>NC_135237.1:33073499-33399571 GCF_051348905.1 Ranitomeya variabilis
AGTATTATTCACCACTGAAAGAGCATGCCTCCTTTCTGAACAGTACGATGGCTGCACGCTCCCATAGTGTGCAGTATATTCACCACTAGTAGAGCTAGTCTCCTTCCTGAACAGAACAATGGCTGTTCGCTGTCATAGTGTGCAGTATATTCACCACTGTAAGAGTGTGTCTCCTTTCTGAACAGTACGATGGCTGCACGCTCCCGTGGTGTGCAGTATATTCGCCACTAGAAGAGCTTGTCTCCTTCCTGAACAGTACGATGGCTGCACTCTCCTATAGTGTGCAGTATATTCACCACTAGTAGAGCTAGTCTCCTTCCTGAACAGTACGATGGCTGCACTCTCCCATAGTGTGCAGTATATTCACCACTAGAAGAGCATGTCTCCTTCCTGAACAGAACAATGGCTGTGCGCTCCCATAGTGTGCAGTATATTCGCCACTGGAAGACTGTGTCTCCTTTCTGAACAGTACGATGGCTGCATGCTCCCATAGTGTGCAGTATATTCACCACTGTAAGAGTGTGTCTCCTTTCTGAACAGTACGATGGCTGCACGCTCCCGTGGTGTGCAGTATATTCGCCACTAGAAGAGCTTGTCTCCTTCCTGAACAGTACGATGGCTGCACTCTCCTATAGTGTGCAGTATATTCACCACTAGTAGAGCTAGTCTCCTTCCTGAACAGTACGATGGCTGCACGTTCCTATGGTGTGCAGTATATTCACCACTAGGAGAAAGAGCGCGTCTCCTTCCTGAACAGTACAATGGCTGCAACCACGCAAGGTGTGCAGTATATTTCACCACTAGAAAAGCAGGTCTCCTTCATGAATAGTACAACGGCTGCACGTTCGCAAGGTGTGAAATATATTCACCACTAGAAGTGCGCATCTCCTTCCTGAATAATACAATGGCTGCACGCTCGCAAGGTGTGAAACCGGTGTTTACGTACCGGTAATAGGATTTTACGGAGCCACGACAGCACCCCTACGAGAGAGGGGGGATCCGCCCACCTTCCGGACAGGAACCTACAGGATTTAAAGGGGCGGTCCCCCTCATCACTCCAGTTTGTGTTTCAGAGCATAAGGGACACCGCCATTGAGTTAGTACATAAACATATATACTTAAACATTACTAAATACCATCACCTTCTAAAGAGTGATTTTTTAAAAGGCACACTTTTCCCAAAGGGTGCAGAAACCAGTGATCAACTACGGGGGGGAAATGTGCGGGTGCTGTCGTGGCTCCGTAAAATCCTATTACCGGTACGTAAACACCGGTTTTCCTATCGCCACGACAGCACCCCTACGAGAGATTTTCAAAGATCAATCACCTGGGAGGGACTACAGCACTAAGTACTGAACGGCCAAAAACTAAATTGGCCTCTGATGATAGGTCAAGACGGTAGTGTCTATAAAAGGTGGAAGGAGATGACCACGTTGCCGCCTTACATATTACGTCTATGGAGACGTCCGCTCTTTCCACCCAGGATGAGGCCATGGCTCGAGTGGAGTGGGCCCTGATGCCATCTGGTGGTGTCTGGCCTTTAGCCGTATAAGCAAGATATATGGCATCTCTTATCCATCTGGCGATAGACGTCTTAGTTACAGTCGCCCCCTTCCTTGGATTCTGAAAGGAAACAAACAGAGCCCTACTCTGCCTCCATGGTTCTGTTTTGTGTAGGTATTCTAATAAAGCTCTTCTAACATCCAACATGTGATATTTCTGTTCATCCGCTGAATTCGGATTGTCACAGAAAGATGGTAAAACTATTTCTTGACTTCTATGAAATTTAGAAGCTACTTTTGGTAGGTATGCGGGGTCCGGTTTTAATACTACCCTATCTTGAAAGACCATTAAATAAGGAGGATCAATTGACAATGCTTGTAAATCACTCACTCTCCTAGCAGAGGTCAGGGCTACCAGGAAGGCTGTTTTTAAAGTTAAATTTTTTATGGAGACAGAATCTAATGGCTCAAAGGGGGGTTCTGTTAAGGCGTCTAAAACCAAATTTAAATCCCATGGGGGTAATCTAGGAATATACACTGGGTTACTGCGTTCAGTGGCCCTAATAAATCGGGAAACCCATCTATTTCCCGCCACATCGTTGTTATATAACGCCCCTAAAGCTGAAATTTGGACTCTAAGGGTATTTACTGCCAAGCCCAATTCTCGGCCCTTCTGTAAAAACTCCAGAATAGCCGGAATTGGAACCTTGCCTGAAAAGGGTTTTTGGTAGAAGGCAAGGAACTGTTTCCAAGTCTTAGCATAGATCTTGGTAGTAATCTCTTTCCGACTATTTAAAAGGGTAACTATCAGAGCCTCTGAAAACCCTCTTCTCCTCAATAACTCCCTCTCAAATTCCACGCCGTCAGATGCAGGGATTCCACATTGGGGTAACGGAATGGACCCTGCGAAAGAAGCTCCGGACTGACTGGCAATACCCAGGGATCGGTCACAGACATTGTCCTGACTAACGAGAACCATGCCCTCCTGGGCCAAAAGGGGGCAATCAGGATCACTCTCACCCTCTCCTCCCTGATCTTCCTGAGTACTATAGGGATCAGACACATTGGGGGGAACGCATAAGCCAGAGGGAAATCCCAGTGTATTTGAAGGGAGTCTATTATACAGGGCTTGTCCGCCACCCGAAGAGAAGCAAATCTATTGGTCTGTCTGTTCTCGCTCGTTGCAAATAGGTCTATAACGGGCAATCCCCATAGGTCTACTATCCGTTTGAACACCCGTCGACTTAGAACCCATTCTCCCTGATGCAGAGAATGACGGCTGAGGTAATCTGCGTTGAGCTCTCCCTGAATGTGAACGGCTGACAGAGAGCGAAAGTGGGTTTCGGCTATGTTGAATATGTCTGTGGTGGTGTTCATTAGAGATCTTGACCTTGTACCTCCTTGATGGTTGAGATACGCTACTACTGTTGTGTTGTCTGATTGGACTGTTACATGTGAATCCTGCAGAGATGGTAGTAACCTGAGAAGGGCCTTTTTTACTGCCGTGAGCTCCTTCCAATTGGAGGACTCCTGGGCCTCTAAGAGAGACCATTGCCCTTGAGTCCAAACATCTCCTATATGAGCTCCCCATCCTATTGGACTGGCATCGGTTGTAACCACGTTGTCTGGAACTATAATCCAGCGTACTCCTTTCCCTAAATGTCGCTTGTTTAACCACCATCTCAGACTGTGTAGAGTGGCGGCGGACAGCCTGAGTCTTCCGCTTAATTGCACTTGAAGACTGCTCTCTGCATTCAAGACCTGGGCCTGCAACACCCGAGTGTGGAATTGAGCCCACTGAACGGCTGGTATGCAAGACGTTAGGGACCCCAGAAGGGACATAGCGTCTCTCAAAGTCAGATCTGGCTTTTTTGTTACCGTACTGACTTTGTGCAGAATCCTCTGCTTTTTCTCTTCCGGAAGGAAACATAGTTGCTCTTCCGAATTTAGCAGAATGCCTAAGAAAGTCTGAGTCATTGATGATTCCAATCTTGATTTTTCCATATTGACTATCCAACCCAAGTCCTGTAAGGAAGATATTACCGTATTTTCCGGCGTATAAGACGACTGGGCGTATAAGACGACCCCCCAACTTTACCAGTTAAAATATAAAATCTTCTTAAAAGTCGGGGGTCTTCTTATACACCCTATGTCGTCTTATAGGGCCGGTGAATATGTGCCTTTTGGGGGGGGGAGGGAGTGATCCTGATGACGAGGGGGCGTCTCACAGGAAAGTGAGTATCCCCCATTACCTTATCGTAGCGGTGCAGCGTGGGGGTCTCCGTGCTGGGAGTGGCGGCGGCGGCTGCTGTGCTCTGGTGCGGCGGCTGCTGTGCTCTGGTGCGGCGGCTCCTCTTCTGTGTGGGGCCTCTGTGCTGTGGGGTGGCGGTGGCGGCGGCATATCTTTATCCAGTTGGGGCTCCTCCGGCATCTCCTTAGCCCTGGAGGCACCGCCGCAACTCCATCGGTGCAATGCAGCGGCCATTTTCCCGGAGGCAGCTCAATAGGTGCGATGCGGTGGCCTCCGGGAAAATGGCCGCTGCTCAGATTCAGATCTCGTCCCGAAATCTCGGGACACGAGATCTGAATCTGAGCAGCGGCCATTTTCCCGGAGGCCACCACATTGCACCGATGGAGTTGCGGCGGGGCCTCCAGGGCTAAGGAGATGCCGGAGGAGCCCCAACTGGATAAAGATACGCCGCTGCCGCCGCCACCCCACAGCACAGAGGCCCCACACAGAAGAGGAGCCGCCGCACCAGAACACAGCCGCTCCCAGCACTGACACCCCCACGCTGCACCGCTAGGATAAGGTAATGGGGATTACTCACTTTCCTGTGAGACGCCCCCTCGTCATCAGGATCACTCCCCCTCCCCACCCACCATATACACCGGCGTACAAGACGATTCCCGGCGTATAAGACGACCCCCGACTTTTAAGAAGATTTTCGGGGGTTAAAAAGTCGTCTTATACGCCGGAAAATACGGTACATGATTTAGGGGACCACCACACTGGAAAAACGAATTTCCCACTACCAGGAAGTCATCCAAGTAGGGTACAATTAACGTATCATGTTCTCTGACATAGGCCATTACTTCCGCCATGACCTTAGTAAACACCCTCGGTGCCATAGATAGACCAAACGGCATTGCAGTAAACTGAAAGTGTCTGACCTGGTCGTTTAAGCGCACCGCCATTCTGAGGAATTGTTGATGATCCTGGAGAATGGGCAGATGGTAATACGCATATTTTAAATCCAGGACTGTCATATAACATCTGGGAAAAAGAAGTTTAGTTGCCGTTTTAATAGATTCCATTTTAAAGGCATGATATTGTAGATGTTTGTTCAATCTCCGTAAATTTATGATGGTTTGAAAGGATCCATCTGGTTTGGAGATTAAAAATAAAGGGGAATAGAACCCTTTCCCTTGCTGATGTTTAGGAACCTCCACTATAACTTTCTTCCGTATTAACGTCTGGACCTCTTTCTCAAGGGCCTCTTGTTGGTGTAAGGAATCGGGGGCAGTCAAGATATAAAAATCAGAAGGTTTTTCCCGGAACTCTAATTTTAACCCTGAATTAATTATACCTAAAACCCAATTGCTTGCAGTTATTTTAGCCCACTGAGCATAGAAATATTTTAACCTGCCCCCTACTGGAAGATTTTTATTAGCGATAATTTCTTCTTCTTCTTGAGGAAAATGATGAGGTATTAAAGTCCGAACCTTTCTTTTTTGGGTCTGTTGGTTCCCAGTCTCGGTTGTGGTAAGGTCTTCTGTATTGGAAGCGTCTTCTGAAGGTATTCCTAAAGGTAGGATTGAAAGTTTTAGGAAAACCTTTCTTCCTATCCTCAGCCTTAGCTAGGATGTCATCCAATACCGGGCCAAACAGGTACTCACCCCTACACGGTATTGTACACAGTTTAGCTCTCGCCTGGGCATCCCCTTTCCAGGTATTAAGCCATAGGGCTCGGCGAGCAGCATTTGAGAGACCCGCCGATCTCGCTGCTAATTTTAAGGAATCCACTGATGCATCCGCTAAATACGCCACACCATCCCGTATTTGCGAAAGGGAGTTCAGCATCTTGTCTCTGGGCACCTTGGATTTCAGCTGTTCCTCCAGCTGGGATACCCACACCATAACGGATCTAGCCGTACATGTGCTAGAGATAGCAGGTTTGAACGCCCCCGCAGATGACTCCCATACTTTTTTCAAAAACATGTCCGCCTTCCTATCCGACGGATCTTTTAGAAGGCCCACATCCTCCAGCGGCAAAGTACCGGCTTTAGATGTAGAAGCCACTGCTGCGTCCACTTTCGGGACTTTCATCCATTCTGCCAGATCATTGTCTTCAAAGGGATACCTCCTCTTGGCTGATGACGGCAGGAAACCCTTATCCTGCTTATCCCATTCCCGTTTTATAAGGGTCTTAACTGTATCCACAACCGGGAATGCTTTACGACTCCTCTGGCACAAGCCCGCAAACATTATGTCCTGTGCGGACCTTGGTTCCTTGCTCTCTGTAACACCCATGGTAGCTCGGACTCCTTTAACTAACGTGTCCATGTTATCCACCGAGAAACAAGGCCTTCCCTCTTCATCTGAGGAGGATGGAGATGAGGAGCGGGAACATTCACCTTCTTGCAGGGACAGACTAGATCCCGAAGATATGTCCCTGCCCGACCTTCCCTGGCGGCTGCTTTTAAGGGAATAACTTATTTCCTCCCTGATGACCGCTCTAAGGTCTGATGACCGGAGGGGAGCTTCCTCTTCTAAGGTCTGACATATGCAAGCCTGACACAGCCTCTTGGTATAATTGTCAGGCATTGGAGTCGTGCATAGAGCACATTGCTTGTGCTTAGATTTAGTTGTTTTTTTCCCCTAAAACAAAGCACACAATAACAGACCATATCAGCACCAGGAGTTTTGTTTAACACTCACCATAAGGCTGACTTTGTGAATACCGATTCTGAAGGAGTGGGATTCAAATGTGACGCTGGGGCGCTCGCACGTTGCCCCCGAACCATGCTGCTGTTGCTTCTTCTTGAGCAGCCGCTACCGTCTTTACTGCGCTGCTTTGTTCCCTCTCCATGAGGGTGCTCGGCGTCCCCGACTGAGGACATAGCTGCACGCATCATCCCAAAGGCGGCGCTCTTTTACAACGCTGCAGCGCTCCTCCCCCGGCTTACCCCGGAAGTGTAAGAACTACTTCCGGGTTCACCAGCGCCGGTGTGCACCGCGCTCAACTGCGGACCAGGACGGCACTGCCCGACTCCTGGGACGCGATCCACTTGGCCAGACGAGGGGGGGTCTGCCAGCAGAACACCCCCGACGCTGCTTCCGAGCCCCCGATTCTGCCGTTCCTAAAGACACCGCGCAGAGGCATGGAGGCCCGGGTAAGACTGCCTGCAGGCTCCCGCCGTCCGGACAGGAACCCAAACTGGAGTGATGAGGGGGACCGCCCCTTTAAATCCTGTAGGTTCCTGTCCGGAAGGTGGGCGGATCCCCTCTCTCATAGGGGTGCTGTCGTGGCGATAGGAAAATATAAAATATATTCACCACTAGAAGAGCGCGCTCCTTCCATGGCGTTTAGGATGTTCAACTCTAGACAATACGCATCTCCTTCTTGAACAGTATGGACGGCAGCTTGCTCCCATTTTCTTTAGTATGTTGACTTTTATGAGATAGAACAAGTCTCTTTCCAAAGTGGTGCAATAGCTGCCTCGTCCCATTGGATAAACGTGCAGATTAAAATTTGAACAGATGAAAGTGGCACCTTCATGGGTTCGGAAATTGCTCCCAAGGACGTACCAAAATTGTGAGAGATCCAATATTTTTTTCTTGACGTCTTGGTTGATTTGTTTCAATTCTCCCTGCAAGGCCATACACAGAGGCTAATAAGCCTCATAAGTGGGACTTAAAGTCGCTCTCCGGCGAAAGCGAGTCATCACCCATCAGCAGAATAGGTCATGGATCAGTGGGAAAACTTCAACAATTGGCAGAATGAGGAATTTTGAACCCCTAGGGGACATTTTTTTTAACCGTTTTGGAATGGAGCGGCTGTACAAATGCTCAATGCCACTCCATTCATTCTTTATTGGGAGGCCATAGACTGCCGAGCGTAGCCCTCAGCAGATCCATAAAGAGTGAGTGGCGCCCCTGTTAAGCATGTGCACTGCCGCTCCATACTAACAGGGATAAAAGTTTCCCATCCCACCGATCGGTGTGGGTCTCAGTGGTCGGACTGCCCACCAATCCATAAGTCATCACCTATCCAGTGGATACATGAGAAGTTGCTTTCTCTGGTCAACACCGTTAAAATATTGTCAGACGTACGCCTCAAATTGACTTCGATTACTGCAAATAGTCCATTAAAATCTTCTAAAGTCAAGAAAGTATTTTCTGTAATTTTCCAAGTTTGTAAACTCGAGCCATGGCGACTTGATGGATGAACGCTCTGTAGGAAGATCGATCTTCTGAAGCCTAGATGGGTCCACCAGGGTCTTCTCCGCCATTACCTTGATTGTATCTACCCATCAGATTGCTGGTCGTCCTCTTCGCCTTGTTCCTTCTGTTCTTCCGACTATGATGTCCTTCTCCAGTGATTGCTCTCTTCGTAGACTGTGTCCAACGTAAGCAAGTCATAAATTGGTCATCCTTTCTTCCAGTGACATCTTTGGCTTTATTTGTTCCAAGACTGATTTGCTTGTTCTTCTTCTCATCCATAATATTGATAACATCCTTTGCCGGTACCACATTTCGAAGTCATTGATTCTTAGAATAACACTTAAAAGAATAAATTACATTTAACTAGAATAACAGTGAATTATAAGCGAACTTACGACTTCAGTTGTAACTTATGCTTCACAACAAAAATTAATAAATAGTAGGAAAAAAACAACTAAATCTCATATTTTCCACAAAAATGGCTATGAAATAAAGCGTAAGAAATAGTCAGGTCTCCATAATGGATACGACTTTCCATCATGGGAACCAGCCCAGAGACAAGTCATCGGATATAATTTAATTCAATGGGTCAAGATTGAGTAGAACAAAAAAAAGATTTTTCATAAGGAAACGGGAGATGAAATGTGTTTCCCTGCCGCAGTGGATTCACACAAGGCTTAACGATATAGTGATGTACGAAGCGAGACCTCCCCCTGCTGTCCTAAAAAGACCATGGCTAGAAGAAAAAGCCTAAAATAACAGGAATTTATCAGCTACTTTATAGCAGAATGGCCTTAACCCCTTACAAAAATTGTCATTTTTTATTTTTACTTTGTATTGTGGATGGTATAGTTATTTTTTTTTAACTTTCATGTCAACACAGATGTGGGACAAGTTGGATTTTATTTTTGTGTTTTTGTAAGGTACCTAGAAGCCAGGGTTTAACCACATCTTACAATCTCCAATTGGCTTGCTCATTACAACTACAGAAATAAGTCTAAAAAGATTAATGCATGCAGGGAGGAGAGGGGAACAGGCTGTCCAAAACAGCAAGACTCCTCACCATCCCTCCCCTAAAAAAAAAAAAAAGACTATGATGGCTTACTTCTGTCTTTGTACATAAAACAAACAAAACATAAATATTAAAAAAAAAATACAAAGATTGCAACCAATAGATCAAGCTACAACTTGATCCACTCCTGAGGATCTTAAACCATACATTTCTAAGATGAAACTGTAAAGTTAGACACAAAATGAAAATATATTTTAATGGTATTTTGCACTAGTAAAAAAAACAAATAGGGTTAAAAGCAGAGGTTTATTTGCCTCATTTCTTTTCCTCGGATTTCACCCCCCCTGTAGAAGTTAATACTAGTAATAAGTGACCCCATTCCGTCACATCTCCTCCAGTCCCTTTCCCCGGCTGTCACCTCTCACCTAAAAAAAATATTCAACCTTTCTCTCACTTCCGGTATTTTTCCCTCCTCATTTAAGCATGCCATCATACATCCATTACTTAAAAAACCCTCCCTCAACAAAAACTGTGCCGCTAATTATAGACTAGTCTCTAATGTTCCCTTCATCTCTAAACTCCTCGAACGACTGGTCCACTCCCGTCTTACCCGCTATCTCTCAGATAACTCTCTTCTCGACCCTCTTCAATCTGGCTTCCGCTCTTTACACTCTACTGAAACTGCCCTCACTAAAGTTTCTAATGACCTACTAACAGCTAAATCTAATGGTCACTACTCCATGCTAATTCTCTTGGATCTCTCCGCAGCATTCGACACTGTGGATCATCAGCTCCTCCTCACTATGCTCCGCTCCATCGGCCTCAAGGACACCGTTCTCTCCTGGTTCTCCTCCTATCTCTCTGGCCGCTCCTTCACTGTATGTTTTGCTGGTTCCTCCTCCTCTCACCTTCCCCTTACTGTTGGGGTTCCTCAAGGATCAGTCCTAGGCCCCCTCCTCTTCTCTTTGTATACTGCCCCTATTGGACAAACAATCAGTAGATTTGGTTTCCAGTACCATCTCTATGCTGACGACTCCCAATTATACACCTCTTCTCCTGTTATCACGCCGGCCTTTTTAGAAAACACCAGTGATTGTCTTACCGCTGTCTCTAACATCATGTCCTCCCTCTATCTGAAACTGAACCTGTCAAAAACTGAACTCCTCGTGTTCTCTCCCTCTACTAACCTACCTTTGCCTGACATTGCCATCTCCGTGTGCGGTTCCACCATTACTCCAAAGCAACATGCCCGCTGCCTTGGGGTCAACCTTGATTCTGAGCTTTCCTTCACCCCCCACATCCGATCACTGGCTCGCATTTCTATAATTCGCCCTTTTCTTACTTTCGACTCTGCAAAAACTCTTACTATTTCACTCATTCATACTCGTCCGGACTACTGTAACTCTCTACTAATCGGCCTCCCTCTTACCAAACTCTCCCGCTCCAATCTGTCCTGAATGCTGCTGCCAGGATCATATTCCTCACCAACCATTACACCGATGCCTCTACCTTGTGCCAGTCATTACACTGGCTACCCATCCACTCCAGAATCCAGTACAAAACTACTACCCTCATCCACAAAGCACTCCATGGCTCAGCACCACCCTACATCTCCTCTCTGGTCTCAGTCTACCACCCTACCCGTGCCCTCCGCTCCGCTAATGACCTCAGGTTAGCATCCTCAATAATCAGAACCTCCCACTCCCATCTCCAAGACTTTTCACGTGCTGCACCAATTCTCTGGAATTCACTACCCAGGTAAATATGATTAATCCCCACAGTTTTAAGCGTGCCCTAAAAACGCATTTGCTCAGACTGGCCTACCGCCTCAACGCATTAACCTAACTATCCCTGTGTGGCCCATTCAAAAACCATAATCAGGTTCCTCTCATCATGTTCTCATACACTTTATGCAGTTAATAGCCTCTGTGTCTGTACTGCTACATACTTAGGCTGATAACTGGTTCATGCAGCTTTACATGAACACCCGAGCCTTACACTATGGCTGGTCCGAACAACGAAAGCAATTGTTACCATCCACCTCTCGTGTCTCCCCTTTTTCTTCATAGTTTGTAAGCTTGCGAGCAGGGCCCTCACTCCTCCTGGTATCTGTTTTGAACTGTGATTATTGAGCATTTTGAGCAAAGGAAAGAGCAGATGGGAAACGAAAGGCACCAAGTAGAGTTATGATCAATGCAAACCCTACGGACACTTTTCGGTCTCAGGGTGGGTAGGGGGTCACTTTAAACTAGAAAAACATGGCCTGATCATTACCAGGGAAAAATGGCGCAGTCTTCAAGCAGTTAATAATGGGCTGTGTTGACATTTGTTGTGGTCTACACCGAGAACTTGCATTGGGGGTCCCATCAGAATCCCCAAAAAACTCTGGATTCAGACAGACTAGGCATGGTCCCCAAGAGGATGTCCATAGGGAGTAGGTAGGAGTTGAGAACCACGCCCAGTTGGCTAACAAAATTAGCTTGTTATATACAGAGAAGACAGAGCTATATCTCAGGAACAAAGAAGAATAGAAAAAAAAAAAGCATTGCTGGATTCGGGAGAACAGAGGCATTCGGTAATGACAGGTCATCTTTGTGGAGGGTCAGTGGGTGCTCAAATCCTCACAGGTCAGGGCTCATCCCACTGAATGCTCGTACTCCTCACCCGTGGGCAGAACACTACTCAGACAACACAAGGTGAGGGTACCACACTCCAGTAACACTTTACTGGATCACCGTCAATAATATATAATACACTCCCAGCAAGTACTCAGTGGTGCAAATGGCACAATCCCACCCACCCGATGGCTTGCCGGGGATTAGAACCTCAGCGACTTCGGGGCATCCAGGGCCAATTACCCCAACCAGTGGCACCCTTCTTTTGGCGGGCACCCACAAAGAAGAGGTAGCGGCAAGCTGAGGAAGATTACCAAGCACAGCGAGGTTTGTGGCCAGGTGACCTGCTTGTCCCAACTTCTGTTCTCCAAACGACTTTGTGGGCTCAGTAATGGACAGTGGAGCAGATCTGTATTCCACCAGCTGGAACTGTGGATCCTGGGCTGACCTCCTGTAGAGTCACACAGGTGACAGGAGCAGGGCCCTTTTATACCCCACAGCTCTCATTTCATGGCATTGTCCCACAGGATTGAGAGAAGGTGGGGGAGACAATCTATCATTGCTAGATGGTTCAGTTAGACTGCATATTTGTCCTCCAAGATGTGCAGACTAGTTACACCACAGGAGGCTGATGCAATACGTAATCAGCAGGCATTCCACAAATTAACAGTCAACAAACAGACAGATCAAACAATGGCTTATGTCCCTTGATGTACTGAACAAAGGAACAGTACGTCTGACATAATTAAGAATTCACCCCCGCACCAGTGGCCAGATTGACGAAGGAATGAA
Source organism: Ranitomeya variabilis (assembly GCF_051348905.1). Classification (NCBI taxonomy): domain Eukaryota; kingdom Metazoa; phylum Chordata; class Amphibia; order Anura; family Dendrobatidae; genus Ranitomeya; species Ranitomeya variabilis. Next base: position 33,085,866 of record NC_135237.1, read on the forward strand.
GGAAATATAAAATTTAGTGCAATGTGTAGAGCCTGCAGGCTTCGGTCTATATTACTGGGGCTGTAAAGTTACACTGAACTTCACTAAAGGACATTAAGGAACAGTCTGGATGATAGAACAAAAACAAAGATGAGCGTGGGTGTAAATGACCGACCATAGATTCAAGTAATGAGCCATTCACTTTTATCTGATGGTTCATTTTACTTGATTGCTGTTTATGGATCTCACAAGGAGCATTTATTCCAGGAAATCACCTCTTCTCACAAGTATCTGCTAATACACGATTAAAGGGTTCAGAAAGTCACAAAGTATTAACAACGTCCCACTTACACAGGGGAGCATTTATATAACTTATTACACTGCTCTGATGCATAAATAAGAAGTTTCATTTCTGGCCAATGTTTTATCCTTGTAAAGTTTAGCTTTTATTTATTCAACTGCTCTGGGAAAATGAAAGCTGCACTGTGATCTGCTGCAAGTGACTGCACCAGCAGAATAATGAGTGCAGCTCTAGGGTATAATACAGGATGTAACTCAGGATCAGTAATGTAATGTATGTACACAGTGACTGCACCAGCAGAATAGTGAGTGCAGCTCTGCAGTATAATACAGGATGTAACTCAGGATCAGTAATATAATGTATGTACACAGTGACTGCACCAGCAGAATAGTGAGTGCAGCTCTGGGGTATAATACATTATATTACTGATCCTGAGATACATCCTGTATGTACACAGTGACTGCACCAGCAGAATAATGAGTGCAGCTCTAGGGTATAATACAGGATGTATCTCAGGATCAGTAATATAATGTATGTACACAGTGACTGCACCAGCAGAATAGTGAGTGCAGCTCTGGGGTATAATACAGGATGTAACTCAGGATCAGTAATGTATGTACACAGTGACTGCACCAGCAGAATAGTGAGTGCAGCTCTAGGGTATAATACAGGATGTATCTCAGGATCAGTAATATAATGTATGTACACAGTGACTGCACCAGCAGAATAGTGAGTGCAGCTCTGGAGTATAATATAGGATGTAACTCAGGATCAGTAATGTAATGTATGTACACAGTGACTGCACCAGCAGAATAGTGAGTGCAGCTCTGGGGTAGAATACAGGATGTAACTCAGGATCAGTAATGTAATGTATGTACACAGTGACTGCACCAGCAGAATAGTGAGTGCAGCTCTGGGGTAGAATACAGGATGTAACTCAGGATCAGTAATGTAATGTATGTACACAGTGACTGCACCAGCAGAATAGTGAGTGCAGCTCTGGGGTATAATACAGGATGTATCTCAGGATCAGTAATGTAATGTATGTACACAGTGACTGCACCAGCAGAATAGTGAGTGCAGCTCTGGGGTATAATACAGGATGTATCTCAGGATCAGTAATATAATGTATGTACACAGTGACTGCACCAGCAGAATAGTGAGTGCAGCTCTGGGGTATAATACAGGATGTAACTCAGGATCAGTAATGTAATGTGTGTACACAGTGACTCCACCAGCAGAATAGTGAATGCAGCTCTGGAGTATAATGCAGGATGTAACTCAGGGTCAGTAATGTAATGCATGTAGACAGTGATTCCACCAGCAGAATAGTGAGTGCAGCTCTGGGGTATAATACAGGAGGTAACTCAGGATCAGTAATGTAATGTATGTTCACAGTGACTGCACCAGCAGAATAGTGAGTGCAGCTCTGGGGTATAATACAGGATGTAACTCAGGGTCAGTAATGTAATGTATGTACACAGTGACTGCACTAGCAGAATAGTGAGTGCAGCTCTGGAGTATAATACAGGATGTAACTCAGGATCAGTATAATGTATGTACACAGTGACTGCACCAGCAGAATAGTGAGTGCAGCTCTGGGGTATAATACAGGATGTAACTCAGGATCAGTAATGTAATGTATGTACACAGTGACAGCACCAGCAGAATAGTGAGTGCACCTCTGGAGTATAATACAGGATGTAACTCAGGATCAGTAATGTAATGTATGTACACAGTGACTGCACCAGCAGAATAGTGAGTGCAGCTCTGGAGTATAATACAGGATGTAACTCAGGATCAGTAATGTAATGTATGTACACAGTGACTGCACCAGCAGAATAGTGAGTGCAGCTCTGGAGTATAATACAGGATGTAACTCAGGATCAGTAATGCAATGTATGTACACAGTGACTGCACCAGCAGAATAGTGAGTGCAGCTCTGGAGTATAATACAGGATATAACTCAGGATCAGTAATGTAATGTATGTACACAGTGACTGCACCAGCAGAATAGTGAGTGCAGCTCTGGGGTATAATACAGGATGTAACTCAGGATCAGTAATGTAATGTATGTACACAGTGACTGCACCAGCAGAATAGTGCAGGGTAAGTAATGTACTTATAATGTTACCCAGTTGCTAATATTGGCTGGACTTTATCCCATGTACTTTCAGCACCACAGCTTTCTATGAGTTGAGTCTGGAAATTGAGATGAGCTGCATTTTCTTTTTAAAGTCCATGTTTTTTATAATTGTACACAACGCCTCTGAACACGTTCACCATTAAAAAAACATCATCAAAGAATGAACAAAAAAATAAATAATCAGAAAATGAGAGGACGATGTAACGAATAACCGGAGGGGGAGAGGAGAGATGAGATGAAATTTGAAGTCGTTTCAAAGAAATTCTACAAGTATTATCCGTAACGTCCCATCGCACCGAGGAGCGAAAATCCCAGAGAACTGCAGGGCTTGTGTGCGGCGCGAGTCGCAGTAATCACAGTCCCATTAAGGGTGAAGAAAAAATTAATAAATAACGGAATGAAAGGCGGCTTTTGTCAAATTAATTAACGTCGCCGCAATCCCTTTATTTACTACAGACATGGGAGAGCGCAAAGCTGCCGAGCGGCGCTGCGTATCTAATGATGGCATCCGGGTGACAAATACTAATTATCGCCGCCCGCGAAGACCAAAGCCGGGGAACACAATTTAGTCTCCAAGACTTATGGTAGGGACGGAAATTGCTGCGTTATGCGGCAGGAGCCCGAAGGCGGGCAGAGCTTTCATACGGCCAAGAAAAAAAAAAAAAAAACACAAGTTGATCGAAATTCTGCTGCTGAAAAAACTGAACGAAAAAATAATAATTAAAAAAAAAAAAAAAAAAAAGGCTCCAGCAGAACTAACCCTTTTGGCAGAGTTGGGCCCGTTTTTCTCGTACCTGGAGATTAAAAAAAAAAAAAAAAGAGAAGTTTCTCCACCTTCTGGTTTATGACAGTCTGTGAAAATTGGTGTGAAAATTGGACCGCGCTCAGATGTCATCCAAGTGCAGTCATATTTTTTCTGGGACCAACAGACTTGCATTGACAATTCTGATCAGCCGCTTGGATCAAAATCGAACAGGTCTCTGATATTTTCCACAGACCACTCGGTGCGAGGACAAAAAAAAGAAATTGGACATGTGAACAGCCCCATAGCTCTCATATGTAGAAGTCAAGTTATCTCTACAATTCCAGGAAGAATAATGAAAAGTTCTAGTAAAAAATCTTCCAGAATTGGGACTTTACAGGGAACCCAAGTATTTATTGAACCAGATATGTCAGAAGGAGCTGACCCTCTTTAATGCTAAGCATTGGGAGGACGTATAGTAATAAGACAGGACACAAAGACGCGTGCGGAAGCGATACACCACCTTTGCTGGATTCTGGAAGTGATCGACAGGACTGAGATCGTGGACACTTTCCTGCGGACTCTTCAGACCCTGCAACAGTAAGAAACAATCATTAGTATGTAATGGACATTGCTAGACATCTGTATTAAGGTAGCTCATCAGTAGATACCTTAAAGTGTCACCAGATTTCACTAAAAAAACAGAATACATTAGTAAATAGATCTTTAAGACCTGATGAGGCTAGTATCCTCACTTTGAAAATCCATTTCAATGTCTATATAATCCTTTATCAAAGTATAATTTTAATCTCTGCGCACTTAGTTTAATTATCAGCTCCTCATTGTCCCTCTAGCTATACAATAAAATAGCTTATAAGTCCAAGTGTATCTCTGCGAGCCCAGCCTGACTGACAACTGCAGCTTGTACTGAGCAGTTATAAATCTCAGCAGCAGGAAGGAGGGACACTGAGGAGCTGTCAGTCAGTCTAGATGGGTACAGATTCTGCAGCAGAGAGGAGGGACACTGGGCAGCTGTCAGTCACTCTAAATGGGTGGAGATTCTGCAGCAGAGAGGAGGGACACTGAGGAGCTGTCAGTCAGTCTAGATGGGTGGAGATTCTGCAGCAGAGAGGAGGGACACTGACGAGCTGTCAGTCAGTCTAGATGGGTGGAGATTTTGCAGCAGAGAGGAGGGACACTGAGGAGCTGTCAGTCAGTCTAGATGGGTGGAGATTCTGAAGCAGAGAGGAGGGACATTGACGAGCTGTCAGTCAGTCTAGATGGGTGGAGATTTTGCAGCATGGAGGAGGGACACTGAGGAGCTGTCAGTCAGTCTAGATGGGTGGAGATTCAGTAGCAGAGAGGAGGGACACTGAGGAACTGTCAGTCAGTCTAGATAGGAGATTCAGCAGCATGGAGGAGGGACACTGAGGAGCTGTCAATTAGGATAGGTGATCGAAGATTCAGCTGCAGCAAAGAGGAGAGACACTAAGGAGCCATCAATCAGGATAGATTGTCAAATATTAAGCTGCAGCAAGGAGGAGGGACACTGAGGAGAAGTCAGTCAGTATAGATGGGTGGAGATTGAAATTAAACCTTCAGAAAAGATTATTCAGTAATTCTGACATGGATTTTCACAGTAATTGCACCAGACTCAACAGCTGTAAGAGATCTAACTAATAATGTATACATATTGCTTTGTGAACCCTATATTTTTCTCGCTTTTTATTTTTATATAGCGCTAACATATTCTGCAGCGCTTTACACACATTATCATCACTGTCCCCGATGGGGCTCACAATCTAAATTCCCTATCAGTTTGTCTTTGGAATGTAGGAGGAAACCCACGGGAACACAGGGAGAACATAAACTCCTTGCAGATGTTGTCCTGGGTGGGGTTTGAACCCAGGACTCCAGCGCTATCCACTGAGCCTCCGTGATACATGTATTGTAGCGTAATGAAGGATATAACAGATTCCATATTTTAAAGGCATCATCTCAATAGAGAAAACCCCTTTCAGACCGAAGCCATTGAGATGATCAGATGATGGCCGCAGGTCCAGCTGTGGAGAAACAGGCATTTCTGGAAATATATTACTACATATCGGCCAATCAGATGAAGCTGGAGCCGCCCCTTTAAAGCACCAATGACACCAGCACAGCGAGGATATGGGGTAAGGGGAAGCCCCCTTAAACAAAGACAGACCCCAGACCAGAATCCCCAAAAACTACCGGCTCTGGAATAACCCCCTAGACAAAAACAGACCCCAGTTGAGGACCCCTGAATTGATATAGTTCCCATCTAAGACCCTCTAAACAAATACAGACCCCAAGGTACATGTATGAAACCTCAGAGCCGCCTCTCCCCGTGCCTGCAGTTCAGTCTTCTGATCGCCTGGCCTCCAGGGGTGAGGACCACCAGATGCCCGGACCCCGTTGCTTCTCTTTGGCGACGTTTGATAATTTTTCGCAGCATTTTCCTTTCTGCATAGAAGCCATTATCATTACAATTAAGATTTCCATCATACGGATAACAGGGATATAATGGTTGGAGGCCGCTCTCATTTTATGGACAGGGTTGGCATTGCCCAAACAAGTGAAATCAGCCGGCAATCTGCAGACGCAAATTAAGCCTGGCTGAGCGGCTGTGCAACAATGGAAATATTAATTACCAGACGCCATTATTGTGTTTTTCCATTGGTGCCGAGGGTTTGATAACATCAGGTGACGCTCGGCCTGAAACGCCAAGTTTTCGTCTGCAGGTGCCGCAGCTGCATAATGGGCTCAACATCCAGGATCTGAGATCATCTGGACCCGGCCCCGATGTCTCCCCTAGAAGGACGGCCATCTGGAGCAGGAGCGGAGCCAGGGACCAGCGCTGTACACTCCACCGCCGAAACTAAGGATCAGGGGACGTCTCCAGGAAAATAATCAGATCCTGAACATCCAGCTCAATGACGATCCGCACATTATAAAAGCAGCTAAAAATTGGCATGCCGGGCGTCGATCAGTGGGGGTACAACCACTGGGACCACCACCAATTCACAGTCCCTGGGTAGCACTTTGCCCACAGCAGAAAGAAATGAAGTTCTTTACTCTGGCTGTATAGCATGAAGACGGAGCGCGCCTGTCCAGCATGAAGGGAGGGTTCCAGCAGGCCTGCACTGAACAAAGGCAGGGTGCCCCCAAAGTGCTGCGCAGAACAAAGGCAGGGTGCCCCCAGAGTCCTGCGCGGCACAAAGGCAGGGGGTCCCCAGAGTCCTGAGCGGCACAAAGGCAGGGGGTCCCCAGAGTCCTGAGCGGCACAAAGGCAGGGGGTCCCCAGAGTCCTGAGCGGCACAAAGGCAGGGGGTCCCCAGAGTCCTGCACAGAACAAAGGCAGGGTGCCCCCAAAGTTCTGCACAGAACAAAGGCAGGGTGCCCCCAAAGTTCTGCACAGAACAAAGGCAGGGTGCCCCCAAAGTTCTGCACAGAACAAAGGCAGGGTGCCCCCAAAGTTCTGCACAGAACAAAGGCAGGGTGCCCCCAAAGTCCTGCAAAGCACAAAGGCAGGGTGCCCCCAGTGTCCTGCACAGAACAAAGAACAAAGGCAGGGTCCCCCCAGAGTCCTGCACAATGGAAAAGGAGGATGACCCCATTGGAGTACAAGACACACTGCACCACCACGTAACACTACAAGCCCAACAACGCCAACCCATAAAAGTACCAGTCACACAGTGCCCCCTTTACATTGCCAAAGACACAGGGCCACCATATAATATTGATGGCTACACAGTGAAAATACATAACATTACCAGCCACACAGCAGGGCCACATTAACAGTGTCTGCCACATATTACTCCTCCATAATAGTTCCAGCTACACAGCTCCCCCCAATAATAGAGCCGCCAACAACAAGGCCCCCTCACAATAATATCTGTGCTAAATTATAATAGTGTCAATACACAGTGCCACCCCAACACAGTGCCCGACACACGGTGCCACCCCAACACAGTGCCCGACACACGGTGCCACCCCAACACAGTGCCCGACACACGGTGCCACCCCATGACAGTGCCCGATAAACAGTGCCACCACAAAACAGTGTCGGATACACAGTGCCACCCCATAACAGTGTCGGATACACAGTGCCACCCCATAACAGTGGCGGATACACGGTGCCACCCAATAACAGTGGCGGATACACGGTGCCACCCCATAACAGTGGCGGATACACGGTGCCACCCCATAACAGTGGCGGATACACGGTGCCACCCCAAAACAGTGGCGGATACACGGTGCCACCCCAAAACAGTGGCGGATACACAGTGCCACCCCAAAACAGTGCCGGATACACAGTGCCACCCCAAAACAGTGCCGGATACACAGTGCCACCCCAAAACAGTGCCGGATACACAGTGCCACCCCAAAACAGTGCCGGATACACAGTGCCACCCCAAAACAGTGCCGGATACACAGTGCCACCCCAAAACAGTGCCGGATACACAGTGCCACCCCAAAACAGTGCCGGATACACAGTGCCACCCCATAACAGTGCCGGATACACGGTACCTCCCCATTACAATGCCGGATACACGGTGCCTCCCCATTACAATGCCGGATACACGGTGCCTCCCCATAACAGTGCCGGATACACGGTGCCTCCCCATAACAGTGCCGGATACACAGTGCCACCCCAAAACAGTGCCGGATACACAGTGCCACCCCAAAACAGTGCCTGATACACAGTGCCTCCCCATAACAGTGCCGGATACACAGTGCCTCCCCATTACAATGCCGGATACACGGTGCCTCCCCATAACAGTGCCAGATACACGGTGCCACCCCATTACAATGCCGGATACACGGTGCCTCCCCATTACAATGCCGGATACATGGTGCCTCCCCATAACAGTGCCAGATACACAGTGCCACCCCATAACAGTGCCAGATACCCAGATACACAGTGCCACCCCATAACAGTGCCAGATACACAGTGCCACCCCATAACAGTGCCAGATACACAGTGCCACCCCATAACAGTGCCAGATACACGGTGCCTCTCCATTACAATGCTGGATACACGGTGCCACCCTACAGTAATGCCAGCCACACAATGCTATCCCTTGGTACCTGCCAACACCGCATTCTGGTCCCAGTGCCAGCCACACATGGCCCCAGCAGAAGGACCCTGGCAGCCTCTCTCCCCAGTTCTCACAGGTGTCTGTAATACCGGCACGGACGTGATATATTTCTATGTTCCGCTCATCCCCCGTGCTTTATACTGCACCTTCTCTTACAATGCAGTATGTGACTCCTGTGAGTCGTTATCACATGGATGGAGGCAGCAGCAGAAGTGACAGCACTGCACAGTAACCTGCAGCCACACACAGGCCGGTCCGGGGTGAAGCCCCACGCTCCTCCACGAAACCCCCCGGAGTCTGCGCTCACCTGACGGGTCATGAGGCTCTTAATCTTCTGCATGTCTGAGGCCGGGCGCTGCCCGCTGCTCCAGGACTCAAAGCCAAGTCTCGTCCCCAATATCACGCTTAAAATTGTCCCTTCTCAGTAGCCGTCTTCCGTCGGTCATGTGACAGCTGTCCGGCCGGTTTGACAGCAGCCACATTGCATTATGGGAATTGTAGTGCGGAAGCTTCTTGTCATCGTAATGAAACGAAATACAGTGAAACCGAAATTAACTACATTTCCCAAACATCCACACGATTTAGTATCTTTGAAGACGTTACACGGGTCGCGACGAGGGACAAATTTATTTGTATTACCTTTATGTGAGGATTGCAGGTTATAGTAGTGACAGGAAGAGGATTGCACGTTGTTCACTGTGCCATTGTGTGATAATCTGCGCATTATATCATGCATTATACTGTAGACTGCATGTAAAGCTAGTTAAAGGGATTGTCCATCTTTGCGGACTTTTTTTTTTTTTGCTTAAATGTATGGACTTGAGGCTAAGAATCATTTTTGTAATTAGGTTTGATAAAAAATGTTGCACCGTTTGCCTGCTATAGCTTCTGTATTAGTGTATTCCTGGCTATAAAGCGAGGTCACCGGGTCGGCCACAGGAGCTGTATTTTATCCGATGTGACGGTGACATGACTGTGTGGCACTTACTATTATACAGATGTGGCCGCTTCTCCTCCTGTCACTGCAGCTTTCCTCATAGACTAATAATAATAAGACTATAATAATAAATAATAATATTAGACTGCACAGCTCTCCATCCATACAATGGCGGCTGGTGGAGGAACAGGTGACCAGTCCTGTCCATCAGCGACACTAAACTTATATAGGTTTTTGTAACTATTTTAGTGGCTTAAAAAAAAACAGAAGTTTGGGGGGGAAGAAAATGTAATCTTTGTCATCATTTTTTAGGATACTTTATGACGTTTCCATCACTTTCCATTGTATTGTGGTTTGTAGTTTTTTTTTATTATTGCCCATATCGCTCTACATTATCATCATTTCTCATTTGGGGTCCAAATGGATCTCTTATTAAATTGTTTTTTTGTTTCGACGTCCACCATATCGAATAAATATCATAATATTAGTTTGGACCGTCATCTGCTCTGTGATACCAATTACCTCATTTCATTTTTGGAATTTGTTTTATGTTTTGGGAAAAGGGAGATTTGAATGTCATATTTAATTTTACTTTTTTATATATATAATTGTCACTGTCTTCTCAATGTTCATGGAAATTTTTTGTACCCTTCTCCTGACTGATAACTTTCTACAATGAGATCCCTGTGCTGTGTTGTCAGCTGTTTGTTTTTATTTTTTCCCTCAAATTGATTTCAGGTTATTTCTCAATGAATTTGTAAATTATATCGGTGACATTAAAGGTAGAAAAAGCATTACAGAATGCTGTAGATAAGCCTCTGATGCCGGTGGGCTTAGCTCACCTTAGATTTTGGGGGTGACAGGTTTCCTTTAACAGTTGTTGTAGAGATGTGTCTGCTGCTAGAACTCTGTGTGGCATTGACCTGGTCTCTAATCTGAGCTGCTGTGAACCTGCGATTTCTGAGGCTGGTGACTCGGATAAACTTATCCTCAGAAGCAGAGGTGACTCTTGGTCTTCCTTTCCTGGGCGGTCCTCATGTGAGCCAGTTTATTTGTAGCACTTGATGGTTTTAGCCACTGCACTTGGGGACACTTTCAAAGTTTTCCCAATTTTTCGGAATGACTGACCTTCATTTCTTAAAGTAATGATGGCCACTCGTTTTTCTTTACTCAGCTGCTTTTTTCTTGCCATAATACAAATTCTAACAGTCTATTCAGTAGGACTATCAGCTGTGTATCCACCAGACTTCTGCACAACACAACTGATGGTCCCAACCCCCTTTATAAGGCAAGAAATCCCACTTATTAAACCTGACAGGGCACACCTGTGACGTGAAAACCATTCCCGGTGACTACCTCTTGAAGCTCATCAAGAGAATGCCAAGAGTGTGCAAAGCAGTCATCAAAGCAAATGGTGGCTACTTTGAAGAACCTAGAATATAAGACATAATTTCAGTTGTTTCACACTTTTTTGATAAGTATATAATTCCACATGTGTTAATTCATAGTTTTGATGCCTTCAGTGTGAATGTACAATTTTCATAGTCATGAAAATACAGAAAAATCTTTCTTGAGAAGGTGTGTCCAAACTTTTGGTCTGTACTGTATACCAGGTTGGCGGAGGCAGGATGGGGGGCCATCTATACCAGGATGGGGGAATCCGTGTATACCAGGATGAGGTTCCAATACACATTGCTCAAAAAAAATAAAGGGAACACTTAAACAACAGAATCTAACTCCAAGTAAATCAAACTTCTGTGAAATCAAACTGTCCACTTAGGAAGCAGCACTGACTGACTCAATTTCACATGCTGTTGTGCAAATGGAATAGACAACAGATGGAATTATTGGCAATTATCAAGACACACTCAATAAAGGAGAGGTTCTGCAGGTGGGGACCACAGACCACATCTCAGTACCAATGCTTTCTGGCTGATGTTTTGGTCACTTTTGAATGTTAGTTGTGCTTTCACACTCGTGGTAGCATGAGACGGACTCTACAACCCACACAAGTGGTTCAGGTAGTGCAGCTCATGTGACAGACTTGACAGAGTCTGGAGATGCCGTGGAGAGCGTTCTGCTGCCTGCAACATCCTTTAGCATGACCGGTTTGGCAGTGGGTCAGTAATGGTGTGGGGTGGCAGTTCTTTGGAGGGCCGCACAGTCCTCCATGTGGTATCCTGACTGCATTAGGTACCGAGATGAGATCCTCAGACCCATTGTGAGACCATATGCTGGTGCGGTTGGCCCTGGGTTCCTCATAATGTAGGACAATGCCAGACCTCATGTGGCTGGAGTGTATCAGCAGTTCCTGCAAGATGAAGGCATTGAAGCTATGGACTGGCCCGCCCGTTCCCCAGACCTGACTCCGATTGAACACATCTGGGACATCATGTCTCGCTCCATCCACCAACGTCCCGTTGCACCACAGACTGTCCAGGAGTTGACGGATGCTTTAGTCCAGGTCTGGGAGGGGATCCCTCAGGAGACCATCCGCCGCCTCTTCAGAAGCATGCCAGGCGTTGTACAGTAGGAAGGTCATACAGGCACGTGGAGGCCACACACACTACTGAGCATCATTTTCTTGTCTTGAAGCATTTCCACTGAAGTTGGATCAACCTATAACTTGATTTTCAACTTTGATTTTGAGTATCATTCCAAATCCAGACCTCCGTGGGATATTAGTTGTGATTTACATTGATCATTTTTAGGTTTTATTGTTCTCAACACATTCCACTATGTAATGAATACAAATTTACAACTGGAATATTTCATTCAGTGATATCTAGGATGTGGTACTTTAGTGTTCCCTTTATTTTTTTGAGCAGTGTATAAAAAGATGGGGGGCATTTATACCAGGATGGGTACCATCTATAGCAGCCAGGATGGGGGGTCTATATATACCAGGATGGGGGTTCCATTTATACCAGGGTGTGAGTCCATGTATACCAGGATGGGGAGCAGATATCCCCGTGGTATAGGCAGTGGTTCACAAGGGCGGATGGTGTGGCGGTTATGGAGAGAAGAGCTTAGGATGTGAAAAGTCATGGCGTCTGGACCAGATAGAGATGAAAAGACTCAATCAGAGAAGATGTCACCCATAAGATACCTGGATGTAAACGGATACTTGTTGATACTGACTGTATCTCATCAGTGCTGTGGTTCCTGTACTTTTCATAGTCTGATAAAGACTGATAACTCCCAGCATCTCCTTACCATTGTTACAGACATACTGGCACAGCAGGTGCAGTAATAGGGACACATACGGCAGCATTGGGATATCAGCAGTTTTTCAGGTTGGGAATAGATGGGGACAGTGCTCGAAATATGAGACGTGAAATGTGTCTTTGTTGTATTCTCTGCAGCCGAGTCCTGGCTGGAAAAAGTTGTCATGTCGGTCTGGGCCAGATGGGAAAGACGTGAAAAGTGTACGACTCCATCAGAAAGAACATCAGCGGTAAGTGACCATCTGTAACTGTGTGGTGATCTCTTATATGTTATGTAGGGCTGGTACCTACCACTGACCATATGGCGGTAATATCAGTGTTGAACTTTGTGGAGATTATTTTTTCAGTTACAGCGCTGTCATTTGCTGAGGTTCTCCTATATCCACGATTAGAGTTATCAGGGTTACTGGATCGGGGCCCACTCAGATATTTAGTTCCCCCTGAGCTGAACCCCTAGCTACGCCTCTGTTTATGCCCAAGGTATTGCCAGTGTATTGTCTATCATGTACAGCAGTACTAATGGCACACCATGTTGGTAAGATAAAATAATATTATTTAGGCATGATATGGTCCTGCTGTACACACACACTATTTGTCAGTATTATTTGTCACTGTGCTTGACTGTTGTTTGGCACGGTATAATATTATCTGTGGACAGTGTGACACTATTTTGTACATCCTATATATCGGTACTATTTTATCTTTGTGTGATACTGTATCACAACCACTGTATGGTGGTATTGTTTAGGTACACTAGTGAGGTGTGCTTTTATATGGCATGGATAGCGCAAAACATTTTGAGCGCTAATTGGCAACCTATGTAAAAATACATAGAGGTAACAATTAGTATTGACACTAGCTGGCATGCTGGGAGTTGTAGTTTCAGAGTAGACGGAGAGCCATAGATTGCTGTTTACGTGTTTATTTCATAGGAATAAAATGGTGACAAGTCCTGTTTAACCCCTTCACGCACCATGACCTACTAATACAGGGTGATTCACTCTCAGGAAAAATTGCTCTTACTTCTAAAAGAGACGATTGATCGTACTGAAATCTGTACTGTACAAAACTTGGTTCATGAGAAATTGAGCAGTTGATGAAAACGTCCACTGTTTGCATCCAAGCACGGCTGCACGTGCCGTTCCATATTGCTGAATGTATTCTACTGGAGGTCTTGGGTCATAGCCTGAATTTCTTGCTGTATGTTCTCTCACAGTGTCTGTAATGTTACTGTACACCAGACCCTTCAAATGGCCCCAGAGGAAAAAATACAGAAATAACAAATTATTTTCTCTTGATCGGGCCCTTTCAATTCCTGAATGACAGTGACTCTGCATGGTCGAACACAACCTTTGTTGACCACTCGTTGACATGTGGAATACGACATGCCTGTTTCCTGGGAAAACCTGTGCATCGATTTACGTGGAGATGCCAGAAGTCGATGTTTCACTTTTATTATTGCTTCCTCTGACATTTTTGGGCATTCTCCATGATGACTATGCAGCAATGTTCCAGCTCATTCACCAATGACAGAATACAGGGTTTGGACAGGGTCTGGCACCAATGCCGAAGGACCCCCATCACCACCATTTTGGTACTCCAGTGAAGCTGAGGCACAGTTTGGGCCTCGCAGGAGATGCGCATTTTCCCTACATACCACAATAGAGCGGTATTTAAAAAAAAAATTTAAAAAAAACATACAAAATTTGAAATAAGGTATATATGGTATTGCTACATTCATAAAAAGTCCAATCTATGAAAATATACATTTTTTTTATTCCATACGTTAAACAGCATAATAAAGGAAAAATCCAGATGTCATAATTGCAGTTTTTCACTTGCTGCACCTCTTCCAATAAAGCAAAATAAAAAACAAGATGAACAAAATCAATGATCAAAATGCTACCATTAAAAATAACAGCTTGGCAAGAAAAAAAAAAACCTTAGGCTATGTTCACATGTTGCATTTTTGTTGCATTTTTTGCTGCTTTTTTTAATTCAAATTTTAAGGTGCGTTTTACAAGCATAGCAAAACATTGAAAAGCTATGCGATTTCAGAAATCTCATGCACACATTGCTTTTTTCTTCCTGACTGATTTGGAAAATCACTGCTTTTTTTGCAAACTGCAGCATGTCACTACTTTCAGCGTTTTTGCAGCATTTTTGGGTAAGTGCGAAAACGCAGGTATCAGGTTTTCCTTCGATTTTGGTGCAAAAACCTTAAGGAAGTTGCATCATGTTTTTTTGGGGCAGTAAACTTTATCAGCGTGCACAAGAGACAAGAAAAAACGCAGCAAAAAGATGCAGCAGAAACGCAGCAAAACCTGCATTTAGTAAGCAGCTTTTTTGCTGCCAAGAGAGCAGGTTTTGCCTATGCGAAAAAAATGCAGCAAAAACGCAACGTGTAGACATAGCCTTAGACAGCATCATCGATAGAAAAGTAAAAATTACTGACCTCTGAAAATGGCTACATGAACCAAATATCTTTTTTACAAAGTGTAGAATTTTTCATACCACTATAATAATAATAAAACTATAGAATATATAATTACTTAAAAATGAAACCCCAAAAATAAGTGCAGATTTTTTTTTCTCCCAATTTCACCGCACTTGGATTTTTTTTTTCCATTTTCTCAGTACATTATATGGTAAAGTCCATGGTGTCAGTTCAAAAATACAACTTGTCCTGCAAAAAACAAGCTAAGTGGATGGAAAAATAAAAAAATGTACACGTAAAAAAAGAGAAAAATTGTAGCATTAAGAGGTTAAAAATGTCAATAATGTCACATTAAAAAGAAAAGGATTACATGAAGCTTTGAGAAGTCATGAACTCTCTCAGGAAAGCAATATGGCCGCCCAGATGTTAGGGAGACCGCTGCTGCGTGCGTCAGCCATCATTCATTATTCAGTGTGTTGTCCTCAGGCCCGGAGCTCGTTTATTGAGTCAGTGAATAGACAAGGGCGGGACGTCAGCGCTCCATTATCCCCATGTTTACGGTATTATCAGTCACCAAAGTCATTTATCTCATAAGTAATCAGGACGCAGTTATTTTCTCATTTTATATTCATTAAAAAAATGTTTTTAGCAGTCACTTAAACATAGACACAACATTCTGAATTTTAATTTTATTATATCATAACATCCCCTATATTTCCAATTAACGTACAATTGTAGCAGCCATTTTGTGATAACGGTCTAAAAAAATCTCTTTGTTGCTCATAGCAACCAATCACAGAGCAGCTTTTATTTTACTACATCAGAATACGAAATGAAAGCTGAGCTGTGATTGGTTGCTATGGGCAACAAAGACAGGTATTCCTTTTACACCAGTGTTTACCAACCTTATTTTGGCCCTGAGACACCCTGGAAGAGGAGGTGATCTCAGGACACCTCTGCCAAATAATTGTTTGAGGAACTGACCAAAAAGTGTACAACGTGCCCCCTAAATAAAAAGAATGCAGAGCGAGAAAGAGAGTTTTCTTTTTAGGTATATTTGACACTTTTAGGGTACGTTCACACAGGACTTTTTTGCTGCTTTTTTTTGCTGCTTTTTTTTATGCTAATTTAGGTGCGTTTTTTTGGTGCGTTTTTGGTGCGTTTTTTGGGTACGTTCACACAGGACTTTTTTGCTGCAGATTTTTGCTGCAGATTTTTGCTGCTTTTTTTATGGCAATTTTCAGCTGCTAGGACACCTGGCAATGGCTCTTCACACCTTACTACCAGGAACTCCCTCACAATAGATCACAATCAGGACACCTCACAATGGCTCACAATGGCTCTTCACACCTCACTACCAGGAACTCCCTCACAATAGATCACAATCAGGACACCTCACAATGGCTCTCCACACCTGACAATGGCTCACAATGGCTCTTCACACCTCACTACCAGGAACTCCCTCACAATAGATCACAATCAGGACACCTCACAATGGCTCTTCACACCTCACAATGGCTCACAATGGCTCTTCACACCTCACTAACCACACCCCTAAGCTCTTGGCTGTGAGATCCCTTCCTGCTGGCCATGATTTTCTGCACAAAAAAAGCAGCAAATAATGCTACATGCGTTTTTTCAGCGTTTTTGCAGCGTTTTTTTCATCACCCATTCAAGTCAATGGGTGAAAAAACGCTGCAAAAACGCTGCAAAAACGCTGAAAGAAGTGACATGCCCTATGTCCAAAAAAAGCAGCAAAGCAGAAAAAAATGATCAAACAAAAAACCAACGTGTGTGCATGAGATTTCTGAAATCTCATAGGTTTTAGGGTACGTTCACACAGGACTTTTTTGCTGCTTTTTTTTTGCTGCTTTTTTTTATGCTAATTTTCAGCTGCTTTTTACAGTACCAGTAAAGCCTATGAGATTTCAGAAATCTCATGCACACACGTTGGTTTTTTGTTTGATCAGTTTTTTCTGCTTTGCTGCTTTTTTTGGACATAGGGCATGTCACTTCTTTCAGCGTTTTTGCTGCGTTTTTGCAGCGTTTTTTCACCCATTGACTTGAATGGGTGATGAAAAAAACGCTGCAAAAACGCTGAAAAAACGCATGTAGCATTATTTGCTGCTTTTTTTGTGCAGAAAATCATGGCCAGCAGGAAGGGATCTCACAGCCAAGAGCTTAGGGGTGTGGTTAGTGAGGTGTGAAGAGCCATTGTGAGCCATTGTGAGGTGTGAAGAGCCATTGTGAGGTGTCCTGATTGTGATCTATTGTGAGGGAGTTCCTGGTAGTGAGGTGTGAAGAGCCATTGTGAGCCATTGTCAGGTGTGGAGAGCCATTGTGAGGTGTCCTGATTGTGATCTATTGTGAGGGAGTTCCTGGTAGTGAGGTGTGAAGAGCCATTGTGAGCCATTGTCAGGTGTGAAGAGCCATTGTGAGGTGTCCTTTTCTAACAAATTAAATGACCAGGTAGTAGGTAAATACCTGCGTGCTTGAGTACTAACTGAGTGTCTTTGGTGTAGTCATCAAACATGTTTGATTCACCATATACCACAAAAAAAGCATGAAAAAAAACGCACCAAAAACGCACAAAAAACGCACCCAAAAAACGCACCAAAAACGCACCTATAAACAGCTGAAAATTAGCATAAAAAAAAGCAGCAAAAAAAAAGCAGCAAAAAAGTCCTGTGTGAACGTACCCTTACTGGTACTGTAAAAAGCAGCTGAAAATTAGCATAAAAAAAAGCAGCAAAAAAAAGCAGCAAAAAAGTCCTGTGTGAACGTACCCTTAGGCTCAATATATTCAGCAGGTGAAATAAGTATTGAACACGTCACCAATTTTCTAAGTAAATATATTTCTAAAGGTGCTATTGACACGAAATGTTCACCAGATATCAGTAACAACCCATCCGATCCACACAGGCAAATAAATCACCATAGATGTCTATAAATTAAAGTTATGTGTAACAATGGGAAAAAGTTTTGAACACATGAAGAAAGAGAGGGGCAAAAAAACAAAGGAAAGTCCTGACACCAGCTGATATCTATCAGTGATAATACTAATAATAATCTATTGATATAGCACCAACATATTCCGCAGCGCTTTAGTTTTTGCACACGTTATCATCACTGAGGGGTCAGATGTTATACACTAGGGGCAGGATTTTATATCGCAGGGACGAGGGGCCGAAGGTTATACACCATGGGCGGGGGGAAGATATGTTATAAACCAGGGGTGAAGGAACAAATGAGAAACTAAAATTCAGTGATTAACCTGTGCGACCCAATACTTTTCCATATAGTGTATGTTTGTTATAGCTGTAATCATATGGATACACAAAACAAAGTTTACATGTCATCTACAGTCCATGGTGAAAGCTGCAAAAAAGAAAAAAAATACCCCACAAGGGCACTGCTACTACCATGTTTCACTGTGGAATCCTGGTGGTGACAGTGCCCTTATTTCAGGTTATGTTTCATTGATATCAGGAATTCACAGATGTTCTCTATAGTGACAGAGACAGAGAAGATGCCGCCATCACTCCAGGCCCTTGGTAGATGTGCTCTTTTCCAACATGATAATAATCCAAAACACACACATCTGCTTCATTTTTTTGTTCTTGTAAAATGGAGAAAGATAGATGCAGTAATATGTCACCAACTTGTTCATTCCAGGCCTAGAAGACTTGATGCTCTCCTTAAAAATCATGGAGGTCATGATGTGGGGTGTACTTATTTTTGCATCAACTAATTTGATTAAAACGGAATATTTTGTAATGAACGTTATATTATTAACCTTACTTTCATGTTATGGGTAAAAATAAATGGTCTATGAAACTTAGCCTGGTGAAAATTTTGGAATTTGTTCTTGTGTTCCGTGTTATATTGAAAAAAATCTTACTTTTCAAAGGGGGTGTACTCATTTATGCTGAGCACTGTACAAGGAGACATGGTATTTCCAATACAATTTTTATTAGGGCTGCATCTCCAACAAGGTGTTGTGCTTGGTTTGCACAGTCATGTTGTGCTGACGGACTCTTATATACTCTGTGGTAGATCGGCTCAGCTGTATACGGAGGTAGAAACGGGAATACTGTCTCTTTAAGATCTTCACTGGTTCATTATATATGCAGCATAAACCATGGTGAAGTAAAAATAAACACGGCCCTTGGGCAAAAACAGGAAAAACAAAACAAAGTGGTTACACAAAGCACAGTCCTCGTGGTAGCGGGGAGTTAGCAAAACACACGGTTCAGGTTAGGACAAACACGAACACTTCTCTGGAGTTAGCCTCTCCAGACACACAGAACACTGAATGCCTCAGGAGGCACATTATTTAAACCCCAGACCACACCCTGGGGTGGAGATAAGGTGGACAACCTCCCTCCCAGTCTATGATTGTCCACAAAAACCAAGCCCTTAAAATGGCTGATTAACCCCTCTCAACACACAACGTGCTGGAGCAAACTTCTGGGTTTCAAATCACTGAAGCTAATAGCCTCAGTGAAACGTATCTCCCCTCCAGCACTTTGCCAGTGACTTTGTCACAACTCTTACATTGCCACTTTCAACAAAGTAACCATTATATATAGACTTATGTAAAGAAAAGCTTTATTGTCAGTAAACGGTGAGCATACGACACATATCTCTGAAAACGAGAGCAGGAATAACGCAATAAGACGCCAATCACATGTATTACATATAAAAAGTATGTGTACAGTATGTACAGACAGTATATAGGACTGTGAAGGTTTATTTCTCTGTATTACAAAATATTTACATAAAAATAGCAACTTTCTCGTCTATAACTGTACAGGGAATGCTTTATGGCTGGCAGGAAAATAACATCGATGTCTTCAGAGCGGCACTCATAATAAAATATTTCGGCATCCCGCTATATTCTCATTTGTACATGTTAGCAATATTACATCAGGTTCACTGGATGCACGACTATACAGCCTAGTCATTGTGCAAATAAAAAGTTCTAGAACTTTCTGATATGTTTTATGTTTCATTTCCTCCTCACTTCCAAGATAGATTACTGCTCCAGGCAGCAACCCTGTATATAGCCAGTCCTGTTAGCAGCCGAGAAGTGGATACAATTGTATCTAGGGCAGACAATGCTCTGTGAGATAAACAGTCTCTCCAAAATAGCTTTTTTAAGAAATCCACCATCTTATCCAGATGATTGTCTGTGATTTTTCACTTCCACTATTTATTTCACATGCTGAACATCTTCTTTCAGAAGATCGCTTTTCGTAAAGTAATTTTGGGTGGTTGTCTCAAAGAGCTTCTACTGTGTTTAGCTCACAGAGCATTGTCTAGACTGAATGCAATTATATCCACTTCTCAGCTAATGGAAACAGTAATGTATGTAAATAGTGACTGCACCAGTAGAATAATGAGTGCAGCTCTGGAGTATAATGCAGGATGTAACTCAGGATCAGTACAGGATCAGTAATGTAATGTATGTACACGGTGACTGCACCAGCAGCATAGTGACTGGAGCTCTGGAGTATAATACAGGTTCCTGAGTTACCTCCTGTATTACACTTCAGAGCTGCACTCACTATTCTGCTGGTAGAGTCACTGT
Source organism: Ranitomeya variabilis (assembly GCF_051348905.1). Lineage (NCBI taxonomy): Eukaryota > Metazoa > Chordata > Amphibia > Anura > Dendrobatidae > Ranitomeya > Ranitomeya variabilis. Next base: position 33,106,351 of record NC_135237.1, read on the forward strand.
GTACATACATTACATTACTGATCTTGAGTTACCTCCTGTATTATACCCCAGAGCTGCACTCACTATTCTGCTGGTGTAGTCACTGTGTACATACATTACATTACTGATCCTGAGTTACCTCCTGTATTATACTCCAGAGCTGCACTCACTATTCTGCTGGTGCAGTCACTGTGTACATACATTACATTACTGATCCTGAGTTACATCCTGTATTATACTCCAGAGCTGCACTCACTATTCTGCTGGTGCAGTCACTGTGTACATACATTACATTACTGATCCTGAGTTACATCCTGTATTATACCCCAGAGCTGCACTCACTATTCTGCTGGTGCAGTCACTGTGTACATACATTACATTACTGATCCTGAGTTACATTCTGTATTATACTCCAGAGCTGCACTCACTATTCTGCTGGTGCAGTCACTGTGTACATACATTACATTACTGATCCTGAGTTACATCCTGTATTATACCCCAGAGCTGCACTCACTATTCTGCTGGTGCAGTCACTGTGTACATACATTACATTACTGATCCTGAGTTACCTCCTGTATTATACTCCAGAGCTGCACTCACTATTCTGCCGGTGCAGTCACTGTGTACATACATTACATTACTGATCCTGAGTTACATCCTCTATTATACTCCAGAACTGCACTCACTATTCTGCTGGTGCAGTCACTGGGTATATACATTACTGATCCTGGGTTACATCCTGTATTATACCCCAGAGCTGCACTCACTATTCTGCTGGTGCAGTCACTGTGTACATACATTATATTACTTATCCTGTACTGATCCTAAGTTATAGCCTGTATTATACTTCAGAGCTGCGCTCACAATTCTGCGGGCCAGATGGCAGAATTGGGGGAGAAGGACAATCTGTAGTTTAAAAATCAGTTATTATGACCCCATAGATTTTTTTTTTCAACAGGATACCATTTTTACCTCTACATTTTTTTTGTTTGGACGGATTTAAAATGAAAAATGAGACAACTTTGCAAATATTCTGAATTATTCATTTATTATTTTGTGCCCAGGACTCTTATGCAGAGCTGGGTGTCTCCGTGGTAACAGACTACAAACAAACCCTGTGTAGTCGTACTCTGAAGTCATAGTGTCTCCAATCAATCTATTTCCTAACAACCTACTAAATGTATGTTAGTAAGAAGTAAGGATCATATGGAAGGACTGGCTGCAGCAGGATCTGACTGCACAGGGTTAATTTGTAGTCTGTTACTATGGAAACACAGATCTCATTAGCAGATATAGACACAAAACAATAGTAACTTCTAATTAAAACTATTTGCAAAACAACTTCATTTAGGTACATTGGAAGGATAGAGGTGGTGAAAGTGGAGCTTCTCTGTCACTGTGGCTCATATAAATAGGAAACTTTAGAAAAACAGACCAGTATATACCACACACAGGTCCACCAAAGCCACGATGCAACAGGCTGGGCAAAACAAGAATTGTCCTGAGGAAATGATGGGGACTCCTGATAGGCAAACATCCATGTGTCAGCTAGTGACAGGGGGTGAGGTATTCAGCTCATGTAGTCATTTCACTACACGCAAACTAGAACTTCGTTTCTCCGGGTTCCATGTTCTTGTGTATGAACTCCAAGTTCTTCATCTGAAAAAGGAAAAAAATAATATATATATATATATATAAAAGTTAACATCACAGTCATAGGAATACAATCATATAGTATGTGTAGCCTCGGCGTCCATACACCCTTCCTCCCTTCCCTTCCCAATGGCTGGGAGACACTTATTATTTAAGGCACCTTCACCTGTTGAGAGGTGCCTGAGCAACGTGTCATATCAGTAGTCTGCATGCTTGCAAGTTCTCAGGTCCCCAGGACCTGCCAGTCAGTTTACCTTTCCTATACCTGTCTTCCTGTACTTTCCGTGATTTCCTGTATTCCAGCTGTGCCCACCAGCACCTGCTTTCAAGTCGTGCCCGCCAGCACCTGCCTGCATTTCAGCTTTCAACACCTGCGTGTCTGTATATCAGCAGTGCCTGCCAGTACCTGCCTGCCTGCATATCAGTCATGCATGCCAGTACCTGCCTGCCTGCATATCACTTGTGCCTGCCAGCATACCTACCAGGTACCAGGTACCTACCAGTACCTACCTGCCTGTATAATAGATCAAAATAATAGATCACCGAAAGTGTCATCTTCTCCCATAAAGAACGCGACCCTTCAGATTTAATTTTTTTCTATGTGCGGCCCATTTAACCGGCTGAGTTTGAGACCCCTGCCTTAGATCAATCCTTTGCAAACCAGTCTGATGTTTTAATATGTTCTACCACTAGAGGTCAGTGTTGTTACATTATCACTTCTGATCTTTCTATATAGACACAATGATAGATGCAGAACTGTGGAGAAATAGGCCCAGAGTTTATCAATTAAGAAAATGCAAAGCAAATGAACAAATGGGAACTCTAAATCACATGAATATTTGGTGACCGCCTGTCGCCTTCATCACTTCTTCTATCGTACTGATCACTCACACACAGTTTATGAAGGAACTCGGCAGGAGGTGGTTCAACACATCTTGGAGAACTGACCCCAGATCTTCTGTGGATGAGGTGCAGATCCCTCTGTCTCTTCGTGTGATCCCAGACAGACGGGATCATGTGAGATCAGGGCTCTGCAGGGGCCGGATCATCATTTCCAGAACTCCTTGTTCTTCTACTGATAGTTGTTAATGACATTGGCTGGATGTTTGGGGTTGTTGTCCAGCTGTAGGATAAACTTGGGGCCAATCAGACGCCTCCCTGATGGTGTTACGTGATGGATAAAGTATCTGCCTGGATTTCTCAGCATTGAGGACAACATTAATCCTGACCAAATCCCAAACTCCATTTGCTGAAATGCGGCCACGATCTTGCAGGACCCTCCATTGTGCTTCACTGCTCCTGCAGACCCTCATTATTGTGCCATTCTCCTGCCCTTTGGTGAACAAGCTGCCTTCTGTTACAGCCAAATATTTCACATTGTGACTCATCAGCCCAGAGCCCTTGCTGCCATTTTTCTGCACCCCAGTTCCTATGTTTTTGTCAATAGTAGAGTCTCTTGCTCTTGTTTCCATATTGAAGGTCCGGACTTTGGGCACAATACGTCTATGCAGACCATGTCTGGCCAGGCTTCCTCAAACAGTAGATGGGTAAACCTATGTCCACTAGTTGCTGTCAATTCTAAGTTGATGGCACTGCTGGACATCTTCTGATTTTGAAGGAAAGTAACATGATGGGTCTCATCTGCTGCACTAAGTTTCCTTGGCCGACCACTGTGTCTACGGTCCTAAACGTTGCCCATTTCATGGTGTCCAAATGTTAAGGAATACAGCCAGATACTTACCCATCATGTAATACCATTCGGGAGGCATCTTACTGGCTCCAAATTTATTCTGCAGCTGAACAATGACCCCAAACATCCAACCAATGTCATTAAAAGTGAGGCGCCCTGGAAGTGATGATCCGGCCACCACAGAGCCCTGATCTCACATCATCCAATATGTCTGGGATCACGTGAATAGGCACAACGATTTTCACAAGTGACATCAACAGAAGATCTGGGGTCAGTTCTCCAAGATGTTTGGAGCAACTTCCTGCTGAGACTTCTAACACTGTCTGAGAATACCTAGAAATATTGATTAAGGGAAATGGCGGTCACTAATTATAGATTGGATGTTACGGATTTACGCAACAGAGAGGAGACCGAAGACAGCAGCGTCTGATTTCTCCTACTCCAGCACTGATTAGATGCACTTCAGGTTCATATTAAATGGTGGTAGTTTCTTTTAGCAGTGCAGGGGTTAATCTACTCAGTTGAAAGCTCCTGGAAGCTTTCCTGCATTAAGGTTCTCAGCTTTTCACTGTTAGCCACTCCCATCTCCTATATAATCTGGATCCTGACTAACACACATTGCCAGAGCTAGCTTTTGCTGCATGGATGGAGGTTGATAGTTGGTGGTTTTTATTTGAGAAGGCGTTTGGTAGATTTATCTGTGATTGTTGTTAGGTTTTGGGTGGGTGCTAATTTCCTCTCCTCTTATTTTAGTTTTACCTCATCCTCCACTCCTCAATGCATTCCTCTGTTGTATGTGTGTGTATATTTGTATGTTTGGTATTATTCGTTACCCTTGTTCGTATTACCTTGTTTGTCTGTTTGGTGTATTACAGTACACTACTACTCCCCTCTTCCCTGGGTGGGGGAAGAGTACAGACTGAGGGCGAATTCAGGAACTAAGGCAAGGCACGTGGCCCCGGCGTCTTCACCATCAGAAGTAATCCGGGGAGCAGGGAGAGTTAGGGCGCCCCTAGGGTTAATGACAGGGGATGAACCCCTGGTCCCGGGATACCCGACAACAGAGCCGTGACATGGGATATAGTTTTCTCTTTTGTTCATTCTCTTTGCATTTTAATTGTAAAAATAAACTATTAACACTTCTATTTGTGGAAGCTTCTTACTGTGCAGCATGTTTTCCTCACCTGCTTAAATCTTTTGCCCAGTACTGTGCATATATAGCAATTTGGGAGATTTTTCTCTTGAAGACTTGACATACTACAAGACGTCTCATCTTTCATGCATCTTATACCTTTACAAGGTAATTATCTGATCATAACCAAGTAATGTCCGTGTTACTGAGCTGCTGTAACCACCTCTACACGATACCTGCTATTGTTGTGGATAACTATAGGACGGCTTATTAACCCGACGGTATTTATTTGCCCGCCCAATATTTACTCAGTGATCGCAAATAGTCCGTGACGATTGTAACAGTGTTTAATTAGAGCAGCACAGGAGTATTACCTCTGCTGAACCTCGACGTGTATATTGGGGAAATTGCTCGCCCGGCAATTCCCTTATAGTCTAATATTCCCCGAGTCAGTCCATATCTTGGTTCGCAGGTCATGTTAAAGGTTTCATATGTACTAATTGCGTTAACTCTTCACTGTGTAAGTCAGAAGTGGATCCAGGAAATTTCCTGCTATTTGGTCAGTGTATGTTCGTGTTATCCTCCAAGCACTGTATGGCGGTACTATAGGTACAGTCACACACTTTAGTAGGGGTTTTTTTGCGTATCACTGCAGCTGTATGTGATGAAGACAAAACGTGGAGTACATCACAGAGCAAGGTCGAATGTTAGGCCAGCCCTGCCCCCATGCTTTACACTGCAGCTCCCTGTTTTATCAGCTCACATCAGTGCATTCCCAACAGGGCTGGAAAAGAAGAAGGTCTTTCTGCCCCTATATCCGTAGACCAGCATTATATATGACACATAACACTTGAGGTTTGCATCCTACTAAAGATTTAGCTTTAAAGGGAATCTGCCAGTAGGATCCACCCTCCTGAGCCATCTATATGGGCATGTAGGACATAGGAAGCTGAATAACAGGATACCTTGATATCTGCGATCCGATGTTTTATTCCAGGGAAATCCTTGTTTTTCTTAATATGGAAATGAGCTGTTAAGATCTATGGGCCGGAAATAGATCTCCCCGGAAATCTGCCTTCAGAGATTATTGTAAATGAAAGGAGGCGTTACCAGTGTGAGACATGTAGATCAGGAGAGCAGACTGTCAGTCATTACATGTCTCACACTGGTAACTTCCCTTTTCATTTACAATATTCTCTGAAGGCAGATTCTTGGGAAGATCTATGCCCGGCCCATAGATCTTAACAGCTCATTTACATATTAAGAAAAACATGTATTTCTCTTGAATAAAACATTGGATCGCAGACATCAAGGTAACATTTTATTCATCTTCCTATGACCTACATACCCATATAGACAAATCAGGATGGTGAATCCTACTGACAGATTCCCTTTAATACCCATGTTTCCCTCTACACAATGGAACACTTACGATTGTGGATCATTTTGCATTTGCTCCGGGACGAATTGTATAACTTCATAGACGGTGCCATTGACATCGTGGATTTGCAATGAATTTGAAGCGGGTGTTATTACCTGTGTGGCACAAAATTGACTTAAATACGTGCACTTACGTAAAAAAAAAATGTCCGCAGACGTGGACATCCCGTTATATAACCTTACCCTGTGTGGAGCTGTAGAATCTGGTAAAGACACAAACTCATATATTCCAAAATCATTAATGGCGTCTTCATGTCCTGCAAAAAACAGAAAGGATAATTATACAATTACTGAACCGAGTGACGGCACCTGTAACACCCCATAAACATGTATAGGGGTATCTGCTGGGGCACAGCTATAATCAATAACTCTGACTCAGTCTTTCTTTATATTTGTTTTTTATATTATTTTCAAATATATATATTTTTTTATAATAATTTAATTATTATCTATTTTTTTTTTACATTTTTTTATTTTCTTTTTATTTCTTTATAAGCATGGAATAAATGGCGCTATATTAATAATAATAAAGCATCAGACCCTTGCATATGCAGAATTTTTAACTTTATTTTTTTTTCTCCCTGATTTCTAAGAGCCAAGACTTATTTTTCAGTCTTAAATCTTATTTCTTGGGGCTCAGGTTGTAGTTTTAGTGCTACCATTTATTAAATTTTTGGGTAGAATGAAAAAAACAGACAACAAAAAAAAAAACTGCAATTTCTCTTTCACTATTGTTATTTGGGTTCTAAACTGTTTACTGTGTGGTCACAGCATTGGGGTAAAAATCTATCCTTGTTGCTGTGGCATCAAAATAGTTTAAATTGCTCTGATCGGAGCTTATCGGCTATACTCACCCTTGTTGTGTCCAGCGCCGAGTCTCTGCCGGTGTTCCTAGTGCTTGATATTGGCTGCAGCGCTGACTTCTTGTCAGCGGCGCTGCAGCCAATCACTGAGCCCAGAAGCACTGCCCATGTAGATGGAACGCCCACCGATTGGGTGCAGCGCTGTCGAGACATCAGCACTACAGTCAATAACAGACACCAAGAGCAGCGGAGGAAACTCATCTCTGGATACGGGAAGGTTGAGTAAAGCGTGGGTTTCTTTTTTTTTGTTTAATACAAAAACTGCACCTAAGGACAGCGGTTTTTCTGAAAGGGGACAGCCCCTTTAAAACAATAAAATTCGAACTTCCTGTAGTTGCTGCTAGGGGGAGCTCACTGCATACAAATATGTATGGTGTTCAATGAACAGAGCTCCCTCTAGTGGCACCAGCAGGAAGTTGAAATTTTATTATTTAAAGGTGATGCTCCCGCGCCTGACGAGAGATAGTTGAGAACAGCGCTTGGCCATCTCAGTCAGTTCTATAGGCAATGCACAGAACGGCAGCGACCATGCCACTCCTATAACAAGGTCCTTGATCATCCTTTGTCCTGAACTAAAGCAGCCTTTTTTTTTGTTGTTGTTACCGTTTTGATACTAGTTTTGCTTTAAACCATTGGGGAAGTGATCCTGATTAGCAAAAAATAAATCACTAATCCGTGTTGTTCACCGACTTCTCTAATCAGCAGATGAACAATGGGGCTCTTCTTTGCCCTGCTTGTACCTATGAGGAAGTGGCTGTACCTGAGTAGATGGGCGTCCTCCTGTATTCGGTTGAAGGCCTGTAATTGTGACAAGAAAGTGAATTATGGTACAAAAATACAGAAGACAAAATCAGACATAAAAAGGAAAAAAAAAAATCATCATGTGATACCTTCGGGGCTGGAGCTTCCACTGGATGGCTGCAACAGAAAGAAGAGACTCAGAATACTGCCGGTATCAGACTAATCTCAGTCTCACTTTACGGCTGTAGTAAGTGCAGTTCAGTTGCGGTGGCCATTTTGTAAAAACGACAACAGGAAGTGCAGCCATATTGGTTGAATTAGTTTTATTGACACTGTCTTCATGAGACAACTTCACCATAAGTTTCTGAAAATGTAACTCCAAGGTGACTACCAAGGTCTGTGTGCGGCCCCGCCTGTGTGTCGAGAGCACAACATGTGACATGTCAGAATGGGAGTTGGTGCGGATCGATTCGCTGCACCCGGGCCATCTGCCATGTGATTAATCTGTGACTGCTGGATGGGAGCCCAGAGGGCCACCTCTTACCTAACGGCACCCAACTCTAGCCACAAGTAATGATCGGGAGAGGTCCGGGTACTGAGACCGTACCTGATCACTTAGAGTACCTGCATAAATAAGCAGGGATGCCAGGTATCTAAATTCTCAGATTGTCCCTGAGGTAACAAACATTGTCAAATAGGATATGGCACTTTTACAAATATGGCCGCTTCAGCCATCCCTAGTAACTGCCCCCAATCCAGCAGCACAGTCCCAGATTTGGGAAGCTTTCCTGTTTTCCCAGCAGGTTGGCGGCTTGTCCCAACTTCTGATGTATCTGCATCTGCATGCTTTGGACACAGATATAGTTAAATATAATGGTGGAGCAGGGAGCCGCCAGCTCCCTGCTCCACCATTCGCCTGTGCTGTAAGAGCCGATTACCTTACTACAACATACCTACTATATACTCATACATATAATGGGAAGTAGATGCCAAGTATTGGAAAAATAAAATATACATCTTTATTAAATTATCACATTAAAATCGTAATTAACGGAGGTACAAGTGCAAAATATACTGCTTGTTCCAGGTCAATATCAAGTCTATCGCTTAGGGTCCTTGTTCCAATAAATCAATGTATCATACTGTTTTAAGCGTATATATATATATATATATATATATATATATATATATATATATATATATATATATATATATATATATATAAAGTGTAGAATATATATATATATATATATATATATATATATATATATATATACACTCACCGGCCACTTTATTAGGTACACCATGCTAGTAACGGGTTGGACCCCCTTTTGCCTTCAGAACTGCCTCAATTCTTCGTGGCATAGATTCAACAAGGTGCTGGAAGCATTCCTCAGAGATTTTGGTCCATATTGACATGATGGCATCACACAGTTGCCGCAGATTTGTCGGCTGCACATCCCAAAGATGCTCCATACAAGGCAGGATGGATCCATGCTTTCATGTTGTTTACGCCAAATTCTGACCCTACCATCCGAATGTCGCAGCAGAAATCGAGACTCATCAGACCAAGCAACGTTTTTCCAATCTTCTACTGTCCAATTTCGATGAGCTTGTGCAAATTGTAGCCTCAGTTTCCTGTTCTTAGCTGAAAGGAGTGGTACCCGGTGTGGTCTTCTGCTGCTGTAGCCCATCTGCCTCAAAGTTCGACGCACTGTGCGTTCAGAGATGCTCTTAGGCCTACCTTGGTTGTAACGGGTGGCGATTTGAGTCACTGTTGCCTTTCTATCAGCTCGAACCAGTCTGCCCATTCTCCTCTGACCTCTGGCATCAACAAGGCATTTCCGCCCACAGAACTGCCGCTCACTGGATTTTTTTTCTTTTTCGGACCATTCTCTGTAAACCCTAGAGATGGTTGTGCGTGAAAATCCCAGTAGATCAGCAGTTTCTGAAATACTCAGACCAGCCCTTCTGGCACCAACAACCATGCCACGTTCAAAGGCACTCAAATCACCTTTCTTCCCCATACTGATGCTCGGTTTGAACTGCAGGAGATTGTCTTGACCATGTCTACATGCCTAAATGCACTGAGTTGCCGCCATGTGATTGGCTGATTAGAAATTAAGTGTTAACAAGAAGTTGGACAGGTGTACCTAATAAAGTGGCCGGTGAGTGTATATATATATATATATATATATATATATATATATATATATATATATATTTATATATATATATATATATATATATATATATATATATATATATATATATATATATACACACAGGATTAAAAACCTAGAACTGTACATAATATATATATCGTAATACTCAAACAGACCAGCAGTGAATATGTCTTTCCAAGTACAGATTTACATATAGATGACTATATTCACATATAGTGCTGCATGAATGCTCAGTGCATACAGTATATACACATAAAAGGGTGACTTCCTAAACTAGTATTCAAAAAATGCCTAGTGCAAAATCAAATTCTGATAAATTATATATATTGTATAGTGCATACTAAATTCTAAAGTTCACCAGTAGGTACAGCAGTGCCTGTCAGTACAGACTATCAGTAAAGTGCATGAGTGTTTTATAGCAGCAAGGTATTTTGAAACATGAACTATAATAGAAGTCACAAACTCAAGTAACTACATATAACAGATAAGGAAAGTATATGTGTTGATACATGGCCTGCAAAACAGCCCTGAGCCCCAACGCGCGTTTCGCGCTTGCTTCTTCCTGGGTTGTGTGTCTGTGACTCATGCACTTTACTGATAGTCTGTACTGACAGGCACTGCTCTACCTACTGGTGAACTTTAGAATTAATATCATCTCAGTTTGTTCCGATTTCCAAGGACTGACAGAATGCAGAAAAATGAGAATTTTTTTTCTCCATCTTCTCCTCATCCAAGAAAATCGGAGCTCACCGTGATCAGAGTCTTGTATAATTGACCCAATACTGTATAATGTATCCAGCAGAATTTGTTTTATAAATCATATATACCATATATTAGCTGTATATGCCGCTGCTCACCTCTGTGAAGTTGATATTTTTTCCATACAAATATAAAGCAAATGGAGACAATTACAAAAAGCGACACTCCGGTTATGGCTGCCAGCGGAGACAAGGAACTTGGAATCAGGGATAGTTTTTCTGGGTCTGTTAGAGAGAAAAAAAAATGAAATAAATAAAATGTTAAAGATAATATAATATAAATAGAGAAAAGGGTGTGAAAAAATATTTTTAATGTATTAACAACAGTAATAAATATAGTCATAAAATAAATAAATAAATAAATCACATGAATGTAAATTAAAAAGGTCCCACAGGAGAGTTCAGCAGGTGTCTTGTCCAGCAACCACGTTGTTAGTCTGGAGCACCACAAATCTCTTCTTTTACTGACCAATAGGCAGCAAGACATCATGACATGGCGGCTCAATGTCTGTTATAATATTTTCATGACATTACAGGCGCCGACTAAGCAATCAAAATCAAAAGAGGTGCAGGGTGCCGGCAGGTAGTAAGAGTTTTACAGGTCCCTGGTCCAGGCTGCCGTGGACTGCGGACATGGCCACTTCACTAGGGTCCTGCAAATCATTTTGCTCAACTCTACCCCTACAGGGTTTGTCGCTCTGTTCTGGGCCTTGTGGTGCCACTGTTTTTTGGCAGTTTTTTTTCTTTTTTGTGAATCCTATGGCCGCCGAGTGTTGATTAGTGACACAATACTCTGATCAACATCCATACTCGATGGTTTCCAGGACTATTTTTGGTCCCTGTCCATTTTCCTCCCCGCTCCTTTGCACCACCTCCGTGCATCCTGAAGCTGCTGAGTGTTGATCGGTGACGCAAATCACTGATCCACACTGGTGCTCGCTGTTTTCCATAACTTTTTTTCACTAACTATTCACCCTCTTTGCACCACTCCGTGTGTGCAACCTTCAGCCTCCGAGCCGCTGATCAGACGTATACCACTGATTAGCACCCATGCTCATTTTTGGCAAGGACTTTTTTTTCCCCTATTTTTTCTATACCCTTTTTGCACCACATCCGTGTGTGTGTTCTGCAGCCGTCGAGCACTGGTCGGTGACGAACATCACTAACCCGGCCTCGGGTTGATTTGCTTTTTTTTGGGTGAAAAAGAATCATCTGAAAAATCATTTAGATTAGTTGATAGGATTAGATTAGTTAGGGACAGTAAAAATATACCGTAGTAATCGTCGTCTACTATGGTGTTTTTTACTAAATTGAGTTAACGTCCGTGCGAAAAAAAAGAATTACCCATGTGTCCCGAAGCCGTTGAGTGCTGATTACTGACGCACATCATCGATCAACCTCCGGTTGTTGGAGTTTTTCTTTTCTTTTTTAAAGAATTAAAAAGTAATTTAGATTAGGGACAGTAAAATATACCATTGACTACTACAGTATTTTTTTACTGAATTGAATCAGGTTTAATGTCAGTCTCGGGCGCTCAGTAATTTGTTTTTTACTGACGTCTGTTTAGGAAGTTTGTTTTTATTTTACCAAATTTTGATATTATTCTTTTTTTGGTAAGAAGAGAAAAAAAGACAAGAATATAGAAAGAAAACGTTTACACCAAGCACTCACAAACAGACTTGAATAAAATTTGGTACACATACGTGAAGAAATGTATGGTCTCGCGCGTTCCAAAACCGGTATTCAGCAGAGGAGGCATACGCTTTCCTTGCCTCCGACACTGACAGTGAGGCAGAGGATCCCACCTGGCACCTTCCTTTATTTTTCCTCCTCCTCTTCCTCTAGTCTCCAGTGATACTGAACAGCCACGCAGATTTTTTATTTTTTTACTTTATGTTATTAATTGTATTACTTTATTTTGGTTCTAAAAACGGGCTTTAAAATTAATTGAAAAGGGTTCTCCAATGTCATCTTTTCCCTATCGGCGCTGATAACTGGCAATCGGGCATGGGTCCTGGAATGTATCTGTAGATGTACCGCCATCCTGATCCACAACAAGACACACAAGACCAGTAAAACGTTATGTATTGTATTCTAGCCGTCCTTATTCTGAACCCCAGGGCATGAATACTTTATAGACTGTTTATCACGATGGCGGCACACGCGCTCCACATGCCGTGTGTACTTTTCCGCCCATCTGGTAGCCGGATTACTTTGTCACTTGGTGCGTTGCTTCATCATATTCATAACTGTATCTGGTTATTGTCGGGCTGTCAGTCAGCGCTCGCCCCGCTGGTGAAGCAGAGCTTTGTGTGCGCGCTGTCACTGTGTCACTGTCGGCAAACAGCCGCTGCTACATGTGTTTACTCTAATAATAAATGACATTCTGGACAGACCGGTTTGTTCAGTTCTGTGAGGAGCTGACGCTGTGCCACTTCTCTGCCCGCACTGTGGGGGACAAGCGCATGTGCCGTGCATCACATCAGCGTTACATTGCTTTACCATTGTGAAATTCTGCATCTTTCCTACATATCTTTTTTTTTTTTTCATTTTTACTGGAAACCATCAGTAAGCAGGACAGCGGCTAATGGACCTTATATTAGCTGTATTTAATTGTTAAACACTGGTTTATGCAATAATTTGCTGTGTGCTCGAAGACTGAACTTTGGGACCCCAGAGATCCCAGCGGTCGGACCCTCAGCGATGAGTATCCGTATTCTATAGACAGGATGTAACTTGCGATTTTGGGAACACCCCTTTCAACTGCATAAATCATATTAATATAGTGGGCTTCCGATTGCTGGGGTCCCGACCACTGAGGGCAGACACGTGACCACATACGCCACCCAGATCTCTTAAGCTCATGGCGCTGATATAACAGACAGACATCAGGTCTACTGCTCTCTCGTATGGTGGGCTACATTTTTCTCATACCCCCCGACCTGAGAACAGACAAGGTTGAGATGTTGGCATTAGTGATGAGCGAATATACCTGGTGCTCAGGTTTTCCTGAGCTCGCTCGGGTGACCTACGAATATTTGTTAGTGCTCGGAGATTTAGTTTTCATCGCCGCATCTGGATGATTTACAGCTACTAGAAACAAGGAAAACATATAAGGTTTCTAAAGGGATGTAACAACAACTGGTTGGTTATATATGCTATGTACAGGTATTTTCAACAAGCGGTATAAAAACCACCAAAAGAGTATAATCCATGAATAAATAATTTTATTAAATCAAAATAACATGAATGACAAATATATCAAAGGAAATAAAAAGAACATTACTGGATGCCACAATAACAGGGAGCACTGTGACCAGCATATAAAATGCCTTAATAAATGCTATTGCTCAATATCCCTCAGCTGGTAATGTGCAAAAAACAGACAGAACAATGTCTGTGTGATACGCTAAAGCAGCATGTATATTCAAATAGAAAGTGCTAAGTGCATAATGTCCCAAGTGGACCAATTTTTAGAAATGTACGAACATGCTAAAAATAAGAGGTGAGCAATACTTACAATGCTTTAAACTGGCAACAATGCTGGTGACATGTGGTCCCCGCCGCCCCAACGCACGTTTCGTTCAAACTTCTTCAGGAGGCGTGCGCTGGAGAGGGGGTTCCGGCTATTTAAACATCTTATGGCCAATCACAGATATAATAATAACTAACATCAGCTGCCAAGCGCTGATGCAACGATCCGACAATAGACACAGCCCTGTAAATGTGAACCGGGGATGACGTGCCCTAGGACACACCCACATCCGGACTCCACATATAAAATTATTTATTCATGGATTATACTCTTTTGGTGGTTTTTATACCGCTTGTTGAAAATACTGTACTTATTTGAGTTTTTTGTCCTGCTTTACCCTTTGGGCATTTGTTTGGTGTTATTATGTACAGGTATGCCTGGTAGTTACTGTCTCTGTTTGACCTTTGAATTTGTATTTCAATAAAGTTTATATTTTATGTGATTTACAGCTACTAGCCAGCCTGAGTACATGAGGGGGTTGCCTGGTTGCTAGGGAATCCCCACATGTACTCAGGCTGGCTAATAGCTGTAAATCATCCAGCTGCGGCGATGAAAAGTAAATCTCCGAACACTAACAAATACTCGGAGACCACCCGAGATTGCTCGGGAAAACCTGAGCAACGAGTACACTCGCTCATCACTAGTTGGCCGGCTTCTCGCTTCACAATATACTTTTCAGGTTATTCCCTCATTTACATTCTCCTCTTTTGAGGTCCACACCATCAGACTCTTCCAACCCATTCTCCCAGAGAGCTGCCATTACTGCCCTTCAGGCCAACCCCATTGGTCCCCAAACCAGTTTTCACCTGGCTTCTGGCACTTGTATCCAGTGGCATTCCCAATCTCTTCGAAGTTCTGCAATGCCCTACATCTTATCATCATCTCTGTCTACCACCCTACCCATCCTCACCACAGTGCTGCATAGTCCTACATCTCTTCTTCACCTTTGTCTACCACCCTACCCATCTTCTCCACAGTGCTGCACCATCCCACATCTCCTCCTCATCTCTGTATATCACCTAACCTGTCCTCACCACAGGGCTGCACAGCTCTACATCTCCTCCTCACCTCTGCCTACCACCATACCTATCCACACCACAGTGCTGCGCAGCCCTACATCTCATCCTCACCTCTGTCTACCAGCCTACTCGTCCTCACCACAGTTCTGCATGGCCCCACATCTCCTTCTTCGTCTCTGTATACCACCCTACCTTTCCTCACCACAGTGCTGAACAGCCCTACATCTCCTCCTTCATCTCTGCATACCAGCTTACCAATCCTCACCACAGTTCTACACCTCCCTACATGTCCTCCTCATTTGTGCCTACCACTCTACCTGTGCTGTCCATTCTGCTAATGATCTAAGACTGATGTCCTCTATAATCCGAACCTCCATCTTCTGTCTCCAAGACTTTCCACATGCTGCACCTGTTCTCTGGAATGCACTACCCAAGACAATCTGATTTATTGCTATTGTTCATAGCTTTAAATGTGCCCTAAAAACACTCATCTTTACACAGGATAATCACATGAATTTACTAATCTAACTTCTCACTTCTCCTATTATATATTGTCCTCAGAATCCGGTCTCTTCTCTCGTCTCTTCCCCCACCCTCCATTCACTCAGAAGCACTTTATGTCTGGACCTAGACAGATACTGACTGGTGTACGGTTCCTGCAGCTTTGCAAGAGTTCCCCTTTTTGGAATAATGTCTGGACCATACAGTACAAGCACTTTTTACCTTTGGTGTCAGTCACCCCTGTTTCTTCATGGAGTGCACGCTCTTGTGTTACTCTGTTAGATCTGACATTGTTTGCACTTGTCCCCTCTGATTGTACAGTACAGTGCTGTGGAATATGTTGGCGCTATAGATATAAACTTATTCTTTTTTATTATTACATACAGTATTTACATCTCCTTTAGCCAGAATAGGAGCCACAGTAGTAAACATCCCCCCCCCCCACAACTACCGGTAAACACGGAGATACAATATTTCTACCACTTTAAGCACCATGTTCCCTTTATTATGATGAACTTGATTGGACTTATTAAATCCGGGAGTTATTAGTGATTACATGTTGTCATACAACAATCCGAGTGTACAACATCAATAGCGGAGCGCTGCGTTCTGCGGGGATTCTGGGTGATTATATGGGATCTACAGGACTGCGGCTGAAACTATTGGAGGTGGGGACCTGGCGTTTTCATATAAGATACCCCCTGCAGGGTGGCCCCTAGACCTAATTTCCTGCATATTAAAATATTATCATGTAATAGCAATATCAGAGACGGAACTGGGGTTTTTGCACTTAAAGAAGCACTGCCGCCTACATTTTTATTCTCTTAAAACACAGCACCATGTACTTACAATTGCTCATTTTCCCTTTCTACCCAGCTAATTCTTCTCTTTACCTTTAGGTCTATGAAATCAACTGACTAGCTGATTCCTTCTAAGTTCTATGTAGAAACAGGAGGTCAATTTTCCCTGCATGATTCATGAGTCACCGCAAAAGTCTCTGGCAGGGTGAGGAGGGAACAGCTGGGTCAGTAGTTGAAGAGGGGTATGACTCATGCAGGGAAAAGAGACTTCCTGTTTCTACATAGTATACAAAAAAACCCTGTTTGGGAAAGAAGAACAGACAAATCGCGGCGCCCTAAGTGCGTAAACACAATATTATAGTCTTTAAAGGGTGCACAATTTTATGCACTCACCTGATAAAAGACTGAAATGGCTTTAGATTATGTATCCTCAGAATTCCCTCTGAGATACTTTTCAATATACAGGGCTTGCAGCTTGCCTCGGGTGGATCCAAGCGAAAGAGCCAGAGTAAGGCTCACACAGGATGAGTAATTCAAGAAAAGCACATCCAGCCCATGAATGGCAGCGCTTCCCAGGACTCACATTCAAAGATGATATTTCATATTTTTTTATTTCATAACTTAAAATATAAGAGATACAACGCGTTTCGGATACAGTATATATCCTTCTTCAGGTATCATAAAAACACAGTACAAATCCTACTAGCATAAAATTCAATTACACTTATATATAGTATCAAACCTTTTATCCCAGCCTCAGAAACTTGATTTGGGGTGTGGACCAAGTTCAGGAAAACACCCACTAATTGATACAGCCTTGTTAACATTGATGCAAGAAAGAGAGGAAGAAGAAGAAAAAAAAAAAAAAAAACCCAAAAGGAAAAAAAAAAAAAAACCCACCAAAAAAAAACAAAGGGAAAAAAAAAAAAAAAAAAGGCAACCTTTACACTCTCTCTATAATATCATTCAATCCATTTGGAAATAATGTTCCCAAACGATATATCCAAAACGTTTCTTTCCTGTTTAAAAGAGAATTCCTGTTTGCAACCCCAGAGGGTATCTGCTCCACTGGAGTTACTTTTATGTTAAAAATTTTATTATGTTTAAGTAGCAGATGTCTTGAGAGACTATGTTTTAAAAAGCCGTTTTTTGCTCTATTTCTGTGGCCATTAATGCGGGAGCGCAGTGTCTGTACAGTGCGTCCCACATATTGCAAACCACAGCTGCATGTGATGACATATACAACATGATCACTACTACAGGTGAGTCTTTGTGGGATTTCAAAGACATCACCAGTATTATTGCATTTGATATTTTTAGCTCCATGATCTAGGATCCCACAGATACAACATTTTTTGGAGTTACATTTGAAAACTCCGGTGCCTTGAAGAACTCCACATAAAGTTTGATCCTTTTTTTTATAAATGTTTTTTCTTTTTGAATCCAACTGTTTTTTTAATTTACTGGGGGCCACCAAATTTTTCAAAGTTTTCCCCCTTCTATATGTAATCCCTGGTTTATCAGGGAGATGTTTTCCCAAGACAGGGTCACGCTTCAAGATATACCAATATTTAGAAAGCACAGTTCTTATGACTTTATTTCCCCTATTGAATGTTGTCACAAAATTCAATTTCCAGCGATCATCACTTTTTTCCTTACTAGTAGTCAAAGTATCCCCCTTCCTGGTTTTTCCTTTTAAACATTCCTCCTGTGTTTTTATTTTGTTGTCCCTATATGCACCATTTATCAAATTTTTCGGGTATCTTTTTTCCTTAAAATTTTCTTTTTAAAATTTTAGACTGAGCTACATAATCAGATTCTCTCGTACAATTCTTTCTGATGCGATAAAATTGGCTGTGGGGTATATTAACCTTCCACTTCTTGTAATGTGCACTATTGAAATCTAAAAAGCCATTTGAATCCACTTTTTTGAAGTGGGATTTCGTGATGATTTTTTTCCCACTATGGCTGATCTCTAAATCAAGAAATACCATTTTTTCTTTATTAATTTGTGATGTAAACGTAATCCCCCAGGTGTTATTATTGAGCTCCTTTATTAATTGTGCCGCTTCCTCCTCTGTCCCCTTCCATATGATAATCAGATCATCTATGAAGCGCTTATAAAGCTTTATTTTGTCATAGAAAACAGGCTTAGAAAGTGACGATGAGGACTCGAATCGCCCCATGAATAAGTTTGCGAAACTTGGCGCGACCCGAGTCCCCATCGCGGTGCCGAGCAACTGTAAGTACAGTACGCCTTCAAAAATGAACACATTGTGTTCAAGAATGAATTTCAGACTCTTTAGCAGAAAATCTCTTTGTTCGGGGAGCATCTCTGTCTTTGCTAAATAAAAACTCACCGCATTTACCCCCATTTCGTGATCTATGTTGGAATATAATGAATTTACATCCAATGAGATAAAGGAATAGTTATCTTCCCATTCAATATCCCTCAGTTCCTCGATTAATTGTGTGGAATCTCTCAAATATGAAGGAAGAGACTTTACTAGATCTTGTAGAAACAAGTCAATATAATGAGAAAGATGACAAGTTAAAGACCCTATTCCTGATATTATTGGTCTGCCAGGTGGTTTTTCACAGTTCTTATGCACTTTTGGTAAATGATAAAATAACGCCATGGTTGGCGCAGAATTTTGTAATATCTCATGTCAGACAATATGTTCAAAGCTTCCTCTATATACACTCACCGGCCACTTTATTAGGTACACCATGCTAGTAACGGGTTGGACCCCCTTTTGCCTTCAGAACTGCCTCAATTCTTCGTGGCATAGATTCAACAAGGTGCTGGAAGCATTCCTCAGAGATTTTGGTCCATATTGACATGATGGCATCACACAGTTGCCGCAGATTTGTCGGCTGCACATCCCAAAGATGCTCCATACAAGGCAGGATGGATCCATGCTTTCATGTTGTTTACGCCAAATTCTGACCCTACCATCCGAATGTCGCAGCAGAAATCAAGACACATCAGACCAAGCAACGTTTTTCCAATCTTCTACTGTCCAATTTCGATGAGCTTGTACAAATTGTAGCCTCAGTTTCCTGTTCTTAGCTGAAAGGAGTGGTACCCGGTGTGGTCTTCTGCTGCTGTAGCCCATCTGCCTCAAAGTTCGACGCACTGTGCGTTCAGAGATGCTCTTAGGCCTACCTTGGTTGTAACGGGTGGCGATTTGAGTCACTGTTGCCTTTCTATCAGCTCGAACCAGTCTGCCCATTCTCCTCTGACCTCTGGCATCAACAAGGCATTTCCGCCCACAGAACTGCCGCTCACTGGATTTTTTTTCTTTTTCGGACCATTCTCTGTAAACCCTAGAGATGGTTGTGCGTGAAAATCCCAGTAGATCAGCAGTTTCTGAAATACTCAGACCAGCCCTTCTGGCACCAACAACCATGCCACGTTCAAAGGCACTCAAATCACCTTTCTTCCCCATACTGATGCTCGGTTTGAACTGCAGGAGATTGTCTTGACCATGTCTACATGCCTAAATGCACTGAGTTGCCGCCATGTGATTGGCTGATTAGAAATTAAGTGTTAACAAGAAGTTGGACAGGTGTACCTAATAAAGTGGCCGGTGAGTGTAGTCAGATCTGTTTTGCACAACTACTCCCCCCCTTTATCAGCCTGCCTTATTACTATATCTGTATTTTGTCTCAAATCCTCCAATGCTATTTTTTCTCTTTTAGAGATATTGTTCTCCTTTTTTATCTTATTTTTTCCAATTCCATGCTTTTGGATTTTGGATTTGACAAACAAAGAAAGGGAATATATCCACAAGGAGGTACACCCAAAATCTCTATTTAATCCTCATCAACACAGAGGACCAAATATAGACACTTTTTTTTCATTAGTATCTGAAGAATTTAGGAAATGGGAAAATAATAATAATAAACATAAAATTCTAAAAGAAGATCCTACACAATCCTTTGTTCGGGACTATCACCATATGATTAAGGAAGCCTATGAGAGGAACATTCTCAATAAAACAGAAAAAAGGTTTTTATCAAATCCTGCGCCAACCATGGCGTTATTTTATCATTTACCAAAAGTGCATAAGAACTGTGAAAAACCACCTGGCAGACCAATAATATCAGGAATAGGGTCTTTAACTTGTCATCTTTCTCATTATATTGACTTGTTTCTACAAGATCTAGTAAAGTCTCTTCCTTCATATTTGAGAGATTCCACACAATTAATCGAGGAACTGAGGGATATTGAATGGGAAGATAACTATTCCTTTATCTCATTGGATGTAAATTCATTATATTCCAACATAGATCACGAAATGGGGGTAAATGCGGTGAGTTTTTATTTAGCAAAGACAGAGATGCTCCCCGAACAAAGAGATTTTCTGCTAAAGAGTCTGAAATTCATTCTTGAACACAATGTGTTCATTTTTGAAGGCGTACTGTACTTACAGTTGCTCGGCACCGCGATGGGGACTCGGGTCGCGCCAAGTTTCGCAAACTTATTCATGGGGCGATTCGAGTCCTCATCGTCACTTTCTAAGCCTGTTTTCTATGACAAAATAAAGCTTTATAAGCGCTTCATAGATGATCTGATTATCGTATGGAAGGGGACAGAGGAGGAAGCGGCACAATTAATAAAGGAGCTCAATAATAACACCTGGGGGATTACGTTTACATCACAAATTAATAAAGAAAAAATGGTATTTCTTGATTTAGAGATCAGCCATAGTGGGAAAAAAATCATCACGAAATCCCACTTCAAAAAAGTGGATTCAAATGGCTTTTTAGATTTCAATAGTGCACATTACAAGAAGTGGAAGGTTAATATACCCCACAGCCAATTTTATCGCATCAGAAAGAATTGTACGAGAGAATCTGATTATGTAGCTCAGTCTAAAATTTTAAAAAGAAAATTTAAGGAAAAAAGATACCCGAAAAATTTGATAAATGGTGCATATAGGGACAACAAAATAAAAACACAGGAGGAATGTTTAAAAGGAAAAACCAGGAAGGGGGATACTTTGACTACTAGTAAGGAAAAAAGTGATGATCGCTGGAAATTGAATTTTGTGACAACATTCAATAGGGGAAATAAAGTCATAAGAACTGTGCTTTCTAAATATTGGTATATCTTGAAGCGTGACCCTGTCTTGGGAAAACATCTCCCTGATAAACCAGGGATTACATATAGAAGGGGGAAAACTTTGAAAAATTTGGTGGCCCCCAGTAAATTAAAAAAACAGTTGGATTCAAAAAGAAAAAACATTTATAAAAATAAGGATCAAACTTTATGTGGAGTTCTTCAAGGCACCGGAGTTTTCAAATGTAACTCCAAAAAATGTTGTACCTGTGGGATCCTAGATCATGGAGCTAAAAATATCAAATGCAATAATACTGGTGATGTCTTTGAAATCCCACAAAGACTCACCTGTAGTAGTGATCATGTTGTATATGTCATCACTTGCAGTTGTGGTTTGCAATATGTGGGACGCACTGTACAGACACTGCGCTCCCGCATTAATGGCCACAGAAATAGAGCAAAAAACGGCTTTTTAAAACATAGTCTCTCAAGACATCTGCTACTTAAACATAATAAAATTTTTAACATAAAAGTAACTCCAGTGGAGCAGATACCCTCTGGGGTTGCAAACAGGAATTCCCTTTTAAACAGGAAAGAAACGTTTTGGATATATCGTTTGGGAACATTATTTCCAAATGGATTGAATGATATTATAGAGAGAGTGTAAAGGTTGCCTTTTTTTTTTTTTTTTTTTTCTTCTTCTTCCTCTCTTTCTTGCATCAATGTTAACAAGGCTGTATCAATTAGTGGGTGTTTTCCTGAACTTGGTCCACACCCCAAATCAAGTTTCTGAGGCTGGGATAAAAGGTTTGATACTATATATAAGTGTAATTGAATTTTATGCTAGTAGGATTTGTACTGTGTTTTTATGATACCTGAAGAAGGATATATACTGTATCCGAAACGCGTTGTATCTCTTATATTTTAAGTTATGAAATAAAAAAATATGAAATATCATCTTTGAATGTGAGTCCTGGGAAGCGCTGCCATTCATGGGCTGGATGTGCTTTTCTTGAATTGTTTCTACATAGAGCAGAGAAAAAGAGAAGAATGAACTGGGTAGAAAGACAAAATGAGCAATTGTAAGTGCACAGTGCTATGTAATAGGACGATTGCAATATATTAAGGGGATAAAAACTTTGATGTGAGAGCTTCTTTTAAAATAATCTATAAATTGAGGTTATTGTAGCCAATTTTGGAGATGTTAAAGGGGTTGTCCAGGCCTGGGGTTCAAGAATGCAGTGATTCTGTGCGCCTGTAGACTTGTGAATCCTGCACACTGTCAGGATTCTGTGGCGCTGGGAGCAGGCGAGCGTGTGACTGCAAGTATGCGATTTGTATACATGCTGCCACGTGCCAACTAGACGTCCACGGCCTAATCGAATACAAGTGAATTGAGACGTCTAGTCTGAATGTGTCCAAAAGTATGTAAATCGCATACTTATGGTGACATTGTCGCCTAATTCTGGCACAGGAGGATTTTGACAGCACGCTCTGTAAGGTGTCACAATGTTGAGTACCAAGCCTGGACAATCCCTTTAAAGATATATATATTTGTACGAAGAGATACCAGGCCAAAATGAAGAAAGGGCACATGACCAGGAATTTTGAGAATCAAAGGGCCGTCCCGCACCAACCTCTAGGTCCAGACCAGATCTATCTGCATGTGTGTGACTCCCACTTCTCAGAAAATCAGGATCCCCTGATGGCAGTTCTGCAATCTAACCTCGCCAAGAAGTGTGGGAAGAAGATTCCTTGTCGCTGTCACTTCTCCGCCTCCATAACTTCCATAGACTCGTCTATAAGTCACTGCTATGGGGGGGTGGAGGTCATGTGGGGTCAGGATTTCACCAAATCTCAACGTGTCCCTGTTATGGTTATTATTTCTTCCAATGTAACAACTTTTCTATTTTGCAATAATCATATTTACATTATGGGATGGAATGTAACCAACAACACTGGCAGTATACAGCACAGCACTGGCAGTATATAGCACAACACTGGCAGTATATAGCACAACACTGGCAGTATATAGCACAACACTGGCAGTATACAGCACAACACTGGCAGTATACAGCACAACACTGGCAGTATATAGCACAACACTGGCAGTATACAGCACAACACTGGCAGTATATAGCACAACACTGGCAGTATATAGCACAGCACTGGCAGTATATAGCACAGCACTGGCAGTATACAGCCCAACACTGGCAGTATATAGCACAACACTGGCAGTATATAGCACAGCACTGGCAGTATACAGCACAGCACTGGCAGTATATATCACAACACTGGCAGTATACAGCACAACACTGGCAGTATACAGCACAACACTGGCAGTATATAGCACAACACTGGCAGTATACAGCACAACACTGGCAGTATACAGCACAACACTGGCAGTATATAGCACAACACTGGCAGTATACAGCACAACACTGGCAGTATATAGCACAACACTGGCAGTATATAGCACAGCACTGGCAGTATATAGCACAACACTGGCAGTATATAGCACAACACTAGCAGTATACAGCACAACACTGGCAGTATACAGCACAACACTGGCAGTATATAGCACAACACTGGCAGTATACAGCACAACACTGGCAGTATACAGCACAACACTGGCAGTATATAGCACAACACTGGCAGTATATAGCACAACACTGGTAGTATACAGCACAACACTGGCAGTATATAGCACAACACTGGCAGTATACAGCACAACACTGGTAGTATACAGCACAACACTGGCAGTATACAGCACAACACTGGCAGTATACAGCACAACACTGGTAGTATACAGCACAACACTGGCAGTATATAGCACAACACTGGTAGTATACAGCACAACACTGGCAGTATACAGCACAGCACTGGCAGTATATAGCACAGCACTGGCAGTATATAGCACAACACTGGCAGTATACAGCACAACACTGGCAGTATACAGCACAACACTGGCAGTATACAGCACAACACTGGCAGTATATAGCACAACACTGGCAGTATACAGCACAACACTGGCAGTATATAGCACAACACTGGCAGTATATAGCACAACACTGGCAGTATACAGCACAACACTGGCAGTATACAGCACAACACTGGCAGTATATAGCACAGCACTGGCAGTATATAGCACAACACTGGCAGTATATAGCACAACACTGGCAGTATACAGCACAACACTGGCAGTATACAGCACAACACTGGCAGTATATAGCACAACACTGGCAGTATACAGCACAACACTGGCAGTATATAACATCGGCTGTTACAGTAACAAACACAAACAGCATTAGACCTGAAATATCTGACACATCAGGGCTCATGTCTCCATGTCACTGACATGGTCAGGATGGGGACATTGTGATCACTGTCACCTTGCACCTAAACAAACCCATCTACATAGAGTTTGTATGTTCTGTCTATGTTTGTGCGGAGTTCCTCCTGTTGCTCCGAGTTTCTAGCTGATTTTCAGGCTGTGAGACTGTAGTTATTTGCACGGTCATTGTCATTTTGTGCCTGCTGATGTTTAGAGATATACACTAAAGAGAGAGGTTTCCTTTTGTTGCTGTATGTGGCATGAAGCTTGGTATATACCTGCAGCCATCACTAGGGGGAGCTTTATATCAGGTCCAATGTAGTAACAGTATGCAGTGAGCTCTTAAGCTCCCTCTAGTGGTGACAACAGGAAGTCAGAATTGTGTAACATGATTTAATGCAAGGAATTTGCACAGCCTTCCACCAAATAACAATCACCTGTTGACAAAAGCTACAAGTCTTGCAAAAATTTCTGCACTTCCTCGCTCCTTGTTAATTTTGAAAACTGCCAAGAACAGCGTGCAAGGATAACCAACAGAGGGTTGGTTCACCAACAGTCTACAAGGTTCATTACACAGAATCTGTCAGCAGGTTTTGCTACATAGTCTGAGAGCAGAATGATGTAGGGGTGTCACTTACTGGACTTTATGTTGCTGTTTCAATAAAATTTGTGTTTTATCAGCAGTCATTCATTACAGGACTAGGTGTATCGTGCCTCTTAGTCTTCTGCTCTGTGTAATCCACCATTCAAAATAGGGGATGTCACAGCTCACCTCCTCTTCCCGTACAATGACTGATAACACCTCTATATACAGTAGATAACACAGAATCCAGCAGTAACAATAGGTGATGTCACAGCTCACCTCCTCCTCCTGTACACCGACTGATAATACCTCTATATACAGTAGATAACACAGGATCCACCATTCACAATAGCTGAGGTCACAGCTCACCTCCTCCTCCTGTACAATGACTGATAACACCTCTATATACAGTAGATAACACAGGATCCATCATTCACAATAGGTGATGTCACAGCTCACCTCCTCCTCATGTACAATGGCTGATAACACCTCTATATACAGTAGATAACACAGGATCCACCATTCACAATAGGTGATGTCACAGCTCACTTCCTCCTCCTGTACAATGACTAATAACATCTCTATATGCAGTAGATAACACAGGATCCACCATTCATAATAGGTGATGTCACAGCTCACCTCCTCCTCCTCCTGTACAATGACTGATAACACCTCTATATACAGTAGATAACACAGGATCCACCATTCAAAATAGGGGATGTCACAGCTCACCTCCTGCTCCTCCTGAACAATGACTGATAACACCTCTATATACAGTAGATAACACAGGATCCTCCATTCACAATAGGTGATGCCACAGCTCACCTCCTCCTCCTGTACAAGGACTGATAACACCTCTATATACAGCAGATAACACAGGATCCACCATTCACAATACGTGATGTCACAGCTCACCTCCTCCTCCTGTACAATGACTGATAACACCTCTATATACAGTAGATAACACAGGATCCACCATTCACAATAGGGGATGTCACAGCTCACCTCCTCCTCCTGTACAATGACTGATAACACCTCTATATACAGTAGATAACACAGGATCCACCATTCACAATAGGGGGATGTCACAGCTCACCTTCTCCCCCTCCTGTACAATGACTTCTTGAGATATTACTTTTTGTTTTTTAATTTTACAGCTCATTGCCTTTGAGATCGACCACCGCTGCTAGACAGCTGGACATGTGCAGAGCTTACAAGCTCTTTGCTATTTAGCTTGTAAACACTTTTCTGAAGCTGGCCGAGATTGCTACAGCGCACCGCTACATTTAAATCCTGGCCACCTTCAATGGTCGGTCTCCAAGGTACAAAGCTGTAAATAAAAGTGTTAATATCTCAAGAACGGCTGAAAATTTTAATTAGCAGTAAATTGCAAAAATGCTTGTATTTTACAAGCACCATCTGACGTCATACATCTATGATGATGGGAATAACCCTTTAACTGAGAATTCACCCACAGGGTGTACGAAAATGAGACAATCCTTTAAAAAACAAAACAGTGTTCCACTGTGAAGATTTACTTTTGAGTTCAGCCTCCCAATATCCCCTACCTATGGGTGTGATGATGACTGTAAACTGCATCTCTTCCCCTTTCCCGGTGATGTTGTTGTACGCCCGGCACAGATAATCCACAGTTTTTTGTCTGACTTTCTCAGACAGGAGCTTGAAATAAGGTCCATAGATGACAATCTCAGAGGAGTTGTTGCCCCTCTGGATCCAGGCACAAGTATTTGGGGGATAGGAGTCGGCAGAACAGTCAAAGCGAACAGATTCTCCATTGGCAATAGTAAAGACTTCTCCGACCTTAAGTCCTTTGTCGGAGATGACACGTAGCCCATATGGTCCATCTGTCAAAAAGAAGACAGGGTGGGATGAGTAACAAATCACACAGAAACATAAAAAAAAATACTATGACAAGTAAGGGATTATGAATGCAATAAGTTGATCTGTTTTATGCTGATGAGGTGCAACAAGCCAGGAACAGGCTGAGCTGAGTTATAAAACTGGTAAAAGATTTTTCGATTATCAGTAAATGATCAAATGATTACGTGAGATCGATATTAGCCCATGTGAAAACATCTTTAAAGAACTTTCACACATGGCAGATTTATTTCAGACATTTCTCTGACTATATGTTTCGCCAGGACAGCGGGGTACTCGGTACCGGGTCCTTCGGTTCACAGGGGGATGTCACGGTGGCTGACCCGGTCCATGGCCCTGTGACGTCCGTGTAAAAGGGAAAGGTCTTTAAAGGGGAAATGTTCGTGACGCCACCTGTGGTATTTGGTCAGGGTGACCGACGCTGCTTTAAGGGGTCCGCTGGGGTGATGTTATGGCAGCTAGATGGTATATTCCCACAGGTGAAGTATGTACCCAGGGCTTCCCGGTGTGTAGATAGTGGATGGTGAGAGGTGCAGTGAAGAACCAGGACACAAGGTTGCAGACTCTTTACCTTTACTGAAGACTTCAGCATCCACAGTCCAGGACACCAGATTACAGGGCTGGCAGAGTCCTGCCGGTTTGGAGGCAAGTCCAGAGTTCCCTTGTCCAGGTGGAAATCAGTAGCCTTCCTCTAGTGCTACCGTGTTGTAGTCCCTTACTGCTAAGCTTCTCATAAGGTCCTCATATCTGTTGTAGATGTTATGTCTCTCTCTGTCCCCCGGATAGGATAGGACAAACCCGTATGACTGGTGGCTTGAGGCGGTTTATAGGGACTCTATCATGCCCCAGCCTCTAAGGTTGCCACCTTGCCTCCTGGGTGTAGAGCGGACAGGTAACGTGAAATTAGCTGTCCTGACGGGCTCTGGAGCAAGGCATAAAGAACATTACTCCCTCGGTGTTCCGGCTACCGGGCTTCTGCGCCTCAGAAGGAGGCAGCCTGTGCAGGGCTGGTCCCCTTCTGATATCCACTCCTTTGCTACGACTTCTTTTGCACGCTCGCTGCAATACAATTCTGCCTTCGATGTCTCTTTCCAGGAGCTGCAGCTCTGCGGGCATGCACAGCTCTGTGTCCTTCTCCCTCGATCTCTGACAGGATCCCACCCCTGTCAGGGACCAACTACCTGAGTGAAGCTCAGGCAGCAACTCTCTAACTTTCCCTACAGGTCACCAGTTTTACCAATGTGGGGAGTGACCTAATAAATAGGAGCAAGAGCTCCCCCTGGCGGCCTGGAGTGTGAAATGTGTTGCATGTTTGTGATACCTGGATGCAGTTGTCCTTCTTTGCCTCCAAATGTAACATCACTCTCCCCTAGAGGAAAATGACATTACTGCAACGACCAGGACGCTGGGGCGCTGTATATACATCTGATCAGAGCCGATGCTAGGCTTACTTTCACCATTTGCAAAGTTTCAGATTGTGTGTCACGACTCCCGGGTAATACTGCTGTGGGAAATGCTGCACACAGCAGCAAGCGAGCTGAACAAAACGCCAAGTTACTAACCAGGTTGCAAACAGGACCTGAACCATGTGACAGAGTGGGAGGTGGTCAGGGGCGAAGCCAGACGCCAGGGTGCAGAGAAGGGGTAAAGACAAGAGAGTTGTCAAACAAGCAAAGATCGGAGCCAGGAGCTCACAAAGTACCAAAGGGGAGAGACAGGGGATTGTCAGAAGTGAAGCCACAGCTCATAAATCCAGAAGAACAAACAGAGTAATGCAAGGAGAGCAAGGGAAACACTTTGCAAACCGGGCACACACTCCAGGGGTCAGGCACACAGACTAGAAGAACTTATAGCTGACAGCAAAACCTAGTCTGGAGTGGGTATAAATGCCCCTCCCAGATTGAAAGAGAGGATAACAAAATTAACTGTCAGGACTCTGAACATTTTTTACCTTTTGTGCATTACTGCCCTTTTCCAAGATGGCGTCTTTGGTCTCATGTGCACTGTGTCTTCCTGCTATAAAACTCCACCCCAGCCTTCAGTCTGTACTAGAGTATTCTGCCTTGCATCCAGCTCCTGACCTCTGGTGACTCCCTGGCTATATACCTGCTCCTGTGAACCTGTGTGGTGATCCTGCGACTCTGCTCTGAGTTCCTGCTGCATACACCAGTTTTCCAGTAATCCTCCTTCATCCGCTGCTCGTGTTTACTTCCATCTGCATTTGCTGGACATGTAAGCTGTTTTTGCTCTGCAAAAACCTGAGACTATTAACCAGGCCTCCCTGGTTGAGCTAAGATATGATTTGAACTGCCTTATAAGCTTATCTATCTGTGTTTGGACTAAGACAAGGATTTATTCGTGTCAAGTATCCTCAAGAATAACTGTGCTTCATAGACTTTCTGCTTGATTGCATTTTCCTCTGAAGTTCCCTATAGACTGCTGAGCTGCATTTAATATTTACACCAAGTGTTGTGGAGTTGAGTTTCTCTCTGCACCTGTTTGAATCACCGTGTGATAATATAGACTTTACCACTTATAAAACTGTGTCCTGTAGTTGTCTTGTTCCACGCAAAGAGTCTCCTGAGTTATCCCCTATAATTATTACAGGATACTCTAGCCATAAAAAAAAAGGAGACTGCTGGAACAATGACTGCAGAAAGCAGACTAGAGCAGGTGTTTTCCATAATTAGATCACTGCAGAAAGATGTGGAAGGTCTGCAAAAGAAGTTTGGAAGCTTTGAACACAATCAACAAGTGTTTGGACAAACTTTGCAGGACTTAAGCAACCGCATGGCAGCCCAGGAAAACAAACTTGCTGGCATATAGTCCCAGTATGGACGGGCTTTTCAGGACATAAGCACGCAAATAGCTGCACAAGTGACTTTACCCTCTGGGCAACCGCCACCAGCTAGCGCACGTAAGTTGCCCCCATTCAGATTTAATGGTGATGGCAAAAAATTTCGTGGCTTTGTGAATCAATGTATGCTATATTTTGATGTGCATGCTGACCGTTTTCCTACTGATAGATCCAAAGTATTGTGTGTAATAATGCTAATGACCTCACGAGCGCTCGCCTGGGCGAATCTGATGATTGAGTCTCGTGACCCACGGTTAAATGACTTGGATGATTTCTTGGCCGCTATGGCATTAATGTTTGATGACCCTAATCGCCGTGCAACCGCTGAATCTGCTTTGTTGTCTTTACGCCAGGCTAAACGTTCTGTTATTGAGTATGCCACTGAATTCAGGAGATTAGCGGTAGATACCAATTGGGACAGTTATGCACAATTGCCTATTTTTAAAAGGGGTCTCTCTAGTATTATAAAAGATGAACTAGCTCGCTCTGAATCACCACAAGAGCTAGAAACATTTATACAGCATTGTGTGCGCATAGACATTCGCCTTACTGAGCGTAGGCAGGAGAAATTTGCTGCATATAACCGTATTTCTAACTTTTCCCTTCCTTCCAAAGAGCCTGCAGGTAAAACCTCTCGGGAGGTGGAGGAGGTGCCCATGCAAATTGATTCCGTTCAGAGGCGCGAGATCAATGAGCACCGGGAGCATCGCCTTCGTGAAAGTCTATGTTTCTAGTGCGGCCAGTCTGACCACTTCTTGATCAATTGTCCTAAGTGTCCTAGACGGCCTAACAAGGTGCTAGCAGCAGTAGGGGAGTATGACAACTGTGATGATGAATCTGACATCTCTGAATGTAGCCTGCCTTTAAACGCTGTATTCCATTCACTTTCTATGACTTCACCCCCCAAGGAGCTGAAGGAGAAGAACTCTCACTGTTCTCTCCCTATTAAGATCCTGTGTTCAGGACAGTGGATTTCCAGTGCAGCTATGATTGACTCAGGTGCAGGTGGCAATTTCATGGATATCGCATTTGCCAAGGAACATGGTATTGAAATTCAGCAAAGAGCCTCTCCAATTACCATGGAAACAGTGGATGGGTCACCTTTAATCTCTGGGCCTGTGGATCAGAAGACCGTACCCCTTGAAATTTTGTTGGAGCCTAATCATCAGCAGCAACTTTCTTTCTTGCTAATTTCTTCTCCTCATTTTCCTGTGATTTTAGGCATTCCTTGGTTGCTTTCTCAGAACCCAATTATCAACTGGGAAACCAAGGAGATTATCTTTCCAACAAGGAGCAACTCAACGTTAACAGAAGCTGTCCCTAAGTCCACGGCTACGAAACCACATGTACAGGTGTTTTCTTTACCTCCAGCATATAAAGAGTTCTCTGACATCTGTGACAAGAAGAATGCAGATCAGCTTCCTCCACACAGGCATTATGACTGTCCCATTGAGCTGCTTCCTGGGGCAGCTATTCTTTTTGGTAATGTATACCCTTTGGAGGCACCTGAGCTTCAAGCCTTAAAGGAATATATTGATGAAAATCTGGCCAAAGGCTTCATACGTCCTTCTTCCTCACCAGCAGGGGCACCTATATTTTTTGTAAAAAAGAAGGATGGGACCCTGAGACCCTGTGTTGACTATCGGGAACTCAATAAGGTAGCCGTACGAAACCGTTACCCTTTGCCTCTGATTCCCAAATTACTGGAAAGAGTCCGCCATGCTAAGGTGTTCTCTAAACTGGATCTTCGTGGGGCTTATAATTTGGTGCGTATTCATCCAGGGGATGAGTGGAAGACAGCATTCCGATGCCGGTATGGACACTTTGAATATCTCGTGATGCCCTTCGGGCTTTGTAATGCCCCTGCAACGTTTCAACACCTTGCTAATGACATTTTCAGAGATTTGATGGAACAGTTTGTGGTGATCTATTTGGACGATGTTCTAATCTTTTCTGACTCTCTACAGGAACATGAAGAACATGTCAAAGCTGTTTTAAGACGTCTGAAAGAGAACCATCTGTATATCAAGCCGGAGAAATGCGAGTTCCATCGTTCTGAGATATAGTTCTTAGGTTATATCATCTCTCCCCAGGGGCTGAACATGGAATCTGGTAAGATTCAGGCTATCCTTGACTGACCGGTACCCAAGAACGTTAAGGAGGTCCAACGTTTTATTGGTTTTGCAAATTTCTACAGATGCTTCATTCGAAATTTTTATGATATTGTCCGTCCCATTACTTCCTTGACAAAGAAGGAAAAGCCCTTTAAGTGGTCATCACAGGCTCAAGAAGCTTTTGATCGGCTTAAGATCTGTTTCACATCAGCACCGCTGTTGATACACCCAGATCCAACACTTTCATTCATTGTGGAGGTAGACGCTTCTGATAATGCTTTGGGGGCTATTCTTTCCCAAACAACTGGAGAGAAGGGTCTGCTACATCCTTGTGCTTTCTTTTCCCATAGACTAACCTCAGCAGAGAAGAATTACGACGTGGGAGACAAGGAATTGCTGGCTATTATTGCGGCTTTCAAAGAATGGAGGCATCATCTGCAAGGAGCTGCACAACAGATCATAGTGCTAACTGACCATCGCAATTTAGAGTTCCTTAGATCCGCTAGATGTCTTTCTCCTCGTCAGGCTCGTTGGAACTTATTTTTAAATCAATTTAACTTTGTTATCTCGTACCGTCCAGGTTCTCGTAAATGGGAAGGCTGATGCTTTATCCCGAATCCATGCTGCGGATTCCGTACCTGGAGCCCCGTCCAAGACCATTCTATCTGATGCCAATTTCATCGGAGTTATCCACGATCAGGACTTGTGGAAGGAGTGCAGGGAGGCCTATGACGGTGATGTATTTCTGGCCAACCCATCTGTGGATATTAATCTTGTCTTTAAGGGTGGCATGTGGTTCAGAGATCGACGTATCTACGTCCCTGAGGTCGTCCGTCTGCAGATCCTCAAGTTGGTACATGACTCCAAGTTGGCTGGTCACAGGGGGGTACGGAAGACACAAGAGTTCCTGAGCCGATTCTTCTTGTGGAAAACTTGCCTGAAGGACACCAAGGACTATGTTCTCTCTTGCGAGGTATGTGCTCGTTACAAGACTCCTCATGTGGCACCTACGGGTCTTCTACAACCATTACCTGTTCCGTCCCGCCCTTGGGTGTCTATATCAATGGACTTTATTGTGGAGCTGCCTACATCAGGGGGCATCAATACAATCATGGTGGTAGTTGATCGCCTGACTAAAGCTGCTCATTTTGTTCCATGCACCAGCCTCCCCTCAGCTAAAGATACAGTGAACTTGGTTATACAGAATGTCTTTCGGTTGCATGGGGTTCCGGATGAGATCATCTCTGACCGTGGAGTACAGTTCACTTCAAGATTCTGGAAGGGGTTTTGCTCTGCACTAAATATTAATGTCTGTCTCTCTTCCACTTACCATCCTCAGACAAATGCTCAGACTGAGCATACCAACCAGACGCTGGAACAATATCTAAGATGCTATGTCAGCCCAGGGCCGGCGTTAGGGGCAGGCAGACTAGGCAGCTGCCTGGGGCCCCCGCTGCCCTAGGGGCCCCCAGCCAGGGGCAGACATACTGCTGATGGCACTGCTCCGGGGCCCAGAGGTGGAGGGGGGCCCCTGCAGGCAGGCCCGGTATCATGCAGGGTCGGGCCCCTCTCACTCCCTCCTGTAATCACGGAACACCGGGTGCCGGGGAGAGAGCGGGGCGCGAAGTGCAGGAGATCAAAAAGGGGGCGTGTCATGCAGGGAGAGATGCTGGCCAATGAACGCTTTCCTTACCTCACAGTGACTAGACTGAGGAGAGCGCTCACTGGCTGCCATCTGTCCCCCTGCATGGAGCGTCCCAATCGTGAGTACTCGCCTACAGTCAGGGGCCCCGGCTGCACAGCATATAGAGACATCAGTGGAGGAAGAGCAGGACTTCTTCTGCTCCCTCCACTGTTCTGTTCAGAGCAGGCTGCAGCGTCTCCTCACAGAGAAGAGATGGGGGAGGAGCTCACTGCAGGGGACAGCACGGCAGCAGCAGGGGGCCGATATCAGGTGCTGTCTGCTCTGTGCCCCATCCCCCACAGTGGGGTCTGCAGCCCTCTCCAGCTGAACTGACCTGCAGGGCTCATCTGATCACCTATAGAAGATTAGTATGTATGTATGTATGTATATGCTTGTATGTGTATGTGTGCATCTGTGTGTATCTATGTGTATGTTTCTGTCTGTGTGTGTGTATCTGTGTATGTACGGTATATGTGTGTATGTATGGTATAGTTGTATGGCTGTGTGTGTATGCATGTACAGTATGTGTGTATCTGTGTATGTGCAATAATTTGTATGGATATATGGTATATATGTATGTTTATGTGCATGTACATACAGTATATGTGTATGTACGGTATGTGTATATACTGTATGTGTGTATGTACGGTACGTGTATGTGTATCTGTATGTTCGGTATATGTGTGTGTATGCATGTACGGTATATGTATGTATGTACGGTATGTGCATTTGGGTGTATTTTATATGTATGTACGGTATGTGTGTACTATATGTATATAACTGTATCTGTGTATGTACGGTATATGTATGTGTATCTGTGTGTATGTACGGTATATGTGTGTATGGCATTTGTGTGAATGTACGGTATATGCATGTGTGTATGTACGGTATGTGTATGTATGATGGTATATGTATGTGTATCTGTTTGTATGTATGATATATGTATGTGTTTGCATATACTGTATTTGTATGTGTATCTGTGTGTACGTACGGTGTATGTATGTGTATTTGTGTGTATGTATGGTATATGTATGTACGGTATGTGTATACTATATGTGTATATAACTGTATGTGTGTATGCATGTAATGTGTATGTCTGTGTATGTACGGTATGTGTATCTGTGTGTATGTACGGTGTATGTATGTACAGTATATGCCGGAACAAAAATCATTGTTCTCATCAGCACATCGCCCAGTTAAAACTGCAGATATTCTGCTAAGATGATACTATATGGGGACAGATTGATTTACTAGTGATCATTCTGTCCCCAGCCAGTGTAAAGAGGCTGGAAACAAGTGGCGAATGACTTCAATATTGTTGATCACGCTCGTTTAGTGGCCTGAAATCAGCGCATGTAGCTACAACCAAAATGTTTCTGTTGGTGCAATATGTTAGCATTTGGGGCCCCATTTTAAACTTTTGCCTAGGGCCCCACTTTGCCTAAAACCGGCCCTGTGTCAGCCATCTCCAGGATGATTGGTTGGAGTTGCTGCCATTAGCCGAATTTTCATATAATAATTTTCAGAGCGCCTCCACTAAATTTACACCTTTCTTTGCCAATCTGGGTTATCATCCGTGTATTTTACCTAGGTCTCCAATTAATTCTCCGGTTTCGGCAGTGGAGGAAAGGCTGACTGCGATGAGAGAAAAACCTGGAGGTTCTGAAGGAATCCCTGACCACAGCTCAAGAACGTTATAAGAGATCGGCTGATAGATTCCGTAAACCTGCACCCATGTTCAAGGTAGGAGATTCCGTGTGGTTAGCAACTAAGAATCTGAAGTTAAACGTTCCTTCACAAAAACTTGGACAGAGGTTCATTGGCCCTTTCAAGATCAACGGTATTGTGAGCTCTGTGGCCTGCCGGCTGAAGCTGCCTAGGACAATGAAGGTACACCCAGTTTTTCATGTATCTTTACTAAAGCCTGTATCTCCTAATACCTTCCAGGGACGTGTTGTGCCACCTCCGCAGCCTGTGGTGATTGATGGGCAAGAACAATTTGTGGTGGAGGAAATTATTGATTCCAGGATTCGCAGGAATCGGCTCCAATATCTGATAAGATGGCAGGGATATCCCCCTGAGGAAGACTCTTGGGAACCTGTGGAAAACATCAATGCCCAACAGAAGATTTCTCGTTTTCATCAGAGATTCCCTGAGAAACCAGGTCCAGGATCATCCTGAGGCCGCTTCTAAGGAGGAAGTAATGTTAGGACTCTGAACATTTTTTACCTTTTGTGCATTACTGCCCTTTTCCAAGATGGCGTCTTTGGTCTCATGTGCACTGTGTTTTCCTGCTATAAAACTCCACCCCAGCCTTCAGTCTGTGCAAGAGTATTCTGCCTTGCATCCAGCTCCTGATCTCTGATTACTCCCTGGCTATATAACTGCTCCTGTGAACCTGTGTGGTGATCCTGCTACTCTGCTCTGAGTTCCTGCTGCATACACCAGTTTTCCAGTAATCCCCCTTCATCCGCTGCTCGTGTTTACTTCTATCTGCATTTGCTGGACATGTAAGCTGTTTCTGCTCTGCAAAAACCTGAGACTATTAACCAGGCCTCCCTGGTTGAGCTAAGATATGATTTGAACGGCCTTATAAGCTTATCTATCTGTGTTTGGACTAAGACAAGGATTTATTCGTGTCAAGTATCCTCAAGAATAACTGTGCTTCATAGACTTTCTGCTTGATTGCATTCTCCTCTGAAGTTTTCTATAGACTGCTAAGCTGCGTTTAATATTTACACCAAGTGTTGTGGACTTGAGTTTCTCTCTGCACCTGTTTGAATCACCGTGAGAGAATAAAGACTTTACCACTTATAAAACTGTGTCCTGTAGTTGTCTTGTTCCACGCAAAGAGTCTCCTGAGTTAACCCCTATAATTATTACATTAACCCTGAGAGAACAGGACAATAACCATGTCCTAACCATGACATTGTGATCCTAGACCTAATATCAAAATCCCCTGGCCAAAGCAGAGTGGCTTGTTGGCACCTACCTGGCACATACCCATGGACAGAGCAGTATGCTGGCTCAATAGAAAGCCTCTTGGCCCATATACCAATCTCTTCACGTTGCAGGATAAGCTGAGTAAAGTTCACAGGGCTCGGACCTCCACGAAGTTAACTCTTTATTTCATAGAATCATAGAATATTAGAGTTGGAAGGGACCTCCAGGGTAATTGTTTCCATTTCCCTGCTCAATGCAGGATTCACTAAATCATCTCAGACAGATGTCTGTCCAGCCTCTGTTGGAAAACTTCCATTGAAGGAAAACTCACAACCTCTCGTGGCAGCCCGTTCCACTCATTGATCACCCTCACTATCAAAGTTTTTTCTAATATCTAATCTGTATCTTCTCCCTTTCAGTCTCATTCCATTGCTTCTTGTGTTTCCATGTGCAAATGAGAATAATGATGATCCCTCTACACTGTGACATCCTTTCAGATATTTGTACACAGCTATTAAGTCTCCTCTTAGCCTTCTTTTTTGCAAGCTAAACATTCCCAGTGTCATCGGATTACCGCGACATAGAGGGGCCAGAAGACCACAGTGTCTGATTGCTCCTACTCCTGCAATGAAAAGAAGCACTTAACCTTCTCTTTAAACGGTGCAAATTTATTTTGGCAGTACAGGGGTTAATCAGCCATATTCAGAGCTCTGGGAGATAGCTCTCTCAGCTGAGCACGGTTAGCCAATTCTATACCCTGTGTATTCTTGGTCCTGACTGACACACATTGTCAGATATAGCTTATGCTGCATGGCTGAGAGCATAGTAGTTGGTGGTTATTATAGGAGAAGGCGTTTGGTGGACTTCTGTGACTGCTGCTTGGTTTAGTGATTGTCATAATTACCTTCTTCTCCTCCTTTGGTTTTACCCCATCCTCTACTCCCCAGTGCATTCCTCTGTTATATATGAGTGTATATTTGTATGCCTGGTATTTTCAGTTTTCCCTGTTCGTGTTCCCTTGTTCATCTGGTTGGTGTAATATGGTGTACTGTTACTACCCGCTTCCCTGGGTAGGGGAAGGTACAGAGGGCTGATTCAGGCAATAAGGCAACGGTGGCGGCCCCGGCATCTTCTGTTGTGAACTCCGTTTTCAGGCTCCCTCTTGTGGTTTGGTTTATTATCCTGCGGGTCTGCTGGATCAGCTGCCTCGTTATTCACCAGGGAGGCTCCTATTTAGCTCTGCTTCACTTCCACTTGTTGCCGGCTGTCAATGTATTCAGTGCTATTCTGATTACTCCTGATTATCTCGTTTTCTGCCTCTTCAGGATAAGCTAAGTTCTGTTTGAATATTTTTTGCTCATCTGCCTGCAATATGATTTCTGTGTATGATGAGTCTAGTCCAGCTTGCTAACATGTGATTTCTTTTTGCTGGTAAGCTCTGGGGTATGGAGTTGCTTCCCCCGCACCGTTAGTTGGTGCGGGGGCTCGAGCAATCTCTGCGTGGATATTTTGAATAGGGTTTTTTATTGACCGCACAGTTTCCTTCCTATTTTCTGCTATCTAGTATTAGCGGGCCTCATTTGCTAAATCTGATTTCATCTCTGCGTTTGTGCTTTCCCCTTAACTCACCGTTAATATTTGTGGGGGGCTATTCTATATCTTTGGGGTCTTCCACTGAGGCAAGCCTCCGGGAATAGTCAGTTTCTCAGGCCGTGACGAGACGTCTAGGATTTTTAGGTAACGTTCCATGGCTGCCTATAGTTGTTTGCGGATAGGATCAGGTTGCGGTCAATCTAGTTACCACTTCCCCAGAGCTAGTAGTCTGTTCAGTTACTTAGCTAGTCCGACCTGCGATCCTTTCCACTAGGATCATAACAGTACAGCCGGCCTATAAAGTGTTAATTGCATGGCAGAAGCAGGAGAAATGAAGCTTGGAGATATTTTTTTTTTTTTTGCTGCCGTGTGTCTAGCTGCTGTGTGTCTGGCTTCTCTCCTCCTCTTAATCTTGGTGTGGCTCTGAGTTCAGCTGCTGATATGGATATCCAGAGTTTAGCCTCCAGTGTAGGTCATCTTGCTGCAAGGGTACAAAGTATTCAGGATTTTGTTGTGCACAGTCCTATGTCAGAGCCTAGAATACCTATTCCGGAGTTGTTTTCTGGAGATAGATCTAGGTTCCTGAATTTTAAGAACAATTGCAAGTTGTTTCTTTCTTTGAAACCTCGTTCCTCTGGGGATTCTGTTCAGCAAGTTAAGATTATTATTTCTTTCTTGCGTGGCGACCCTCAAGATTGGGCTTTCGCATTGGCTCCAGGGGATCCTGCATTGCTCAGTGTGGATGCGTTTTTTCTGGCCCTTGGATTGCTCTATGAGGAACCTAATCTTGAGAACCAGGCTGAAAAAGCATTGTTGGCCCTCCCTCAGGGGCAAGATGATGCAGAGGTGTACTGCCAGAAATTTCGGAAATGGTCGGTTCTTACTCAATGGAATGAGTGTGCCCTGGCTGCAAATTTCAGAAAAGGTCTTTCTGAAGCCATTAAGAATGTCATGGTGGGGTTCCCTACGCCTGCAGGTCTGAATGAGTCAATGACTCTGGCCATTCAGATTGATCGGCGTTTGCGGGAGCGCAAACCTGCGCACCATTTGGCGGGGTCTTCTGAACAGACACCTGAGTCTATGCAATGTGATAGTATTCTGACCAGAAGTGAACGGCAAAATTATAGATGGCAAAATGGGTTGTGCTTTTACTGTGGTGACTCAGCTCATGTTATCTCAGCATGCTCTAAGCGCACAAAAAAGATTGATAAATCTGTCACCATCGGTACTTTACAGCCTAAGTTTATTTTGTCTGTTACCCTGATTTGTTCCCTGTCATCTTACCCGGTAATGGCTTTTGTGGATTCAGGTGCTGCCCTGAGTCTGATGGATTTGTCATTTGCCAGGCGCTGTGGTTTTGTTTTGGAGCCTTTAAAATTCCCTATTCCACTAAGGGGAATTGATGCTACACCATTGGCTACGAATAAACCTCAGTACTGGACACAAGTGACCATGTGCATGACTTCTGTTCATCAGGAGGTGATTCGCTTTCTTGTATTGCATAATTTGCATGATGTTGTCGTGTTGGGCCTGCCATGGTTGCAGACTCATAATCCAGTCCTGGATTGGAAAGCAATGTCCGTGTCAAGTTGGGGTTGTCAGGGAATTCATGGCGACGCTCCTGTGGTGTCAATTGCTTCATCCACTCCTTCTGAGGTCCCTGCGTTTTTGTCAGACTACCAGGATGTATTTGATGAGCCCAAACTCAGTTCTCTACCTCCTCATAGGGATTGTGATTGTGCTATAAATTTGATTCCTGGTAGTAAGTTTCCTAAGGGACGACTTTTCAATTTGTCAGTGCCGGAGCATGCTGCTATGCGGAGTTATATAAAGGAGTCTTTGGAGAAAGGACTTATTCGCCCCTCCTCCTCCCCTCTTGGTGCGGGGTTCTTTTTTGTGGCTAAGAAGGATGGTTCCTTGAGACCTTGTATTGATTATCGCCTTCTAAACAAAATCACGGTCAAATTTCAGTATCCTTTGCCATTGTTATCTGATCTGTTTGCTCGCATTAGGGGGTCTAGTTGGTTCACCAAGATAGATCTTCGTGGTGCGTATAACCTTGTGCGTATTAAGCAGGGTGATGAATGGAAAACTGCATTTAATACGCCCGAAGGCCATTTTGAGTACTTGGTGATGCCTTTTGGACTTTCTAACGCTCCTTCTGTCTTTCAGTCCTTTATGCACGACATCTTCCGCGAATATCTGGATAAATTTATGATTGTGTATCTGGATGATATTCTGTTTTTTTCGGATGATTGGGAGTCCCATGTTAAGCAGGTCAGGATGGTGTTTCAGGTCCTGCGTGCCAATGCTTTATTTGTGAAGTGCTCAAAATGTCTTTTTGGAGTCCAGAAGGTCTCTTTTTTGGGTTTCATTTTTTCTCCTTCTGCTATTGAGATGGACCCAGTCAAGGTTCAGGCTATTTATGACTGGACTCAGCCTACATCTGTTAAGAGTCTTCAGAAGTTCTTGGGTTTTGCTAATTTTTACCGTCGCTTCATCGCTAATTTTTCTGGTGTTGTTAAGCCATTGACGGATTTGACCAAGAAGGGTTCTGATGTTACTAATTGGTCTCCTGCGGCTGTTGAGGCCTTTCGGGAACTGAAGCGCCAGTTTTCTTCGGCTCCGGTCTTATGTCAGCCAGACGTCTCCCTTCCTTTCCAGGTCGAGGTTGATGCTTCTGAGATTGGAGCGGGGGCTGTTTTGTCGCAGAGAAGCTCTGATGGCTCTGTGATGAAGCCATGTGCTTTCTTTTCAAGAAAGTTTTCGCCTGCCGAGCGGAATTATGATGTTGGTAATCGGGAGTTGTTGGCTATGAAGTGGGCATTTGAGGAGTGGCGACATTGGCTCGAGGGAGCTAAGCATCGTGTGGTGGTCTTGACTGATCACAAGAATTTGATTTATCTCGAGTCGGCCAAGCGGCTGAATCCTAGACAGGCTCGTTGGTCGTTGTTTTTCTCTCGTTTTGATTTTGTGGTCTCATACCTGCCGGGTTCGAAGAATGTGAAGGCTGATGCTCTTTCTAGGAGTTTTGTGCCTGACTCTCCTGGTGATTCAGAGCCAGCTGGTATCCTCAGAGAAGGGGTGATTTTGTCTGCCATCTCCCCAGATATGCAACGAGTGCTGCAGGAGTTTCAGGCGGATAGACCTGACCGTTGTCCACCGGAGAGACTGTTTGTCCCGGATAGATGGACCAGCAGAGTTATTTCCGAGGTTCATTCTTCGGTGTTGGCAGGCCATCCTGGGATTTTTGGTACCAGAGATTTGGTGGCTAGGTCCTTCTGGTGGCCTTCCTTGTCGCGGGATGTGCGTTCCTTTGTGCAGTCTTGTGGAATTTGTGCTCGGGCTAAGCCTTGCTGTTCTCGTGCCAGTGGCTTGTTGTTGCCTTTGCCTGTCCCGAAGAGGCCTTGGACGCACATTTCCATGGATTTTATTTCAGATCTCCCTGTCTCTCAGAGAATGTCGGTCATTTGGGTGGTGTGTGATCGTTTTTCTAAAATGGTCCATTTGGTGCCCTTGCCTAAGTTGCCTTCCTCCTCCGAGTTGGTTCCTCTGTTTTTTCAAAATGTGGTTCATTTGCACGGGATCCCTGAAAATATTGTTTCCGACAGAGGATCCCAGTTTGTGTCTAGATTTTGGCGGACCTTTTGTGCTAAGATGGGCATTAATTTGTCTTTTTTCGTCAGCCTTCCATCCTCAGACGAATGGCCAAACCGAGCGCACTAATCAGACTTTGGAAACCTATTTAAGATGTTTTGTTTCTGCTGATCAGGACGACTGGGTGACTTTTTTGCCATTGGCCGAGTTTGCCCTTAATAATCGGGCTAGCTCTGCTACTTTGGTTTCACCTTTTTTTTGTAATTCAGGGTTTCATCCTCGTTTTTCCTCGGGTCAGGTGGAGTCTTCTGACTGTCCTGGAGT
Organism: Ranitomeya variabilis; assembly: GCF_051348905.1. Classification (NCBI taxonomy): domain Eukaryota; kingdom Metazoa; phylum Chordata; class Amphibia; order Anura; family Dendrobatidae; genus Ranitomeya; species Ranitomeya variabilis. The sequence continues at coordinate 33,148,644 of NC_135237.1, forward strand.
GGATGTTGTGGTGGATAGGTTGCATCAGATTTGGAATCATGTGGTGGACAATTTGAAGCTGTCACAAGAGAAGGCTCAGCGCTTTGCCAACCGCCGTCGCTGTGTGGGTCCCCGACTTCGCGTTGGGGATTTGGTGTGGTTGTCTTCTCGCTTTGTTCCTATGAAGGTCTCCTCTCCTAAGTTTAAGCCTCGGTTTATCGGTCCTTATAGGATTTTGGAAGTCCTTAACCCTGTGTCATTTCGTTTGCACCTCCCGGCATCGTTTGCTATTCATAATGTGTTCCATCGGTCGTTGTTGCGGAGGTATGTGGTGCCTGTGGTTCCTTCGGTTGAGCCTCCTGCCCCTGTGCTGGTTGAGGGAGAATTGGAATACGTGGTGCAGAAGATCTTGGATTCTCGTATTTCTAGACGGAGGCTTCAGTATTTGGTTAAGTGGAAAGGCTATGGTCAGGAGGATAATTCCTGGGTTGTCGCCTCTGATGTTCATGCGGCCGATTTGGTTCGTGCCTTCCATGTGGCTCACCCTGATCGCCCTGGGGGTTTTGATGAGGGTTCGGTGACCCCTCCTCAAGGGGGGGGTACTGTTGTGAACTCCGTTTTCAGGCTCCCTCTTGTGGTCACAGATGGTATTGTGTGACTTTGGTTTTTTGGCTCCCCCTGGTGGTTTGGTTTATTATCCTGCGGGTCTGCTGGATCAGCTGCCTCGTTATTCACCAGGGAGGCTCCTATTTAGCTCTGCTTCACTTCCACTTGTTGCCGGCTGTCAATGTATTCAGTGCTATTCTGATTACTCCTGATTATCTCGTTTTCTGCCTCTTCAGGATAAGCTAAGTTCTGTTTGAATATTTTTTGCTCATCTGCCTGCAATATGATTTCTGTGTATGATGAGTTTAGTCCAGCTTGCTAACATGTGATTTCTTTTTGCTGGTAAGCCCTGGGGTACGGAGTTGCTTCCCCCGCACCGTTAGTTGGTGCGGGGGCTCAAGCAATCTCTGCGTGGATATTTTGAATAGGGTTTTTTATTGACCGCACAGTTTCCTTCCTATTTTCTGCTATCTAGTATTAGCGGGTCTCATTTGCTAAATCTGATTTAATCTCTGCGTTTGTGCTTTCCCCTTAATTCACCGTTAATATTTGTGGGGGGCTATTCTATATCTTTGGGGTCTTCCACTGAGGCAAGTGAGGACTTACTTTCCCTCCAGGAATAGTCAGTTTCTCAGGCCGTGACGAGACGTCTAGGATTTTTAGGTAACGTTCCACGGCTGCCTATAGTTGTTTGCGGATAGGATCAGGTTGCGGTCAATCTAGTTACCACTTCCCCAGAGCTAGTAGTCTGTTCAGTTACTTAGCTAGTCAGACCTGCGATCCTTGCCACTAGGATCATAACAATCTTCACCTTCAGAAGTAACCCAGGAGAGCAGGGCATTAGGGACAGGGAAGGAGGACCGCTGGTCCAGGGTCACCCGACAGAGTCGTAACACCCAGATTCTTTAACAGTTCCTCGTAGGACATACTTTGCAGTCCGCTCACCATACTGGTAGCTCTTCTCTGAACTTGCTCCAGTTTGTTCATGTCTATTTTAAAATGTGGTGCCCAGAATTGGACACAGTATTCCAGATGAGGCCTGAGTACTCAAGATTGTTGGGACTGAATTAAATTGTCTTAGTTTTGAAAAGTAATAAAAACCAGAATGTTGGCATTCACAGGCAAGAAAAGAAAAACCTTGAAAATGCTGAAAACATAAAAGTGTATTAGAGTTTTCCGTTGTAAATTAATTAAGTTTTGCTTGATATAAAACTAGAAAGAGAATTTCCTACAAAAAAAAAAAAATCTTTAGGTAGAGGTGAGCAACTTCACTGCTCAATTTCAAAATATTGCATCGTTCTTTTGTCAAGTTATAACTTATTTTCAAAGTCTTTTTTGAAAAAAAGGGATGTCAGCTAGCCCAATTATCATGATCTATCCATAGGAAAGGTCAGAAATATCAGATTGGTAAGGGTCTGACACATGGCACCATCATTGATCAGCTGTTTTCAGCTTCAGGGGCGACTGAATGTATTCAGAGTACAGAGTTGGAAGAGGTTCAGCTCCATAGACTGTTTAGCGGCTTCTCTTATACATAAAGCATAAAGCCAGGCGCGTAACAATCGTGGTTGCAGAGGGTCGCACACCCGGTCACAAGCCCTCCTAGAAAGAAGACCCCCATGAAATATTCCCTTATCCCTCTGGATGAAAAGGATCCAGCAAGTTTAGGGGATAGGTGACCACCTTTAACAAAACTTAAGAAAAGCCAGGTTGCCATGCCAGTATTGGCACAAGCCAAGGTAGAAGGCTGTATCACCTTACAAAGAGGGTGCCCAAGTCGAGTGATGAATCTGATGCCCTCCCCGAGACTTCAGGATAGACATCCTATAAAGGCACCACATCAAGAAAAGTCTTTGTGGAAAGTGAAGACTTGTGAGTAAACTGATTTATAACTACACTGTGTAATACTTCGTTTCACCTGTGGCGGCGCTGTGGGGAAACTGAGCACCTATTGCCACAGATTATACCTTGTCCACAGCGGTCTATCAGCAGGAAATCCTGTAATCCGTTTATCAAATCTAATCAAGTGCAATATTTTTGATTTCACAAATGACAAAATAAAAGCTAAAAACAAGAAAACATGAAAGCAATGTCTGCAGGCAATGACAATAAATTACTGCAAAAAAACAAAGAATAACAGCAATTAATTAGCACCTACGTATAAACCCAAACACACTGAGCAGATGGAGCAAATATAAGAGCCATATGTGCATGTAATTAGAGATATCGGGTCCCTGCAGAAATCAAGAACCAGACTTATCTCAGGATCAATGCAGCTTCATGTGCAGGAAAACAGAGGGTAAGAGCAAGGGAGCAGCTGCAAACAGCGCCTCTCTCTCTCTGGAGGACCCAACATGTTCATGCATTACAAGGACGACCTATTAATTTTAATGGAAACTGTAATTCTTTATAGCTCCTGCGGGGGTGCTGTAGGGAAATGAAAGACTTGCAGATTGCTCCACAGCTGATCGCTGCTATTTCTACGTTGATATAGATGTACGAGAGCTTGTTTTTTGAAGCAAGGGTTGTAGATTTGATTGACATAATTTAATTTACCATATAATGTATCAACAAATGTAAAAAAAAAAAAAATTCAAGTGCAGCAAAATTATGAATGAAAACTCAATTCCACCATTTCCGAATTTCGGTTTTACGGCATTAATTATATTAAAAAAATAACTTGGAAACATGTTTCTCCAGGTCAGTCTGATTTCGACGACGCCAAACAAGCAGAATTTTTTTCACTGTTTCAGTGGCTGAAACAAAAACAAAAAATCTGAACTTTGCAACAACAAAAAAAAGTGGCTTGTGTCGCCATTTTTTTGAGACTGGTAAGTTTTTTTATTCTTCCATCGTTGGAGTTGGGTGCAAGCTGTTTTTTTTATGTGACAAACATACATTTTTACTAATGAATTTTTGGGATACATACAATGTATTGATTGCCGTTTACTGCATTTTTTTTTGGGGGGGGAGGGGGAGGAGTACAAAAATGTAAAAGATATAACCTATTTTTGAACTTTTTTTTTTACAATTTTGCTATATATGTTTGGGGAAAAGGTGGGTGATTTAACCTAGAAATTCAAAAAGAAAAAAAAAAAAAAATATATATATATATATATATATATATATATATATATATATATATATATATATGATAATATTATTATTAATAATAATAATATGAAAAATAAATATATATAATTATACACTGTATATAATGACAAAATAAAAAAAATATAAAATTTATATATATATATATATATATATATATATATATATATATATATATATACACACACACACACACACATACATATATATATATATATACCCAAAGTGTTTTTTACATTTTGGATTAGTCCTTAGGGGATTTGAACCTGCACTTCCTTGATCGCCTATTTAATACTGTAATGTTGCAGTGTCTTGGTAAGTTGCCAATCTGCTAAGAAGCAGATCCATTGACCACAGGGTGGGCTTCATGGGTTTTCTGTCATGTTAGACACATACTGTATGTCATGACGACTCATCAGAACTGACAGCCGCCATGTTGAAGCCTTTTAAATGCCGCCATCATGGTTGAGAGCGACATTTAACAGGTTAACCTGTCGTGTTAGGCGCGTGCTGTGATCGCGTCAGTTACTTGAGGGTGCAGGATTAGCTCCTGAAACGACTCCCAACAAACAGAATGCACATCCGCCGTACACGTATGCCAGATGTCGCTAAGGGATTAATTGGCGGTCTCTTTTCGGTTCTTAATGTTGCACCATCATCTGCCTCTGCTGAAGCGGGCACCACAGAAAACCTGGCACCTGAGGTCTGTTACTTCCATTATATTATGACTTGTGTTAGGAACGGTATTATTTAGTCATTATATATCACTGATAGGTTACCGGTATGTTATGCTATTTAGTCACTGTATGGCGGTATGGTATTATACTATGGCCACTGTATGGCGGCACAGTGTTATACTATGGACACTGTTGTGTGGCATGGTATACTATGGACACTGTATGGCGACACGGTATTTACTATGGGCACTTTATGGCGCCATGGTGTTTTACTATAGGCATTGTATGACAGCACTGTATTATAGTATGGACACTGTATGACAGCACAGTATTAGAATATGGATACTATATGGCAGCACAGTATTATACTATGAACACTGTATGGGGCCATGGTATTCTACCATGGACATCGTATGACAGCATTGTATCATATTATGGACACAGTATGGCGGCACAGTATTATACTATTGGCACTGTATGGTGCCACAGTATTACATTATGGCCACTGTATGCAGGCACGGCATTATATTTTGAGCACTGTATGTAGGACCAGTATTATGCTATTGGCCCTGTATGGCAACACATTATATACCATAGGCTCTGTATGGTGGTACATTATTATATCCTGGGCATTGTATGACAGCACGGTATTATACTATGGGCAATGTATGACGGCACTTAAGCATGAGAACTTTTTATCGGATCACCTGAGATTACCTGGATCATTTTACCTGGTTCTGAATGCCCTTGTCATGTACTTAGCAACCCGGAGATCGCTCGCTATGGCCGAGCATTGGCATAACATCGATACTCATTTTCGGCCTGTCATGCAGATAAGCTCCATAGAGAACTCATCAGAGTCGTCGCTGCTGTTTACCCAATGCCTTGTAAATCCATAAATCACCTGTTTTGCTGAGACTTTCCTCCTGCGGGTTTGGTGCTGATTGGTTATGTCAGCAGCACCCTGCCGCCCATTCTGTCACTGAGCAGATGGCATGTACTTAGAGTGAGGGACCTTTTTATCATTGCACACCCCCGCAGTCTCAACATATGGTGCACGGGAACCTTACGAGCAGGCTCGCTTTCTGCAAACATGTTATTGACGATATATAGATGGAAATTTACTGCTCCAAGGAGCCGCTGCCATATTCTGCGCAGAGGAGGTTAACTCTTTGACAGATGGAGACGAGACCCAGTTATTGTGGATTGTGAAACTGGTCGAAGGGTGACGGTCAACAGCGGCATAGCGGTCATCTACATAAAGGAGGCGCGAGACAAAGATCATTGACTAATAATTATAATTAGGCAATAACCAGAGTTTTGGGTTATGTTTGTGAGAGACTTACAGTAATCGCAGAGCCGCTAATCTGACCTATAGAAGTCACCCCAAACATTATAGGAGAGGTGACATCGGGGAGGGTCTGAGATGGAAATGATTGCCCCAGGCCAGACCCCCTATAAAACTTTTGGCCAGGCCTCCTAAGTACAGACCATAGACCAGACCCACTGTAGAGAGGGCTCAGCCCAGGCCCCCTAAACGCAAAACTGAGGCCAGACACCCTAAATGCAAATATCAGACCAGAAGCCCTATATACAGACCCTACGCCACACCCACTAAAGAGAGGGCTCAGACCAGCCCCCCTAAACACAAAACTGAGGCCAGACTCCCTAAATGCAAATATCGGACCAGATGCCATATACACTATGTTCCAAATTATTATGCAAATTACATTTTTCTCTGATTTTCCTAAATGGTCAGTGCAAATGACAGTCAGTCTAATAAAAGTCATCACCCGTTAGATTATACATTGAATTTTATTGAAGAAACCTCCCAATGATAACAGTATAATCTCCAAAATGAATAAAAACTCACAATGCACTGTTCCAAATTATTACGCACAGTAGAATTTCTAAACATTTGATATGTTTTAAAGAACTGGAAATGCTCATTTGTGGAATTTGCAGCATTAGGAGGTCACATTCACTGAGCAGAAAAGCTATTTAACGCCAAAACCTCCTCCTAACAGGCCAAGTTACATGTTAACATAGGACCCTTCTTTGTAGTCACCTTCACAATTCTTGCATCCATTGAACTTGTGAGTTTTTGGAGAGTTTCTGCTTGTATTTCTTTTCATGAAGTCAGAATAGCCTCCCAGAGCTCCTGTTCTGATGTGAACTGCCTCCCACCCTCATAGATCTTTTGCTTGATGATCCTCCAAAGGTTCTCTATAGGGTTGAGGTCAGGGGAAGATGGTGGCCACACCATGAGTTTATCTCCTTTATGCCCATAGCAGCCAATGACAGGTGTTCTTTGCAGCATGAGATTGTCATGCATGAAGATGATTTTGCTCCTGAACGCACATTTCTGCTTTTTATACCATGGAGGAAAGTTGTCAGTCAGAAACTCTATATACTTTGCAGAGGTCATTTTCACACCTTCAGGAACCTTAAAGGGCCTTACCAGCTGTTTCCCCATGATTCCGGCCCAAAACATGACTCCTCCACCTCCTTGCTGACGTTGCAGCCTTGTTGGGACATGGTGGCTGTTATGGTTACCCCAATGACCATGGGAAAAAAATGCAAAACGGACTAGCTCTCGGGTGATGGAAACTAAGGTCGACCGTGACCTGAACCTGACCCAACACTTACAGTAGCCGGGGGATGTACCTACGATGCCCTAGACACCACGCGCCAGCCGGAGATCTAACTACCCCTATAAGAGGAATATACAGGCCTGCCTTACCTCCAGTGAGGAACCCCAAAAGATGATAGTAGGCCCCCACAGATATTGACGGTGAGTTCAGAGGAAATGACATACGTAGGATGAACAGCAGATTTAGCACAGTGAGGTCCGCTTACTAGATAGCAGAAGGACAGGAAAGAGTTACTTCACGGTCGACCTAAAAATCACTATTCAAAAACACCATCCAGAAATTACTTTAAACTCCAGTGACAACTCATGCCACTGGAGTAGTAATTTTCTGTCCACAAGAGCTTCCAGCACTGAAGAGTCACATTGCAGATAGCTGGACAAAAATAGCAAAACAAGAAACAAAATTCAACTTAGCTGAACTGGAACTTGAGGCAGGTGAATGCAACAGAATGCTACTAGCACATTGTTGGCCGGCATGTGACTAACAGCCAAGCAGCCTTAAATAGGAAACTCCCCAAGAGGGTGGCGACAGGTAATAAGCGATGGAGGAAGGCACATAAGAGACACTACCATAACAGACCACCGGGGGAGCCCACAAACCGAATTCACAACAGGTGGCCATCCACCAATCATCCACTACTCCATCCATCTGGACCATCCAGGGTTGCTCGACACTCATCAGTAAACAAGAATGTTTGGAAATTAGTCTTCATGTATGTGTGGGCCCAATGTAACCATTTCTGCTTGTGAACACTGTTTAAGGGTGGCCGAATAGTAGGTTTATGCACCACAGCAAGCCTTTGAAGGATCCTACACCTTGAGGTTTGAGGGACTCCAGAGGCACCAGCAGCTTCAAATAACTGTTTGCTGCTTTGTAATGGCTTTTTAGCAGCTGCTCTCTTAATCCGATGAACTTGCCTGGCAGAAATCTTCCTCATTATGCCTTTATCAGCACAAACACATTTGTGCTCAGATACAGCCACAAATCTCTTAACAGTACGATGATCACGCTTAAGTTTTCGGGAAATTTCTATAATAATAATAATTTGGAACACAGTGTACACAGACCCTACACCAGACCCACTATAGAGAGGGATCAGCTCAGGCTCCCTAAACATAAAACTCAGGACAGGCTCCCAAAAAGCAAATATCAGATCAGACGACATATATACAGACCCTACACCAGACCCACTATAGAGAGGTATCAGACCACCCCCCCTAAACACAAAACTGTGGCCAGACTCCCTAAATGCAAATATCAGACCAGACGTCCTATATCCAAACCCTACACCAGATCCACTGTAGAGAAGGCTCAGCCCAGGCACCTTAAACACTAAACTGAGGCCAGACTCCCTAAAACCAAATATCAGACCAGACACCATATATACAGACCCTACACCAGACCCACTATAGAGAGGGCTCAGACCAGCCCCCCTAAACACAAAACTGAGGCCAGACTCCCTAAAAGCAAATATCCGACCAGACGTCCTATATACAGACCCTACACCAGACCTGCTATAGAGAGGGCTCAGACCAGCCCCCCTAATCACAAAACTGAGGCCATACTCCCTAAAAGCAAATATCCGACCAGACGTCCTATATACAGACCCTACACCAGACCTGCTATAGAGAGGGAACAGCCCAGCCCCCCTAAACACAAACCTGAGGCCAGATTTCCTAAAAGTAAATATCGGACCAGGCTCCGTAATAACAAACTGAAGCCAGACACCCAAAATGCAGACATCACACCTTCTAAATAAAAACTCAAGCCATACCTGCTAAATAAAAAAAAACAGAGTCCAGACCCTCTAAATAAGAACTTAGGTTAGACTTCCTAAATACCAACTCAGGCCAATCTCCCTTAGCTAAACACATCAAACCCCCTAAATAAAATCTTGGGCTTGCCCTTACTAGACTACAAAACAAACTCAGACCATTCCCCCTAAATACAGGCCTCAAACCAGGCGTCTAAATACCACGTGCAGCCGGTTAAGCATATGAGGGAAGGGTAGCGAGTAATACTACCTGCCATTGCTTGTACAGAGATCCATGCTCCCATCTGTCAGACACATCCAGTGTCAGACTGAAGAACATTGGGTCTACCGGAGGATTTGATTCTGAGAGCCCACCTTTCATCCCCAATAAAGAGCCCCATATCAACTGCAAGGTTTGTACTATGAACTCTCCTGAAGGAGATGTCAGGGCCCACCGGAGGATCCTCCAGTTCTCTGGTGGGACAGTCCAACCCTGGACACATCTCACCTACGTACATCGGTGGTAGAATAGTCTCCATCAGTAAAAAAAACAACCCTATTTATTGTGCTATGGGAGAGATTAGTGAGCATGCTTTGTGTCAGGGAGGAAGGCGGAGGAGCTGTCCCTCCCCAGTACCTGGTGTGAAACTATTATCTCTAGCTTTATGGAACAGGTAAAACTTTTTATTGTACGCCTGCCGTGTAACGACAATGAGGTTGCAGCCCCTGCCCCCTGTGTACGCTGTCAATACGGGGATACAGCACCCAATCACTCACAGTATATGGTGGGCGCGATGTCGTCACTCTCCATCTCACTGATGTAATTTGAGGCCAGGCAGCTGTAATTCCCAATGTCAGTCTTCATCACCGGAGCAATAGAGAAGATGGACTTGTCCTGGGAGAAGCTATAGCTGGAGCTGTTCTCCAGGGGGCTTCCATTTTTCAGCCATACATATGTTACTCGGGTCCCTTTCAACGCATGACATTTAAAGGTGAGATTCCCCACTTTCTCCACCGCTCCATACGATGGCTCACTCTCAATAACGGGCTGCGAAACCGGAACTAAAAAGAGGAAATAAAATGTAGAGATGGAAAAATATTGTGCGTGGTGCTTTGTATTTTTATTTTATCATTTTACCAAGTCGACAGAGAAACTGCAGCTGCATCCCCCTCCTCCCTCTCTTATATCATCATGACTATGGATAACAAAGTTACAGACAGCTGTGTTATCCTTTTACTTTTTATATTCCTTTTACTTTACATTTCATAAATTTGTAGAAGATTTAGTAGTAGAGTCTGATTTATCATTTGTGTGGGTTTTTTTTTTTTTGTAAGTCACTACTTCTTACGCCTTGTTTGTATTTGTTGCCAATTTTTGAGCCAAATTTTTCAGAAATGGCACATGGGGGTTCATGGATTTTGCACAAAATCAAATATGCTTTCTATTTGTGTGAAGCCTGTTTTTTTTTTACACTAAAGAGTCACATGTTTTGCTGAAATAAAGCAATAAAATGGCAAAAAATGTCCATCATTCCAGGAAGGAAGTACTACTAGTGTATATTTGCACCAAAATGTTGACACTTTATAAAAAAATTGCAACTGATTATTTGACACAGAAAACATCTGTAAAACGCAATCAAACTTTGCCCACAATGATCTACTGTATATTAAAAAAAAAAAAAAAACAGAAAAAAAAAAAAACAGGTGAACACATAAAATAAACTTTGAGAAGGCGTAAATTAAGAGACAAGGTAAATGAAAAAGACGCCAAAAATAAAACTAGACGAAGAAGGTGCAAGTGCAATAATGAATCGGATCCTTCATTGTATGTGTTATTTTACCTGTGTGCATTGAGCCATATGGGGGGTGACCTGGTCAAGAAATCTCAACCCGTTTTCCAATGACCCATTGCAATGTTCAGAGGTGAACCTATGCTGGACAAAACTTTGGATTTTGAGAACCACAAAAAAATAAAATACAAGAGACATGTCATTATGTTACCCAAATCATGGATTAAACTCATTGGAAAAAAAAATGTATAGCACACGGATGTCATCTATGTTTCTTCTTTGTGCTTTCTATTTTTTTAACTACTTGATGGGTGCAAGAAGTTTGGAATTTATTTTAAATGTATTAAAAAAAATTTTGTATATGAGAAAAAAATTATGAAACCCTCATGGTAATTGCGTAATAGATGGTAATAGAGGTATTATCAGTTATTTTAATTCTGCCTCTGCTGATAAGGAGTCTGCTGAAAACTCTTCGTGAAAGGACGGGAAGTATCATTCTAAAAATCGCCCCAGTGGCCAGTGTGGAAGTTGCAAAATTTCTAAATAATTTTTTAAATAAAGATTGTGATATGAAAATCCATGTAACACCAAAACTTGATTTAAGCAACAGATCTCTTTAAAAGGAATCTGTCCGCAGGTTTTTGATATTCAGTGTGTCACTTACTAAGGTGTGTGGTGTTGATTCAAAACAATCAGAGGTTTATCAGCAGGATATTATCACTGAAGGACTAGGTGCCTAGTCCAACCACACCCCCAGCACTGATTAGCAGCTTTCTATTACTATGCAGTGTGGAAAGAAAAACCACACAAAAAAAATAAATGGAATACATGACCCGTCTAAAATAATATTAAATTCATTCCCATGTTGTAGATTAATTGCCAAAATTGTAATAGGGGACTGGATAGGACCATATCAGACCAACTGCATATTCGCTAAGAATTTAACCATACAGAAAGAAGCAGTCTCAAAGTCCAAATATAAAAACGTGCAAAATACTTTATTCAATAATAACAGGTAAAACAGCAAGTGAGAAATTCCCCGTGCCAAATCGAGCACACACAATGTGGGACAGGTAGGGGCGCATGTGTCTACCAAGCATCCATGTTAGAGTACAAACAATGCAAATATAATCATGCAAGGATAAAGTCAAAGTGACCCAGCAACATGGACGTTTGAGGCATAATATTAATTGCAAGTGCAGCGGGGGTACATACCCAGAAGCAAGATGTCAGGCGACACATGCACACCACTCCCGTCCACCCCGACGCGCGTTTCGGCTCATACCTTCCTCAGGGGGCGTGAATGTAGAAAGAAAGCAGCCAATCAGAGGTGTGGGCGGGGTTATACAGCACTCAGCATTCAGAGCTATGCTAGATCTGCAGCAGAGAAAACTGTGATTGTATCACAACTGCTGCACCCAATAAACTAAGTGATACATCGCCGGGATCAGAGTCTCTGCCCCTACATCATGCTGCTGTCAGATTATATAGCAAAAACCTGCTGACAGATTCCTTTTAAGGAGAACCAGAAATTCCCCACATTGCCTCAAAGGTGTTGCACTGAACCAGACTCTGTTCTACACTGATGAGGGGTAAAAAACCAGAAACAAGTTGTCTGTAAATGTGTTTCTGGCTCGATATTTATCCCTGGCCGTGTTGCAAGGTTTGTTAAAGGGTGGGACGTTGACTTATAGGGTAGATATTCTAGGAGGTGTTTGCTATAGTCCCTTTTGTTCTGTATGTGAGCTACTGTGCAATAACTTCATCAGAAATTATAAGAATGATTGGAAATCTTATGTTACCTGGTTTTAGAAATGGTTGACGTCGCTCATGGAAGGTTTCTGTAAATGATGCTTTTCATTCAGCGTCATGTGTTTGCTCATGGACTGCGGCCGGGAGTAACAGATGTCTGTTTCTCACCTTTTATATTTCTACTATTTACCTACTATTGTTCCTAAAGTTACACCTGAAAGACCCAACGTAGAGCAAATACCACAAAAATGTCCGCCAGTACAATATCAGACTAATTGTGGTAATTGGTATGAGAACTTTCCGTGGTGTCACTTGTGTAATTTGGGTTTTGGTATATGGTGAATAATCGGCACTTCTGGGCTTTATAGGGAGGCCCAAGTACAATATTTGTATGTCTCGGTGTGATTCCCGACCCTCCTCACCCTGTTATTATTTCACTGAGAAACTGCAGCTGTTGCAAACCTCGGCTGGGGGAGTCCTCCTGCTCCACCCCAGGCTCCGGTGTCCGCTCATCTCCATCCGCCATGTTGCTTTCCGGCACTGCCTCCTCGGTCTGGTTTCCTGCGGTTTCATTCCACCACACCTGTCTTTGTGGGCAGTTCTTTCTTCTGCCCGCTATCCCAGACTAGAAGGTGGACTTCTCTAGTTGATGGGCATACTTCTGTCACATAGTAGTACTGATGAGGGGCGGCCATTGTTTTCACGCCGTTCCTCCAGGTGCCGCCCACGACAACACGCCCTTCTCCTCCTGCACGCCACATGGTGCTGTAATGGCGGCGGTTTTGGCGGCAATTTACAGTGCACAGTCTCTTAGCAAAACACAGTCTCTTAGCCACCCAGGACCCGATTCTTCAGGTCGGTCCATCCTGTTCGTGACGCCAAAATGGAACGCCCGCCAGGGCCATGGGATACTCGGCACCGGGTCCGGTACTTAAAGGGATGTGTCACAGCAGCGGCGACCCGGTTCGTGGCCCTGGGCACCCATGTTAAGGGAAAAGTCTTTAAAGGGAAATAAAGTTTGTGTTCATGATGCCACCTGTGGTTTTTGGTCAAAGGGGACCGACGCTGCTTAAAGGGGTCCACTGGGGTGATGTTGTGGCAGCAGAGATGCTATGGCTTCCCCCAGGGCTAGGGTAGGGTGGAAAGAAATGGAGGACACAAGTTTGCAGTCTCTTTACCTGGTTTACTGAAGACTTCAGGCAGCCACAGTCCAGGGCACCAGATCACAGGTACAGGCAGGGTCCGGCCGGCTTGGAAGCGAGTTCAGAGTCCCCTTTACCAGGTGGAGTTAGAAGCCTTCCTACTAGCGCTGTGGTGTAGTCCCTTGCTGCCTGTGGCCTCACACAAGGTCCTCATGTATTCTTTCTGTCCTCCTTAAAGGGTAGGACACTAACCCAGACCACAGGTGGCTCGAGCCTTTTTACAGGGTCTCTATCACAACCCGGGCTTTATGCGCCAGTGTGTCCCCAGGTGTTAGGGCAGACAGGTGACGTGCAGTCCAGCTGCCCTGCCGGTTTCTGCTGTGAGATTTGGAGTCCCGCACAACCTCAGTCTTCTGGCTACCGGTGTCTGTGCTCTGCAGGAAGGTAGCTCAGTCGCAGCTATTTTCCCCAGGTCTCACTCTCCTGTGCTTCGCTTCTTCTACACGCTCAATACAATCTGTTCTTCTTACTGTGTTATCTCTGTCCAGGAGCTGCAGCACTCTCTTGGCTGCACAGCCCCTTCAGTCCATCCGACTCTCTCTGTCTGACTGCTCTCTTCTCTGTCTCTCTGACAGAGTGACTGATCTCACTTTGTCTCCAGACCAGAATATATATAGGGGAGCCACCCACAAACTAGATCAGAGCTCCCCCTTCTGGCCTGGAGTGTGAACATGTTGCATGCTTGTGTTTACATGATAAAGAAGATCTTCCCTCGCTTCCAAGCGTGATATCACTCTCCCAGGACCCTGGGGTGTCACAAAAGCCCCCTCCTTTCCCACCATGAATCCCAAACACAGGCTCAAGTCCCCTTATAAAAGTTTGAATCACCCCACCCCCTACTTTCCCATTCTAAGGCCGGCGTCACACTTGGCGTAAGACAATACGCCACGTATTATACGTCCGTACTACGGCCGTAATACGGAGAAATGTTCCCAAAATATTGATCCGTAGTCAGGGTGTGTCAGCGTATTTTGCGCATGGCATCCTCCGTATGTAATCCGTATGGCATCCATACTGCGAGATTTTCGCGCAGGCTTGCAAAACCGACATCTAATGGATTTATGTGCTCAAATGTTCGGGAAAACATATATACAGTATATATATATATATATATATATATATATATATATATATATATATATGTCATTGAGACACATATATATATATTCTGTATTTAGATTTCATTCAGCGCGATATCTGTGATAAGCCGGTAATTCAATTGCCGGCTTTGCATTTCTCCTTCACAAACCCGACAGGATATGAGACATGGTTTACATACAGTAAACCATCTCATATCCCCTTTTTTTGCATATTCCACACTACTAATGTTAGTAGTGTGTATGTGCAAAATTTCAGCGCTGTAGCTGCTAAAATAAAGGGTTAAATGGCGGAAAAAATTGGCATGGGCTCCCGCACAATTTTCTCCGCCAGAATGGTAAAGCCAGTGACTGAGGGCAGATATTAATAGCCTAGAGAGGGTCTATGGTTATTGGCCCCCCTGGCTACAAACATCTGCCCCCAGCCACCCCAGAAAAGGCACATCAGGAAGATGCGCCTATTCTGGCACTTGGCCACTCTCTTCCCACTCCCTGTAGCGGTGGGATATGGGGTAATGAAGGGTTAATGCCACCTTGCTATTGTAAGGTGACATTAAGCCAGATTAATAATGGAGAGGCGTCAATTATGACACCTATCCATTATTAATCCAATTGTCTGAAAGGGTTAAAAAACACACACACACGATTTAAAAGTATTTTAATGAAATAAACACAGCGGTTGTTTTAATAATTTATTGCTCTCTCAATCCATTTGCAGGCCCTCGCTTGGCAAAATAATAAACGCACAAGATACATACCTTCTGATGTCCGATCACGTCCCACGAGGTAATCCATCTGAAGGGGTTAAAATAATTTACAAGCAGGAGCCCTGCTATAATGCAGCTGTGCTCCGTGCCTGTAATCCCCGGCGAATGAATGAAATGTAGGTCAATGACCTACATTTCCTTCAGTCGCGGTGATGCGCCTGTTATGACCCCAATGGCGAGGGTCTCAGAGGTACGTGGAAGTCTGCAGAATACAAAAATCCAGCTCATAGGGCAGTGGTAACTGGGTTGACCATATATCTACTCCTAACGCCAACACTAGAAGTAGCCGGGGATCATTCCTACGTTGATTCTAGATGACACGCTCCAGCCGGAGAATCTAGCTACCCCTAGTAGAGGAAAACAAAAGACCTTTCTTGCCTCCAGAGAAGGGGACCCCAAAGCTGGATAGAAGCCCCCCACAAATAATAACGGTGAGGTAAGAGGAAATGACAAACACAGAAATGAACCAGGTTTAGCACAGAGAGGCCCGCTTACTGATAGCAGAATAAAGAAAGGTAACTTATATGGTCAACAAAAACCCTATCAAAATCCACACTGGAAATTCAAGAACCCCCGAACCGTCTAACGGTCCGGGGGGAGAACACCAGCCCCCTAGAGCTTCCAGCAAAGGTCAGGATATAGATTTGGAACAAGCTGGACAAAAATACAAAACCAAAACAAATAGCAAAAAGCAAAAGGCAGACTTAGCTGATATAACTGGAACCAGGATCAGTAGACAAGAGCACAGCAGACTAGCTCTGATAACTACGTTGCCAGGCATTGAACTGAAGGTCTAGGGAGCTTATATAGCAACACCCCTAACTAACGACCCAGGTGCGGATAAAAGGAATGACAGAAAAACCAGAGTCAAAAAACTAGTAACCACTAGAGGGAGCAAAAAGCAAATTCACAACAGTACCCCCCCCCCTTAGTGAGGGGTCACCGAACCCTCACCACGACCACCAGGGCGATCAGGATGAGCGGCATGAAAGGCACGAACTAAATCGGCCGCATGAACATCAGAGGCGACCACCCAGGAATTATCCTCCTGACCATAGCCCTTCCACTTGACCAGGTACTGAAGCCTCCGCCTGGAGAGGCGAGAATCCAATATCTTCTCCACCACGTACTCCAACTCGCCCTCAACCAACACCGGAGCAGGAGGCTCAGCAGAAGGAACTACAGGCACAATGTACCGCCGCAACAAGGACCTATGAAATACATTGTGAATAGCAAACGACACAGGAAGATCCAGACGAAAAGATACAGGATTAAGGATTTCCAATATCTTGTAAGGCCCAATAAAACGAGGTTTAAATTTGGGAGAGGAGACCTTCATAGGAACAAAGCGGGAAGAAAGCCATACCAAATCCCCAACGCGTAGTCGGGGACCCACACCGCGGCGGCGGTTGGCAAAGCGCTGAGCCCTCTCCTGTGACAACTTCAAGTTGTCCACCACATGATTCCAGATCCGCTGCAACCTATCTACCACAGAATCCACCCCAGGACAGTCAGAAGGCTCCACATGACCCGAAGAAAAGCGAGGATGGAAACCAGAGTTGCAGAAAAAAGGCGAAACCAAGGTGGCGGAACTAGCCCGATTATTAAGGGCAAACTCAGCCAACGGCAAGAATGTCACCCAATCGTCCTGATCAGCAGAGACAAAACACCTCAAATAAGCCTCCAAAGTCTGATTGGTTCGCTCCGTCTGTCCATTAGTCTGAGGATGGAAAGCAGACGAAAACGACAAATCAATGCCCATCCTACTACAAAAGGATCGCCAGAACCTAGAAACGAACTGGGATCCTCTGTCTGACACAATATTCTCAGGGATGCCGTGCAAACGAACCACGTTCTGGAAAAACACAGGAACCAGATCGGAAGAGGAAGGCAGCTTAGGCAAAGGAACCAAATGGACCATCTTGGAGAAGCGATCACATATCACCCAGATAACGGACATGCCCTGAGATAGCGGAAGATCAGAAATGAAATCCATGGAGATATGTGTCCAAGGTCTCTTCGGGACAGGCAAGGGCAAGAGCAAACCGCTGGCACGAGAACAGCAAGGCTTAGCTCGAGCACAAGTCCCACAGGACTGCACAAATGACCGCACATCCCTTGACAAGGAAGGCCACCAAAAGGACCTGGCCACCAGATCTCTGGTGCCAAACATTCCCGGGTGACCTGCCAACACCGAGGAATGAACCTCGGAAATGACTCTGCTGGTCCATTTATCCGGGACAAACAGTCTGTCAGGTGGACAAGACTCAGGCCTATCAGCCTGAAATCTCTGCAACACACGTCGCAGATCCGGAGAAATAGCTGACAAGATAACTCCATCTTTAAGAATACCAACAGGATCAGCGACTCCAGGAGCATCAGGCACAAAGCTCCTAGAAAGAGCATCGGCCTTCACATTCTTTGAACCTGGTAAATACGAGACAACAAAATCAAAGCGGGAGAAAAACAATGACCAGCGGGCCTGTCTCGGATTAAGGCGTTTAGCAGACTCGAGATACATCAGATTTTTGTGATCAGTCAAGACCACCACACGATGCTTAGCACCCTCGAGCCAATGACGCCACTCCTCAAATGCCCATTTCATGGCCAACAACTCCCGATTGCCCACATCATAATTTCGCTCGGCAGGCGAAAACTTCCTGGAGAAAAAGGCACAAGGTTTCATAACAGAGCAACCAGGGCCTCTCTGCGACAAAACGGCCCCTGCTCCAATCTCTGAAGCATCCACCTCAACCTGAAAGGGAAGTGAGACATCGGGCTGGCACAAAACAGGCGCCGAAGTAAACCGGCGCTTCAACTCCTGGAAAGCCTCCACGGCAGCAGGAGCCCAGTTAGCTACATCGGAGCCCTTCTTGGTCATATCCGTCAACGGTTTCACAATGCTAGAAAAATTAGCGATAAAACGACGGTAGAAGTTAGCGAAACCCAAGAACTTCTGAAGACTCTTAACCGACGAGGGCTGAGTCCAATCAAGAATAGCTCGGACCTTGACTGGGTCCATCTCCACAGCAGAAGGGGAAAAAATGAACCCCAAAAAGGGAACCTTCTGTACACCAAAGAGACACTTTGAGCCCTTGACAAACAAAGAATTTTCACGCAAAATTTTAAAGACCAACCTGACCTGCTCCACATGCGAATCCCAATCATCAGAAAAAACCAAAATATCATCCAGATAAACAATCAAAAATTTATCCAGATACTTCCGGAAAATGTCATGCATAAAGGACTGAAAAACTGAAGGCGCATTGGAGAGCCCAAAAGGCATCACCAAGTACTCAAAATGACCTTCTGGCGTATTGAATGCGGTTTTCCATTCATCACCTTGCTTAATGCGCACAAGGTTGTACGCACCACGAAGGTCTATCTTGGTGAACCACTTGGCACCTTTAATCCGGGCAAACAAGTCAGACAACAGCGGTAAAGGATACTGAAATTTGACAGTGATCTTATTTAAAAGCCGATAATCAATACAAGGTCTCAAAGATCCGTCCTTTTTTGCCACAAAAAAGAATCCCGCACCAAGGGGGGAAGAAGACGGACGAATATGTCCTTTCTCCAGAGACTCCCTGATATATGAACGCATAGCGGTATGTTCAGGTACCGACAGATTAAACAGTCTTCCCTTAGGAAACTTACTGCCTGGGATCAAATCTATAGCACAGTCACAGTCCCTATGAGGAGGCAGTGCACTGGACTCAGACTCACTGAAGACATCCTGATAATCAGACAAATACTCCGGAACTTCCGAAGGCGTAGAAGAAGCAATAGACACAGGCAGGGAATCCCCATGAATACCACGACAGCCCCAACTTGAGACTGACATAGCCCTCCAGTCCAGGACTGGATTATGGGTCTGTAACCATGGCAGCCCTAAAACGACCAAATCATGCATTTTATGTAAAACCAGGAAACGTATCACCTCGCGGTGTTCAGGAGTCATGCACATGATAACCTGTGTCCAATACTGCGGTTTATTTGCTGCCAATGGCGTAGCATCAATACCCCTAAGAGGAATAGGATTTTCTAATGGTTCAAGAGTAAAACCACAGTGCTTAGCAAATGACAGATCCATAAGACTCAGGGCAGCACCTGAATCTACAAACGCCATGACAGGATAAGACGACAGTGAGCAAATCAAAGTTACAGACAGAATAAATTTAGGTTGCAAATTACCAACGGTGACAGGACTAACAACCTTAGCTATACGTTTAGAGCATGCTGAGATAACATGTGTAGAATCACCACAGTAGTAGCACAAGCCATTCCGGCGTCTATGAATTTTCCGCTCATTTCTAGTCAGGATTCTATCACATTGCATTAAATCAGGTGTCTGTTCAGACAACACCATGAGGGAATTTGCGGTTTTTCTATCACATTGCACCGAATTAGGTGTCTGTTCAGACAACACCATGAGGGAATTTGCGGTTTTGCGCTCCCGCAACCGCCGGTCAATTTGAATAGCCAGTGCCATAGTATCATTGAGACCTGTGGGAATGGGAAAACCCACCATAACATTCTTAATGGCTTCAGATAGGCCATTTCTAAAATTAGCGGCCAGTGCACACTCGTTCCAATGTGTCAGCACGGACCATTTCCGAAATTTTTGGCAATACACTTCAGCCTCGTCCTGCCCCTGAGACATAGACAGCAAGGCCTTTTCTGCCTGAATCTCAAGATTGGGTTCCTCATAAAGTAAACCGAGCACCAGAAAAAACGCATCAATATCAGCCAATGCCGGATCTCCTGGCGCCAGCGAAAAAGCCCAATCCTGAGGGTCGCCCCGTAAGAACGAAATAACTATTTTTACTTGCTGAGCAGAGTCTCCAGATGAACAGGGTCTCAGGGACAAAAACAATTTACAATTATTCACAAAATTCCTAAACTTAAACCTGTCTCCGGAAAACAGTTCAGGAATCGGTATTTTAGGTTCTGACCTAGGATTTCTGATAACATAGTCTTGTATGCCCTGCACACGAGTAGCCAGCTGGTCCACACTTGTAATCAAGGTCTGGACATTCATGTCTGCAGCAAGCATAGCCACTCTGAGGTAAAGGGGAAGAAGAAAGAAAAAAAAAAACAACTCAGAATCTTCTTTCTTATAATCCCTCTTCTGCAACGCATTAAACATTTAATACTGGCCTGGCAAACTGTTATGACCCCAATGGCGAGGGTCTCAGAGGAACGTGGAAGTCTGCAGAATACAAAAATCCAGCTCATAGGGCAGTGGTAACTGGGTTGACCATATATCTACTCCTAACGCCAACACTAGAAGTAGCCGGGGATCATTCCTACGTTGATTCTAGATGACACGCGCCAGCCGGAGAATCTAGCTACCCCTAGTAGAGGAAAACAAAGACCTTTCTTGCCTCCAGAGAAGGGGACCCCAAAGCTGGATAGAAGCCCCCCACAAATAATAACGGTGAGGTAAGAGGAAATGACAAACACAGAAATGAACCAGGTTTAGCACAGAGAGGCCCGCTTACTGATAGCAGAATAAAGAAAGGTAACTTATATGGTCAACAAAAACCCTATCAAAATCCACACTGGAAATTCAAGAACCCCCGAACCGTCTAACGGTCCGGGGGGAGAACACCAGCCCCCTAGAGCTTCCAGCAAAGGTCAGGATATAGATTTGGAACAAGCTGGACAAAAATACAAAACCAAAACAAATAGCAAAAAGCAAAAGGCAGACTTAGCTGATATAACTGGAACCAGGATCAGTAGACAAGAGCACAGCAGACTAGCTCTGATAACTACGTTGCCAGGCATTGAACTGAAGGTCTAGGGAGCTTATATAGCAACACCCCTAACTAACGACCCAGGTGCGGATAAAAGGAATGACAGAAAAACCAGAGTCAAAAAACTAGTAACCACTAGAGGGAGCAAAAAGCAAATTCACAACATGCGCCCCCTGGTGGATGTCCTCATATGACCTGGAGCGTGGGAAAAAGTTCCCAGGCTGCAGTTCATGAGAACATCCAGCAGGGGCGCATCACCGCAACTCAATGTAAGTATAGATCACTGCTTTCCTTTCAGCACCCGGGGATTACAGGCACGAGCGAGTGGTTTATCGCAGCTCGTGCCTGTAATATTAGTTAACCCCTTCAGATGGATTACATCGTTGGACGTGATCGGACATCAGAAGGTATGTATCTTGTGCGTTTATTATTTTGCCAAGCGAGGGCCTGCAAATGGATTGAGAGAGCAATAAATTATTACAACAACCTGTGTGTTTATTTCATTAAAATACTTTTAAATCATGTGTGTGTGTGTTTTTTAACCCTTTCAAACAATTGGATTAATAATGGATAGGTGTCATAATTGACGCCTCTCCATTATTAATCTGGCTTAATGTCACCTTACAATAGCAAGTTGACATTAACCCTTCATTACCCCATATCCCACCGCTACAGGGAGTGGGAAGAGAGTGGCCAAGTGCCAGAATAGGCGCATCTTCCAGATGTGCCTTTTCTGGGGTGGCTGGGGGCAGATGTTTGTAGCCAGGGGGGCCAATAACCATAGACCCTCTCTAGGCTATTAATATCTGCCCTCAGTCACTGGCTTTACCATTCTGGCGGAGAAAATTGTGCGGGAGCCCATTCCAATTTTTTCCGCCATTTAACCCTTTATTTTAGCAGCTACAGCGCTGAAATTTTGCACATACACACTACTAACATTAGTAGTGTGGAATATGCAAAAAAAAAGGGGATATGAGATGGTTTACTGTATGTAATCATGTCTCATATCATGTCGGGTTTAGGCAGGAGAAATGAAAAGCCGGCAATTGAATTACCGACTTTTCACTAACACCGCTGCGTATTTCTCGCAAGTCACCTGCTGGTCCGTGTGGAATCCGTATTTTTCTCGCCCCCATAGACTTTCATTGGCGAATTTTTTGCGCAATACGCTGACAAACGCAGCATGCTGCGATTTTGTACGGCCGTAGAAAGCCGTATAATACTGAACCGTAATATACGGCTGATAGGAGCAGCCCCATTGAGAATAATTGTGCCGTTTATTTTGCAAGTTTTACGGACGTAATTTCTGCGCTCTTACGTCCGTAAAACTCGCCAGTGTAACGCCGGCCTAAAAATAATTGGAATTTTTTTCTCTCTGCATCTGTAAACGTCCGATCTATGAAAATAGGAAATTAATTAACCCATATGATGAACAATGTAGACAATTACCAGAAATGCCACTTTTTAGATGACGCACCTCTACCAAAAAAAATTGAAAATGATCAAAAAAAAACACTTCAGCTTGCCAAGGTGAGATAAAAACAACTCACACAGCTCGATTGACGGGAGAAAAAAAAGCTCCAGATCTCTGGAAATGGCGAAACAAACCAAAAATAACTTTATTCCATTTCATCCCACTTGTAATGTTTTTTCCCTTTGTTTGTGCATCATGTGGTTAAATGAATGTTTTTTTGCAGGATGAGTTGAATGTTTGTTTGAGTTATATCAAACGCTCATATGGTGATGGAGAAATACAAAAAAAAGTTATGGCTATTGGAAAAAGTGGAAGGAAAAAATAAAAGTGAAAAAATAAAAAGGCCCAATTGGAAAGGGTTAAATGGGTTGTCCATTATCACAAAAACATGGCTGCTTCTTTTCAAAAACAGCACCATCCTCGGGTTGTACGAGGTATTGCAGCTCATTCACTTCAATGGAACATAACTGCAAAATTGGACAGGTGTAGTGCGTTTTTTCACTTTTCTTTACACCACTCCATCCAACGCTCGGCATTGTGCTTGGTGATGTACGGCTTACATGCAGCTGCTCGGCCATGAAGCCCCCGTGTTTGTTCTGATGTTATACCAGAGGGGGGCTCCACTTCGTGGCTGAATTGCTGCGGTTCCTTCCACTTCCCATCAATATCACTCACAGGTGATGGTGGAAGATCCAGGAGGAAGAAATGTCTGGAACGGACTTGTTACCCCGGTGGCTTCTATTACAGGACCACGCTGGAATCAGTGAGCTCTGCACCACCAGCCATGTCATGTTAAAGCAATATAGCAGGATGTTATACACAGGGGGCGAGGGGCCATATATCATACATCGGGGGTGATGGGGCTGGATGGTATACACTGGGATGAAATAGGGCCGGAGCAAACCCCTTTCATATTAACCCTTTCATCTAAATACGTCCAATATTCTAAGTTTATTACGTTCTTTGCATATCTTTACAGATGTGGGAGTCTAGTATTTCTAGAAAAAAAGCCTCCAAATGCCTTCCATAGATAAATCAAAATGATATAATTCTGGCTACCTGCAGCCACCACTAGGGGGAGCTTAGAAGCTTACTGAATGCTGTCTATATAGTGAGCTCCCCCTAGTGGAGGTTGCAGGTAGCCAAAATCTTATTCTATAACTCCAGGTCTATGCAGGAGATTTGTAGCTCTGTTTCCGAAATGCAAAACTCTGATCCAAGTAAAAATAAAATAAGAAATAATACATAGCGGCCTGATTCATTATTACATATGAACTTTTTTGTTTGTCTAGCTTT
Source organism: Ranitomeya variabilis (assembly GCF_051348905.1). Classification (NCBI taxonomy): domain Eukaryota; kingdom Metazoa; phylum Chordata; class Amphibia; order Anura; family Dendrobatidae; genus Ranitomeya; species Ranitomeya variabilis. The sequence continues at coordinate 33,172,561 of NC_135237.1, forward strand.
TGATGTTTCCATTGCACTTTATTTCTTTTAACTTGCTCCTTTTTAAATTTATTTTAAATTTATTAGAGTTTTAGAGGGTTGTGACTTCTTAAAAATTCACAAAATTTTTGCACACATGTACTTCAGCGTCCACCCCCGGGTGTGATTTTATGTATGTCTTAGATTATTGTACAAATATTGCAAATTTTTAGTAGAACGTACAACTTTTTTTTTTTTTTTTAGTTTAAGTGCTGGGGAAAAAAAAAAAAAAAAAAGATTAAAGAGAGAAATAAAAAAAAATTATTTTGTGCAAAATTCATGAACCATGTGGCGCCATTTTGAAAAATTTGGTACAAAAACCGTCAACAAATACTACAAAGTAAAGAAAGTAAAAAGTTTTTCAAGCCCCGCTATTGATGAATGGCGATCAGCGCCACTTACCGTGCACAGTGACCTCAATCTTCTGCGTTGCTGACATGGTGGTCTCCCCTTGAATGTTGACTTTGACGGTGTAGTTCCCCTCGTCGCTCACGTGTAATGAATTGATCAGCAGGGAGGCGTTGGGCGGATTCATTGTAAACTTGTGCTGGAATTCCAGATCTGGTATAAATGTGTGATTGATGGACGTCAGCAGACATGCAGGGGGGGCCGGCGGCCTTTCAAGCAGCCAAATGATCTGCACGGCGGATGCGGGAACGTGGACGTCATAATGGATGGGCAGAGTGAGAGGCTGACCCTCGATGCCATGGATAGTTGGAGATGGCGCTGTTAGCGTCACTGCAGAGCAGGTGGCAAACACTGCAAGAAAAAATAACAAAAATGCAGAAAGAGGTTCATTTTTTTAATCTAAATTGTTCCCACGTTAAAGGGATATGCATAGTTAAAGGGAATATCTGTTCAGTCACAGGTGGTCAGTAGAGCAGTGCTGGAAAAATACGTTCGAATCCTCGCGGCCGCATGTCTAGAGGCTGTTCGACAGCCGAAACACATGGAGGGATTGTCTAACAAGCAGGTAATCCATATATGTGCTACAACTGTCTATCAGCCGCAAGACATGCAGCCGCGGGGATTCGAACATCTTTTTCGAGCACGCTGGAGACACTGAGTTAGCACCCGAGCATGCTCAGATAACACCTTATGCCAGCACGCTCGTTCATCACTAGCGGCCACTAAACCAGGGTCCTGCAAACCTTTTGCTCAACTCCAGGACTATATGAACATTCGAGAACAGCAATGCCACTTGTGGCCACCACTGACAGGCAGCTATTGCCATCTCTGCCATAAATGTGTGAAATAGGAAAACCCCTTTAAGCAGCAAAGGAATTTTTCAGGGAAACAAACCTAAAACAGTAAGTTCTGTAATATAGCTTTTAGCTTTGGTTCCCATCTGGCTCGGCACAATGCATGACAGCATATAACCTCAGCAGTGAGTTAAGGGGGCTGGCTATATATAATTTATTTATTTATTTATTTATTTTTTTAAGCAAATCCCGCCCCTTCTATGTCAATCTACTATATAATCGTCTAAGGGGCACTTCCGTCTGTTTGTCTGTCTGTCTGTTTGTCTGTCTGTCTGCCACGGAAATCCCGCGTCGCTGATTGGTCGCTGCCGGCCGGCTGCAACCAATCAGCGACGGGCACAGTCCGGCCGCCGTGAATTCGCCCCTTCCTACTCTCCGTCAGTGCCCCCTCCATACTCCCCTCCAGTCAGCGCTCACACAGGGTTAATGGCTGCGTTACTCCGTACTATGCCGCGGTGTAACGCAGTCCGTTAACGCTGCTATTAACCCTGTGTGACCAACTTTTTACTACTGATGCTGCTTATGCAGCATCAATAGTAAAAAGATCTAATGTTAAAAATAAGAAAAAAAAAATCATTATATACTCACCTTCCGTCACCTTTCCCGCTTATTGCGACGCTCCGGGCCATGCATTGCGGTCTCGCGAGATGATGACGTAGAGGTCTCGCTAGACCGCTAAGTCATCTGGGTAATTTCGCAATGCATCGCTGGGAAGCTGGCGGCCGCATCGCGCGCATAGGGACAGCTTCGCTGGACGCCGGAGGGTGAGTATATAACTATTTTTTATTTTCATTCTTTTTTTAACAGGGATATGGTGCCCACAGTGCTATATACTACGTGGGCTGTTATATACTGCGAGGCTGCTATATACTACGTGGGCAGTGTTATATACTGTGGGCTGTGTTGTATACTGTGTGGCCTGTGTTATATACTACGTGGGCAATGTTAAATACTTTGTGTGCAGTGTTATATATTATGTGCGCAGTGTTATATACTACGTGCGCAGTGTTATATACTACGTGCGCAGTGTTATATACTACGTGCGCAGTGTTATATACTACGTGCGCAGTGTTATATACTACGTGGGCTGTTATATACTACGTGCGCAGTGTTATATACTACGTGGGCTGTGTTATATACTACGTGCGCAGTGTTATATACTATGTGCGCAGTGTTATATACTACGTGCGCAGTGTTATATACTACGTGCGCAGTGTTATATACTACGTGGGCTGTGTTATATACTACGTGCGCAGTGTTATATACTACGTGCGCAGTGTTATATACTACGTGCGCAGTGTTATATACTACGTGCGCAGTGTTATATACTACGTGGGCTGTTATATACTACGTGGGCTGTTATATACTACGTGCGCAGTGTTATATACTACGTGGGCTGTGTTATATACTACGTGCGCAGTGTTATATACTATGTGCGCAGTGTTATATACTACGTGGGCTGTGTTATATACTACATGCGCAGTGTTATATACTACGTGGGCTGTGTTATATACTACGTGCGCAGTGTTATATACTACGTGCGCAGTGTTATATACTACGTGGGCTGTGTTATATACTACGTGCGCAGTGTTATATACTACGTGCGCAGTGTTATATACTACGTGCGCAGTGTTATATACTACGTGCGCAGTGTTATATACTACGTGCGCAGTGTTATATACTACGTGCGCAGTGTTATATACTACGTGGGCTGTTATATACTACGTGCGCAGTGTTATATACTACGTGCGCAGTGTTATATACTACGTGCGCAGTGTTATATACTACATGCGCAGTGTTATATACTACGTGCGCAGTGTTATATACTACGTGGGCTGTGTTATATACTATATGCGCAGTGTTATATACTACGTGCGCAGTGTTATATACTACGTGGACTGTGTTATATTGTTAATTGTATGTATATTATCTCCTGGGGGATTTTGGTCGTTGCACTTGGCCTGTTGGCCTTTTTAAATGTTTTTAAATTGTGTGTCCTTTTTTCTGCTCCTGTTTTTGCAATGTTTATTAAAGATTTATATGGTTGGTTGATCCCACTAGTGTGCATATCTTTTCTTCTTTTTTGTATACTACGTGGGCAGTGTTATATAGTATGTGGGCTGTGTTATATACTACGTGGGCTGTGTTATATACTACGTGCGCAGTGTTATATACTACGTGGGCAGTGTTATATACTATGTGCGCAGTGTTATATACTACTTGGACTGTTATATACTACGCGGCAGTGTTATATACTACGTGGCAGTGTTATATACTACGTGGGCTGTGTTATATACTACGTGGGCTGTGTTATATACTACGTGGGCTGTGTTATATACTACGTGGGCTGTGTTATATACTACGTGGGCTGTGTTATATACTACATGGCTGTGTTATATACTACGCGGCAGTGTTATATACTACGTGCGCAGTGTTATATACTACGTGCGCAGTGTTATATACTAAGTAGGCAGTGTTATATACTACGTGGGCAGTGTTATATACTACATGGGCAGTGTTATATACTACGTGGGCAGTGTTATACACTATGTGCGCAGTGTTATATACTGTGTGGGCTGTGTTATATACTACGTGGGCTGTGTTATATACTACGTGGGCTGTGATATATACTATGTGGCTCCTATATACTACATGGCTGTGCTATATACTACGTGGCTGTCTGTGTTACGTGGCCTCTGCTATATGCTATGTGGCTGCTATATATATGCATACATATTCTAGAATACCTGATGCGTTAGAATCGGGCCACCATCTAGTATACAATAAGGGGTTAGATTAGCTATCGAAATAATCCAGGGTTTCCAGAAGGAACAAATAAAGCTGTATGACTAACTACGTACTTAAAGTTGTTTGTATATTTTTGGTCCCTGAAAAGCCCCTTTAATTTTGGGGCTTGCAGCTGAGCGGATTATTAGTGTATTGATGATGGATTGTAAAGTTATTAAAAATCACAACCAGACAGGTCATAAAAGGAAGGCGGTAATGGGAGCAATAAATGGTGACATCACCCTCCTCTACTGTCCGGGTCACTGATGCTAGAGGTGCACGTCCAGCCCCCATACACAGTGCCGGGCACAGTCAAGTAAGCAGTAGGCAGCGGGTATTGACACAGACCTGTATTGTTGGAGCGACTTGTTTGCATTTCCCTGTTTATCTTTAGCTATAATGCAAACTGTGCAGGTACATAGAACCCCGGACACATCGCATTTCGCTCCCAGTCACTCTCCAGTAGATATTCATGTGATGATAGAAAAGGTAATATTAGTAAATCGCCATTAAATTACCATGGCATCAGGATTATCATGGCTCCCTTCATAGCAACCACCAAGGGGGTCCTAAACTCCAAACCAATCACAACAGTTGGCCATTGACAGTGAATTAAAGAGGTTTCTCCAAAATTGCAAGTTATACAGGATAGGGGGAAAACTTGTGATTTTGGAGAAAAAAACTCTTTAATCCAATGTGTATGGCCAACTTTACAGTCCATCCATAGAATATTGGTTAAGTTGCCGATCAGTGGGGATCTGAATGCTGGATCCCCCAGTGAACCTGAGAGAGTGGCTCCAGAACCTCAAGAACACGGCTCTATAAAGGCGGACACGATCATGCTCCATTCATCGTCTATGGGACTGTCGGAGGACGCAGAGAACCGTTCTCTTTTACTACTACCAGTCCAATTGCAGATGTGAAGGCCGACCATGCTCAACTTCACTCCATTAAAAGTTTTTGGGCTTCCGTAGAATAATTCTCGGATTCATTGGTGGATCCAGCAGTCAGATCCCCTGGGGTCAACCCCAGTGACCACCACGTTATTCCCTATCCTATGGGTAGAAGATAACTTGACATTTTTAGAAATAAAATCCTTTAATGACAGCCTAGTTCACCAAGACCGCCTGGCCATCTATTACGAATGAGGACCCCTCGACTCTCCACCACGTGAGAGAAGGTAACCACATTGAATTTTAATGGCAATTATTATGTTCTAAGGGAGGATAAGCAGCTTCCTCCGATCTCCTCAATAAAAGCACGTGCATGCTCGTCAGAATCGAGCATTCATCAGGAATACCAATCAACTGAATGAATCCTAAAGGGCACGCAAGGACGTACCACTTACCACCAGATGCCAATTGCCACGATTTCCCCCAACTCCATTACTCTTGTTACAAGGCTTTTCCCCCTTAAATTTAGAAGTGAGTTGATGATACTAATTACCCGTAGAGGCCATGATCACAAGATGTCAGTCACATACGCGAGGGGCCAAACATATCCCTAGGGCTCCATTCAGCTGACAGATAACCGAGCGTCTCTTCGGCATGCCTGGGGCTTGTTGGCACACCTTATTTACTGTACTGAGCAGTGTATTACAGCCTCTGCGGAGGCATTCGGCACAAATATATTTACCACGTACTATGTATCGGAGGCTTGGATGCCATGGTGTGTCTATATGGCGGCATACAGTGCCGTCGATGTACGGTATTATTTGACAGAAGGCTCAGATATTACATGAGAAGATGTTAGATTAAACCCCAGAATATGCAAATGTATCTCGTGAAGTTGGATAAGTCTGTCCATAGGGCGCAAATATATATGCACATACCATGCAGTATACAGTATATACACACCATGTTCCAAATTATTATGCAAATGACAATTTTCTCAGATTTTCCTAAATGTTCGGTGCAAATGACAGTCAGTCTAATAAAAGTCATCACCCGATAGATTATACATCGAATTTTATAGAAGAAACCTCCCAATGATAACAGTATAATCTCCAAAATGAATAAAACCCCACACTGCACTGTTCCCAATTATTAGGCACAGTAGAATTTCTAAACATTTGATGTTTTAATGAACTGAAAATGCTCATTTGTGGAATTTGCAGCATTAGGAGGTCACATTCACTGAACAAAAAAGCTATTTAACGCCAAAACATCCTAACAGGCCAAGTTACATGTTAACATAGCCTAGGAGCCTTCTTTGATTTCACCTTCACAATTCTTGCATCCACTGAACTTGTGAGTTTTTGGAGAGTTTCTGCTTGTATTTCTTTGCCTCCCAGAGCTGCTGTTTTGATGTGAACGGCCTCCCACCCTCATAGATCTTTTGCTTGATGATACTCCAAAGACTGATGCAGAAAACCCATATGGCAGCGCGAGTTTAAACAGGTAACTACTTCTCTTTATTTTTATTTTCATTTCCTCTAGGCCTCCTCTATCAAGTGTCTAAAAGCAAAACTATACTTGTTGCCCATAGCAACCAATCGGAGCTCAGCTTTCATTTCCTAAACAGCTCTGGGAAAATGAAAGCAGCGCTGTGTTTGGTTGCTATGGGCAACAAATAACATTTTAATTAATGAGGCCCTGTGAACAAAGATGTAGCAGTAAAAACCCCTAAACTTTCCCCAGCCTCATTAACCCTTCTCCCACTTTCAGTAAATTTTCTTATTGGGGCCTTTAGGTCCCCCCCCCCCTTTTTGGCTAAAGCAATCTATGTTTTACCTTTCCGTTAATATTGGTATGAGTGCTTGTTTTTTGGGGGGTGATTTGTAGTTTTATCTACTTCATTCGCTTTGCCATGTCAAGTAGTGAAAAAAAAAGAAAAATTTCCAAGTGGAGCAAAAAGGTTAAAAATGAACAATTCCACCATTGTTTTTTGAGGGTTTCTTTTCATGGTGTGGTAAAGATGACCTCCTGGCAATAGGATTCTCCAGATCAGTACGATAAGATACCAAACTTATGTGTTCTTTTTCTGGTGTTTTTACTGGGACCATTTTGGGGAACATGATGGCGTTTGGATCTCTTTTTCTATTGCATTTGAATGGAAATATATAATTATATATATATATATATATATATATATATATATATATATATATATATATATATATATATATATATATATCAGTACAGACCAAAAGTTTGGACACACCTTCTCATTTAAAGATGTTTCTGTATTTTCATGACTATGAAAATTGTACATTCACACTGAAGGCATCAAAACTATGAATTAACACATGTGGAATTATATACTTAACAAAAAAGTGTGAAACAACTGAAATTATGTCTTATATTCTAGGTTCTTCAAAGTAGCCACCTTTTGCTTTGATGACTGCTTTGCACACTCTTGGCATTCTCTTGATGAGCTTCAAGAGGTAGTCACCGGAAATGGTCTTCCAACAATCTTGAAGGAGTTCCCAGAGATGCTTAGCACTTGTTGGCCCTTTTGCCTTCACTCTGCGGTCCAGCTCACCCCAAACCATCTCGATTGGGTTCAGGTCTGGTGACTGTGGAGGCCAGGTCATCTGGCGTAGCACCCCATCACTCTCTGTCTTGGTCAAATAGCCCTTACACAGCCTGGAGGTGTGTTTGGGGTCATTGTCCTGTTGAAAAATAAATGAATAAATGATGGTCCAACTAAACGCAAACCGGATGGAATAGCATGCCGCTGCAAGATGCTGTGGTAGCCATGCTGGTTCAGTATGCCTTCAATTTTGAATAAATCCCCAACAGTGTCACCAGCAAAGCACCCAGACACCATCACACCTCCTCCTCCATGCTTCACGGTGGGAACCAGGCATGTAGAGTCCATCCGTTCACCTTTTCTGCGTCGCACAAAGACACGGTGGTTGGAACCAAAGATCTCAAATTTGGACTCATCAGACCAAAGCACAGATTTCCACTGGTCTAATGTCCATTCCTTGTGTTTTTTAGCCCAAACAAGTCTCTTCTGCTTGTTGCCTGTCCTTAGCAGTGGTTTCCTAGCAGCTATTTTACCATAAAGGCCTGCTGCACAAAGTCTCCTCTTAACAGTTGTTGTAGAGATGTGTCTGCTGCTAGAACTCTGTGTGGCATTGACCTGGTCTCTAATCTGAGCTGCTGTTAACCTGCGATTTCTGAGGCTGGTGACTCGGATAAACTTATCCTCAGAAGCAGAGGTGACTCTTGGTCTTCCTTTCCTGGGGCGGTCCTCATGTGAGCCAGTTTCTTTGTAGCGCTTGATGGTTTTTGCCACTGCACTTGGAGACACTTTCAAAGTTTTCCCAATTTTTCGGACTGACTGACCTTCATTTCTTAAAGTAATGATGGCCACTCGTTTTTCTTTACTTAGCTGCTTTTTTCTTGCCATAATACAAATTCTAACAGTCTATTCAGTAGGACTATCAGCTGTGTATCCACCAGACTTCTGCACAACACAAATGATGGTCCCAACCCCATTTATAAGGCAAGAAATCCCACTTATTAAACCTGACAGGGCACATCTGTGATGTGAAAACCATTTCCGGTGACTACCTCTTGAAGCTTATCAAGAGAATGCCAAGAGTGTGCAACGCAGCCATCAAAGCAAAAGGTGGCTACTTTGAAGAACCTAGAATATAAGACATATTTTCAGTTGTTTCACACTTTTTTGTTAAGTATATAATTCCACATGCGTCAATTCATAGTTTTGATGCCTTCAGTGTGAATGTACAATTTTAATAGTCATGAAAATACAGAAAAATCTTTAAATGAGAAGGTGTGTCCAAACTTTTGGTCTGTAAAATATATATATATTATATATATATATGTTCTGCATATCCAAAATTTTCCGCAGTTTTGCAATGTTCTCCGGTTGCTAAATGGTAAATGGAATTATCTCCGGCTTTTTTTGCCATCTCTAAATATAGCTGTATTAGATCACAGTCTGACAGGTTTTTTGCACAGATTGCTCTTCTGGAATAACATAGGCTTAAAGTAAAGTTATTTTCTTACATAGAAAAATTAATCAAATTTGGGTTATTATCCTATAAATAAATGTTCCGTGTAGATCTGAGCTCCGGGAAGAAGCGCAGGTTATCGGTTAAAAATATGGAGAGAATGAGAAGAAATAATTAGTACAAAATAGCAGAGGAAAGACAAAGAAGTCAGGGGGAAAGAGTCTTTCGAAAATTCCTGATAGTTTAAATTAGTTTTTTTTTTATGTTAAAATGAGTTTTTGAACACTTCTGGTAGCGATTTTTTTTTTTTTAATTCTTCATATCATGATCTGTATTAAAAATGAAAAATTAGAAATCGTGCAAATTTTCCCCACAGGCCGCTGGGGCTGTTTTAGATTCATATTTGGTTTTTTTTCAGGAAAATCACATATCCAATTCATCAACTCTGTCACGCCAGAATTCTGGCATAAAAGCTTTGAAAAGTTGAAAAATTTAGATGCAACTCGGAGTTGCGCTTAAATTTTGCAACTTTTAGCGATCCTCCCAGATCTGACTAAATGTGCAGAACTGGGGTGGGATGGGGCGCGGTGGGTGACGGATGGCACAGCTTGCCTAGTTCATGATAAGTTATGGTGTTCTGTACTGCAGACAACTCACTCCAGTCAGGTTGCAGTGAGATTTGTGGCATAGTACGCAGAGGTGCATGTCACTCGTCAGATGCTCCAGATTCATAAAGAGGCATGCACCTCCTCATCTCAGCATCTGAACGCCGAGAGCAATGCTGGCTGTGATGAATCGGGCCCTATGTTTTGTACTGAACCAACTAAAAAGAGTAAAGAAAAGGTAATTGTACAGGAGAAGGAGGAGGTGAGCTGTGACTGTCGTGATTCTCAATGGCGAGAGAACATAGCCCAGCATATATGAGAACTAGCTCTTGGAAGATGGAAACTATACTGACCATGAACTAAACCTGCCGCACAACTAGAAGTGGCCGGGTAGCATGCCTACGTTTTTTTATCCCTAGATGCCCAGCGCCAGCCGGAGAACTACCTAATCCTAGCAGAGGAAAAGACAGTCCTGGCTCACCTCTAGAGAAATTTTCCCAAAAGGCAGACAGAGGCCCCCACATATATTGGCGGTGATTTAAGATGAAATGACAAACGTAGTATGAAAGTAGGATTAGCAAAATCGAGGTCCGCTTACTAGATAGCAGGAAGACAGAAAGGGCACTTTCATGGTCAGCAGAAAACCCTATCAAAACACCATCCAGAAATTACTTTAAGACTCTAGCATTAACTCATAACACCAGAGTGGCAATTTCCGCTCACAAGAGCTTTCCAGACACAGTAACGAAACAGCAGCTGTGAACAGGAACAAAATGCAAAAACACACAAGGACAAAAATCCAACTTAGCTGGGAGTTGTCTAGTAGCAGGAACATGCACAGAAAGGCTACTGATTACATTGTTGACCGGCATGAAACTGACAGAGGAGCAAGGTTATATAGCGACTCCCACATCCTGATAGGAGCAGGTGAACAGAGGGGATGATGCACACAAGTTAAATTCCACAAGTGGCCACCGGGGGAGCCCAGAATCCAATTTCACAACATGTGACATCACCTATTGTGAATGGTGGATCCTGTGTTATCTACTGTATATAGAGGTGTTATCAGTCATTGTACAGGAGGAGGAGGAGGTGAGCTGTGACATCACCTATTGTGAATGGTGGATCCTGTGTTATCTACTGTATATAGAGGTGTTATCAGTCATTGTACAGGAGGAGGAGGTGAGCTGTGACATCACCTATTGTGAATGGTGGATCCTGTGCTATCTACTGTATATAGTGGTGTTATCAGTCATTGTACAGGAGGAGGAGGAGGTGAGCTGTGACATCACCTATTGTGAATGGTGGATCCTGTGTTATCTACTGTATATAGAGGTGTTATCAGTCATTGTACAGGAGGAGGAGGTGAGCTGTGACATCACCTATTGTGAATGGTGGATCCTGTGTTATCTACTGTATATAGAGGTGTTATCAGTCATTGTACAGGAGGAGGAGGTGAGCTGTGATATCACCTATTGTGAATGGTGGATCCTGTGTTATCTACTGTATATAGAGGGGTTATCAGTCATTGCATAGGAGGAGAAGGAGATGAGCTGTGACATCACCTATTGTGAATGGTGGATCCTGTGTTATCTACTGTATATAGAGGTGTTATCAGTCATTGTACAGGAGGAGGAGGTGAGCTGTGACATCACTTATTGTGAATGGTGGATCCTGTGTTATCTACTGTATATAGAGGGGTTATCAGTCATTGCATAGGAGGAGGAGGAGGTGAGCTGTCATATCATCTATTGTGAATGGTGGATCCTGTGTTATCTACTGTATATAGAGATGTTATCAGTCATTGTACAGGAGGAGGAGGTGAGCTGTGACATCACCTCTTGTGAATGGTGGATCCTGTGTTATCTACTGTATATAGAGGTGTTCTCAGTCATTGTACAGGAGGAGGAGGTGAGCTTTGACATCACCTATTGTGAATGGTGGATTCTGTGATATCAGCTGTGAATACAGGTGTTATCAATCATTGTTATCCTGACAGATATAATAATGAAACTACTGAAAAGTCATCTGTATACAATAGGAGGCAGGAGTCAAAAAGTTCCAGTTGCAAGTGTGAAAATTGCAAAATTTGTAATTTTAGGGAGCAAATTTATCAGTACTATTACCAAAATATCAAGACACTTCTGGTAAAATTTCCATTATCTAAGGTGGTCTAGATTGGTTAAGGGGTAATTAATACATAGGTATAGGGTGGTTTAGTGGTTAAAGAGGTTCTCCCATAATAAGTTTTTTTGTGATGTGCTTATAGCAGTCTGCAGCATGTGGGTCACAACAAAAAGCCATTCACTAAAATTGCACTGCAATGTCATAGCTGCATAACAGAATCTTTGGCCTCGTGTTGACCAGATGGGAATAAATGTTCACAGTGGAAAAATGTCTGTGAATGCGCCGCTCTCCTTATTAACGTGATTCCGAACTTGCCAAGCGAGCATGCATGGAGAGAACTGCAAACAGGAGCCACATCTCTTGCACCTTTATGGCATATATTGTATATAGGCTTGAAATGTCCCAGATGGGACAACCCCTTTATGATACAATTTCTTTTATTGTTGCATTGTTATTACAGGCTGCAATCCACAGGTCTCAGATTAGATGCGCTAATGTCTTTCATAAAGGCTGTTCTTAACTATAGCTGGTGTCATCAGTGTATACACGAATATTAAAAAGCAGAATGGACCAATCACACTACTGAGAATGTAGCAAATAATTGCAGATATTTATAAAACAAAGTTCTCATAAATAGTTACATTGTGCCAAATCATTTTAATAAATATACAACAAATCTTATATCTCGTAGACCTCGGGGGAACTCTAGTGTCAGTGCAAAATCCAAGAGGCCTTCATAGTCTCAAGATGCTTCTTCCAATCACTATCCTCCACTTATTGGTTTTTGTACTGGAAACAGTCCTGAAGTAGTTAAACTTTGATGATAAATTGTGAAAAAGGGGTGAATATTGCTATTCATTACATGGCCACATTTCAGTCTTTTCTGAGCCAAACCCAAAGCCTCTTAGAACCCACAATCGGTCCGACTATTGTGCCGGGCTACTTTGCAGGCGTATGAGGTTGTAATGTCTGACTCTGCTTATTTCTGATGATAACCCCTTTAACATGACCCACCATCTTCAGAAGCGGAAGGGCAGAGGTGTCTGCCCATAGTGGGGTTATTTTGTCTCTGCATTGGTTTTTAGGACATGAAGAGAAGGGAACACAGAGTGGAGGGCAGCAACATTAGGGCACCCGGTATAGTTACTGGAGGAGGCATCTCATGAATAAGGAATCTTCTTCGATTTTACATTTAGATAGGTTTCCCCAAGGTCTAAATTAGAGAAATTTTCAGCTTTATATTATTAGTATTATTTTGCATTTTTCATGCATAAACTGATGATAGTGTGGGAGGAAAACCATGCGAACACTGACACAACAACTATCCTCTGGAAAGGTAGAAATTGTTAGATAGGTGTAGGTCCCACCTCTTGGACCACCAACAATCACCAGTATGAGGGTCTTGTTTCCATAATTCTCCATGGTTCTCACCTGGCCACAGAGGGACTTAATAGAACATCTAGTCGCGCATGTGCCAGAAACGCTCGGCTATTTACGGCTCTCATGCTCAACTTTTCCAATGACTTACATAGACATAAAAGCTTTTATGATGCCAGAAATGTTTAACAACCCTGAATCATTTATGGTAGTTCCTCTTCTTTAAATCATCCTAAAAATGTCCACGTTACTAAAGAGAGTTTCCACATTGTCTCCCAATGATTTATCCTACATCTATGATATATCATGTACAGTGGAAAGAAGCAACACCTGTGAGGACTGGTTAGTGTAAAGTGTATCTATGCATCTACTGCCATGCGTAAAGTTCTTGAATGTGGACCCTCATGTCACTGTGATTCCGTGGTAGGAACAGATGCAATGGCAACTGTGAAGATGTGAGGGTGTGGGTTGTAAATAATCACTTAGGTAGGTTAACGATACAGCTATTTTTTATACCTTACATCCATGGTCTTACAGCAATTCTGGGTAAATGGTCACAATGTCCCCAGTCCACAAGATCCTAAACCAGGATCAGTGGTTCCACTGCCCCCGTACCAGGAGATACCCAATGTCACCCAAGTTTTGGTTGGCCCACAGCTTTGGGTATCTCCCGCCAGTATAGTCTGCAATTACAGCCTATGTTCCTCCAGACAACAGATATCATGACCATAGCACGTGTGTCCCACTCCAGCCAACAACAGTTCTTAGAATAATTCCTCAAATCCAGACAACAGATCCCATGACCATAGCACGTGTAACCAGCTCCAGATGGCAACCGATCTCCAGTCGGCAACCGATCTCCAGTCTCCATAGGCCACCCATATCTGGGCAAATAAGCAAATGATCCTCTCCCCTCAACATCACTGCACCAACTCCTCACTAAACTATCCTGAGATCAGCCCCCTGGATGGGCAGAAGTGTTCACACCCTCCCCCTTAAACAATTGCTTTTAGCTCAAAGAATGAAGGGTATTCCAGAAGCCCAGTCTCCAGCCTGACCACAGGACTGTACACTAGGAATGCCCCCTGCAGAGAGGAACAAAGACACACATGTCCCCACCAGATGCAGGACAGAAATGCTAATGTAGCCCTTATGTATACATGAGATCCAGCCGGCACATCCTCCTCTCCTTACTAGTTTTTTTTTTATGTATACAGCACATTCTGCAGCACTGTACAATTTGGAGGGAACATGTATAAACAATATCAGACATTGTAAAGTAAGACATCATTCAACAAAATTTTCCGCTGCGGAAACACTTAAAAAACGCTAACAAAATGCATCCCATTCATTTTAATTGCATTCCGCAATTACTGTACCCATGCTGCGTATTTTTCCGCAGCGGAATCGCATCACTGTAAAATACGCAGCATGTTCATTTATTTTGCGTAATCGCTGCGATTCCGCTGCCATAGACTTGTATTGGAACACTTGAAATCTGCAAATATTCAATTTTTTGGCGGATTTCAAGTGCATTTGCTGCGGTTTTGAATGCGGTTTTGTAAATCAAAACCGCAGCAAATAGGAAGTGACATGGGCATCCCATCATTCCATCCCATGAGCATCCCCATAATCCAGCAGAATCAGTTATGTAAGCAGAAAAATATGCAGATTTTCTTGGCTGAGACGCCGCTGGGGCTGCACTTGTGGCATCTTGAATCCAACAAGAAAATAAAATGTAGAAGAGGGGTTGGACTAGGAAATTACCTCATAGGAGCCTTTTTTTTTTGTGCTCAAAAACGCTTAAAAAAACGCCTAGAAAAAAACGCATGGAAAACGCATTAAAAAAGCATCAAAACCCGCATTCGTTTTCCCTGGCAAGGGAAAACACTAACAAGGGACACACACTAACTTTGATTAGGGAACGTGATAGGCCGCTCTGAACAAATGTGTTTTGAGGGAGCATCTAAAACTGTGCAAGTTGTGGATAGTCCTAATTTCTTAGGGTAGAGCATTCCAGAGGATTGGTGCAACAAGGGAGAAGTTTCGGAGCCGGGAGTGGAAGGTACTCGAAAGTGGTTTGCAGAGCGTAATGAGCTGGTAGGCCGATAAAAAGAAATGAGGGAGGAGATGTAGCGGGGTGCCGACTGTGGAGAGCTTTGTGGGTGAGAACAAGCAGTTTGAATTGGATCCTATAATGAATGGGCAGCCAGTGCAACAACTGTCGAAGAGCGGATGCATCCGAGTACAGGTTAGCCAGATGGACGACCCTGGCTGCCGCATTAAGGATCAACTGGAGAGGGGAAAGTTGAGTGAGGGGGAGGCCAATTGATAGAGCGTTACAGTAGTCCAGACGGGAGAGGATCAGGGCGACAGTGAGGGTTTTAGTTGTTTCCATACTGAGAAAAGGGCGGATTCTAGAGATGTTCTTTAGGTGTAAGCGGCAAGAGCAGGCAAGAGATTGTATGTGGGAGGTGAAGGAGAGATTGTGTCAAACATAACACGCAGACAGCACGCCTGCTGCCGGGGTGTTATTATGGTGCCACCCACGGAGAGGGAAATATCAGATTTAGGGAGGTTTGTAGATGGCGGGAGCAGAAGAAGTTCAGTTTTGGAAAGGTTGAGTTTCAGATAGAGAGCGGACATGATGTTGGAGACTGCGGACAGACAGTCAGTGGCGTTCTGTAGTACAGAGACGGTAATGTCAGGGGATGACGTGTATAGTTGTGTGTCATCAGCATAAAGATGGTACTGAAAGCCAAATCTGCTGATGGTCTGCCCAATTGAGGCCAGGTAGAGAGAGAAGAGAAGGGGCCAAGGACTGAGCCCTGAGGTACCCCGACAGTGAGAGGAAGAGGAGATGAACTGGAGCCAGGGAAAAATACACTAAAGGAGCGGTCAGAAAAATAGGAAGAGAACCAGGAGAGAGTAGTGTCCTTAATGCCTATTGACTGGAGCCTAGAGAGTAAGAGACGGTGGCCAACAGTGTCGAAAGCTGCAGAAAGGTCGAAAAGAATGAGCAAAGAGTGGTCACTGTTATATTTTGCTGTCAAAAGGTCGTTAGTCACTTTGAATGCAGTTTCTGTCGAATGTAGGTGTCACGGGGATACAAGGAGGGCGAGAGCTAATAACCCGGGCCCCTGCAATTTCCCTCAGACTAGGGAAACCCTGTCTGACCCTCTACCTGAAGTTTACACTGATGGTGTGCATGTTCAGGCCTCCACCCTCACCCTGACTCCTGATTCAGCCCTAGACTGAACACCACCGCCCACCACCCAGTGAATGCAATAGACCAATACCCACAGTTATAACAAACAAGGATAAAGGAAAATATACACCACGCCGCAGTCAATCAGGAATACACTATAAAGGTGCAGGGCAAAATAAATACAAATATAGGAAGGAGTAAATAAGACAAAGGAAAATACACCACCAGCAACGATTCTCCAACAACCAGCTCTCCACTCCGGACCGAGATAACTACGAATAAGACAGAAGCTATAATCGGCGACGCCCAAAGATCAGGAGAACCATGTAAAGGAAATGGGCATGGCCCAGCTTCCAATCCGAGGATCAGATAAATTAACCCTGGAGCAGCCAGACGAAAACTAGCCGACGTCAATGAGCAAACAGTGGTCAAACGCAGAATTACCGCTGTCTGTCAGACGACCTGGTCTGAACAGTGTCCGACATGACAGTAGGGGCGGAAGCCGGACTGTGAAGGATCTAGGAGGGAGTGAGTGGATGTAGTAATGGGTAAGGCGGGAGTAGACCAGGCGCTCCAAGAGTTTAGAGATGAAGGGGAGATTGGAGACTGGTCTGTAGTTATTTGTGCACGATGGGTCGAGAGAGGGGTTTTTTAATAATGGAGTAAATTATTAAAACAGAAAAGAGAAAAGTTAGCAAGGTGATGTGACATACATGCCAAAAAAGATGTCAGAATAAACTTGATTGTCTGGGTTAGTAAATTCCAGAGAACAGGTACAGCATGAGAGAAGTCTTGGAGACAAGAGTGGGAGGTTCATGTTATGGAAGATGTTTGTGTAACACCCCAGGTTCCTGGTTGTTACAGTGGCATTGCATTCCTCACGGGGAGAGTGATGTCACGCTTGGAAGCAAGGAAGGATCTCTTTCATCAGGTAATCACAAACATGAAACATGTTCACACTCCAAGGCCAGAAGGGGGAGCTCTGATTCAGCTTGTGGGTGGCTCCCCTATATATATTCTGGTCTGGAGGGAAAGTCAGTCAGTCTACCAGAGACAGGAACAGAGTAGTCAGTCTGTCAGAGGGACAGAAGAGAGAGGGGCCATGCAGCCAAGAGAGGTGCTGCAGCTCCTGGAAAGAGAGCAAAGAAAGCAGAACAGATTGCAGAGAGCGTGAAGGGGAAGTGAAGCGCAGGAGAGTAAGGAGCTGGGGGTTAGCTGCGCCTGGGCTACCTCCACACTGAATCGCAGATACCGGTAGCCGGAAGATCAGGGTTGGGAAGGACTCTCGCAGCAGAAACCGGCAGGACAGCTGGATTACAAGTCACCTGTCCACCTTTACACCTGAGGACACAGTAGTGCATAGAGCCCGGGACATGATAGAGACCCTGTAAAAAGGCTCGAGCTACCTGTTGTACGGGTAGTGTCCCACCAACCAGAGGGACAGAGAGAACACGTGAGGACCTTGTGAGAGGCCTAAGGCTAGGTTCAGATTGCGTTAGGGCAATCCGTTTAGCGCTAAGCGCTAGCGGATTGCGCTAACGCAATGTCTTTTTCGGGTTCGCGTTAAACGTCCCCTAGTGCAGATCCCCGATCTGCCAGAGCGCTGCAAGCAGCGTCCAAGGCGCGCTACAAAAGAACGGCACATCGCTAGCGCGTGCCGAAAATGGCACGCGCTAGCAATGCGCTTTAACATTGCTGGCAATGGGAGCGCTAACGGACGCGTTGCACGGTGTTAATTTCGCCGTGCAACGCTGTCCGTTAGCGCGGACACAAAAACGAAATGAGAACCTAGCCTAAGGCAGCAAGAGACTACAACACCACTGTGCTAGATGGAAAGCTTCCAACCCCACCTGATAAGAAGGACTCCCAATTTGCTTCCAAGCCAGCCAGACCATACCTACACCTGTGATCCGGTACCCTGGACTGTGGTTGCCTGAGACCTTCAGTAAACCAGGTAAAGAGACTGCAAACCTGTTTCCTTCCTTTCTTGCTGCACCACCTACAACCGGTCCCTACTACACCGGGAGCCCTGGGGACCAAGCTTCACCTGTGGGAAGCCATACCATCTCAGCTGCCATAACACCACCCGAGAGGACCCCTTTAAGCAGCGTCAGTCACTCCTGACCGAATGCCACAGGTGGCGTCATGAACACAAACTTTATTCACATAATCCCTTTAAAGACATTCCCTTTTACATGGGTGCCCAGGGCCATGGACCAGGTCGCCACTGCCGTGACACATCCCTTTAAGTACCGGATCCGGTAGTGAGTATTCCATGGCCCTGGCTGGCGTTCCATTTGTCTTAGATCATTAGCAGAATGTAGGGCACAGGTATGGTGTTGGACAGAGATTAGGAGGGAGATATAGGGTGCAGCAGTATGGAGGAGATGGGCTGGGATGTAGGGAGGTGCAGCACTGTGGAGGATGAGGAGTAGATGTAGGGAGGTGCAGCACTGTGGAGGATGAGGAGTAGATGTAGGGAGGTGCAGCACTGTGGAGGATGAGGAGTAGATGTAGGGAGGTGCAGCACTGTGTAGAGGATGAGGAGTAGATGTAGGGAGGTGCAGAACTGTGTAGAGGATGAGGAGTAGATGTAGGGAGGTGCAGCACTGTGTAGAGGATGAGGAGTAGATGTAGGGAGGTGCAGCACTGTGGAGGATGAGGAGTAGATGTAGGGAGGTGCAGCAATGTGTAGAGGATGAGGAGTAGATGTAGGGAGGTGCAGAACTTTGTAGAGGATGAGGAGTAGATGTAGGGAGGTGCAGCACTGTGTAGAGGATGAGGAGTAGATGTAGGGAGGTGCAGCACTGTGGAGGATGAGGAGTAGATGTAGGGAGGTGCAGCACTGTGGAGGATGAGGAGTAGATGTAGAGAGGTGCAGAACTGTGGAGAGGATAAGGAGTTGATGTAGGGAGGTGCAGCACTGTGGAGAGGATGAGGAGTAGATGTAGGGAGGTGCAGCACTGTGGAGGATGAGGAGTAGATGTAGGGAGGTGCAGCACTGTGGAGGATGAGGAGTAGATGTAGGGAGGTGCAGCACTGTGGAGGATGAGGAGTAGATGTAGGGAGGTGCAGCACTGTGTAGAGGATGAGGAGTAGATGTAGGGAGGTGCAGAACTGTGTAGAGGATGAGGAGTAGATGTAGGGAGGTGCAGCACTGTGTAGAGGATGAGGAGTAGATGTAGGGAGGTGCAGCACTGTGGAGGATGAGGAGTAGATGTAGGGAGGTGCAGCACCGTGGAGGATGAGGAGTAGATGTAGAGAGGTGCAGAACTGTGGAGAGGATAAGGAGTTGATGTAGGGAGGTGCAGCACTGTGGAGAGGATGAGGAGTAGATGTAGGGAGGTGCAGAACTGTGTAGAGGATGAGGAGTAGATGTAGGGAGGTGCAGCACTGTGTAGAGGATGAGGAGTAGATGTAGGGAGGTGCAGAACTGTGTAGAGGATGAGGAGTAGATGTAGGGAGGTGCAGCACTGTGTAGAGGATGAGGAGTAGATGTAGGGAGGTGCAGCACTGTGTAGAGGATGAGGAGTAGATGTAGGGAGGTGCAGAACTGTGTAGAGGATGAGGAGTAGATGTAGGGAGGTGCAGCACTGTGGAGAGGATGAGGAGTAGTTGTAGAGAGGTGCAGAACTGTGGAGAGGATAAGGAGTAGATGTAGAGAGGTGCAGAACTGTGGAGAGGATAAGGAGTTGATGTAGGGAGGTGCAGCACTGTGGAGAGGATGAGGAGTAGATGTAGGGAGGTGCAGAACTGTGTAGAGGATGAGGAGTAGATGTAGGGAGGTGCAGAACTGTGTAGAGGATGAGGAGTAGATATAGGGAGGTGCAGCACTGTGGAGAGGATGAGGAGTAGATGTAGGGAGGTGCAGAACTGTGTAGAGGATGAGGAGTAGATGTAGGGAGGTGCAGCACTGTGGAGAGGATGAGGAGTAGATGTAGGGAGGTGCAGCACTGTGGAGAGGATGAGGAGTAGATGTAGGGAGGTGCAGCACTGTGTAGAGGATGAGGAGTAGATGTAGGGAGGTGCAGCACTGTGGAGAGGATGAGGAGTAGATGTAGGGAGGTGCAGCACTGTGTAGAGGATGAGGAGTAGATGTAGGGAGGTGCAGCACTGTGGAGGATGAGGAGTAGATGTAGGGAGGTGCAGCACTGTGTAGAGGATAAGGAGTAGATGTAGGGAGGTGCAGAACTGTGTAGAGGATGAGGAGTAGAAGTAGGGAGGTGCAGCACTGTGTAGAGGATGAGGAGTAGATGTAGGGAGGTGCAGCACTGTGGAGGATGAGGAGTAGATGTAGGGAGGTGCAGCACTGTGGAGGATGAGGAGTAGATGTAGAGAGGTGCAGAACTGTGGAGAGGATAAGGAGTTGATGTAGGGAGGTGCAGCACTGTGGAGAGGATGAGGAGTAGATGTAGGAAGGTGCAGCACTGTGTAGAGGATGAGGAGTAGATGTAGGGAGGTGCAGAACTGTGTAGAGGATGAGGAGTAGATGTAGGGAGGTGCAGCACTGTGTAGAGGATGAGGAGTAGATGTAGGGAGGTGCAGCACTGTGTAGAGGATGAGGAGTAGATGTAGGGAGGTGCAGAACTGTGTAGAGGATGAGGAGTAGATGTAGGGAGGTGCAGCACTGTGGAGAGGATGAGGAGTAGATGTAGGGAGGTGCAGAACTGTGTAGAGGATGAGGAGTAGATGTAGGGAGGTGCAGCACTGTGGAGAGGATGAGGAGTAGATGTAGGGAGGTGCAGCACTGTGTAGAGGATGAGGAGTAGATGTAGGGAGGTGCAGCACTGTGGAGAGGATGAGGAGTAGATGTAGGGAGGTGGTGCAGCACTGTGTAGAGGATGAGGAGTAGATGTAGGGAGGTGCAGCACTGTGGAGGATGAGGAGTAGATGTAGGGAGGTGCAGCACTGTGTAGAGGATGAGGAGTAGATGTAGGGAGGTGCAGAACTGTGTAGAGGATGAGGAGTAGATGTAGGGAGGTGCAGCACTGTGTAGAGGATGAGGAGTAGATGTAGGGAGGTGCAGCACTGTGTAGAGGATGAGGAGTAGATGTAGAGAGGTGCAGAACTGTGTAGAGGATGAGGAGTAGATGTAGGGAGGTGCAGCACTGTGGAGAGGATGAGGAGTAGATGTAGAGAGGTGCAGAACTGTGGAGAGGGTAAGGAGTAGATGTAGAGAGGTGCAGAACTGTGTAGAGGATGAGGAGTAGATGTAGGGAGGTGCAGCACTGTGTAGAGGATAAGGAGTAGATGTAGGGAGGTGCAGCACTGTGGAGAGGATGAGGAGTAGATGTAGGGAGGTGCAGCACTGTGTAGAGGATGAGGAGTAGATGTAGGGAGGTGCAGCACTGTGGAGAGGATGAGGAGTAGATGTAGGGAGGTGCAGCACTGTGTAGAGGATGAGGAGTAGATGTAGGGAGGTGCAGCACTGTGGAGAGGATGAGGAGTAGATATAGGTAGGTGCGGCACTGTGTAGAGGATGAGGAGTAGATGTAGGGACGTGCAGAACTGTGGAGAGGATGAGGAGTAGATGTAGGGACGCGCAGAACTGTGGAGAGGAGAACGAGAGGAAAGGTTTGTGAATTAGGTCCAAGTCTATTCAGGAAAATGAATCAATAGTTATGTTGGGAGATGATGAAGAGCTACATGTCATGATATCACATCTCCAAAGTCCTCCACCAGTCCTCTCCTGTACACATAGATCAGAAGTGGCCTCAATATACATCAGTATTTACGGCAGCACATCACATTATAGACAATGCCAGGATTATTAAGAGGGTGTAAGGCAAAGTAAATACATGAAAAAAGGAAGTGTTCTGGTCAGGGACTAATTAATACACAATACTTCCCTGTCTGACAGCTGGATAACTATATTCTTCCAGTTTGCTAAACAAACAAAGCTACCCGACAAGTACAAATACTTCCTGTACAGTATACTATGGATTTGTAGGCTCTCTGTTCTAGAAATGAGATGGTCCTGGTCAGAAAACTGCAACATACAAAAATAAGTGGATTGCTAATATTCTTCCGGCTTTACTAAAACCCATATGACGCCGCACATTTGCAAAGGCTATGTATACCTTCATGGAAATTTATTTTTTATCGATTAATAAACAAATATTAAACACCTTTCTAAATTGAACTTTTCTACCATCTCCCTTCTCTTAGTGTTAGAGATGTCGGTAGAGAAGGTGATATGGTTTTACACAGATCTGCAGTGGAGAGGAAAGAAAGCATGAACAGTCTTGGGGAGGGCAGAGAAAACATGCTATAGGAAAGCATGAAAGTGCAGGATGAGGAAACCTTAAAGACGTGTAGAAAGTTTTTAACACTGTGTGGACAGTTGGAAGTGAATCAAGTTTTAATTACTATATGTAAGAAGTTAAACATTTATAATATACTTTATGCCCTCTATTCATCAGGAGTTAGATATAAAACATTTACATTGTGCAGCTTTTGGCTTCTTTAGGCCAGATCTGATAATTTTTGGAAAAATAGTGAGCAAAGCACAGCATAGAGGGAGCAAATTTATCATAATTTAGCAGATAAGAATGCTACAGCTACATATTCTAATCCATAACTGATATATTTTCCGTGTTGTGGTGTAGCTGAACGATGTGCAAATTTCATAAAAAGGTGCAGATATCTTAATGAATTTTGGCCCTTCTTATTTTTCATCCAGACTGGAACACAGAATACCGGTCTTGATAAATTGGGGACTATGCTTCAGTTTCTCACCAGCTAGAACAAGTATTATTTTACCGTACTCGTGGTTACATTCAGTAATCCTGTACACAACTAGTCCGGCTCTCAACTGAAAAGTTGGTACAGTTGTATCCAGTCTGGAGAATGCTCTATGAGCTGAACATCCTGGACTCAGGACTGATACATTGTAGCAATCCAGCAGAAAGACTTGAGCAGCAGCTGCTGATGTGTTAGCTCACAGAGCATTGCCTAGAACATTTTCTTTGTAAACCTATACCGATGCCCTGCTTTTCCATGCTACATTTATCACCTCTTGGATGAAGCTTCCATGAATTCCTTGCCTGGTCCACCACCACTCTATGTTTGTCCTTGAGTCCAGTGTTGATGTCTCCACCCATGGGAGCGCTGCAGCCAATCTCAAGGGCAGCGGTCACACAGAAGACATCATCATGAGAAGTGAAGTTTGTTCGAAGACTATGAGAAGACCAGGCAAGAGATCCACTGAAGTGTCAGAGTTGACGAGTAGATGGGGTAGTCTTTTGACTCATGTCCTATTGTTGGAGTTTCAGTAGCACAACATTTATCTGTCCCTTAGTAATCTCTGTCTTGTCGCCCGAGTATAAACTTACGAAGCCAGTGCCAGGCGCAGCAGGTTGCTCTTGGCTTTAGCAAACACAGAAACATCTCCTGGAGGGATCACTTATGCATGTAAATATGAGAAGGCGTAGATTACATTTTGTTTTTGTGTTAAGCAAATAAGGAGCAGAAGCGTCACCATAAAATGTATAAAAATATTCCAAAAATGTAATAAAGTTCTAAAAAAAAATAAATCTCAAAATTAAAATTTTTGGAACATGAATCCTTAAAGTACCATTATACCCCAAAAGATATATGACTTGTTGTCAGTCATCTCTGACTGGACAGTACTGGTGGTAATGCTTGGAATGAATGAGAATAATTACATAGAATTCCAAAATAATAATTCCACAATTTACGGTATATCACGTTTCCAGTTCTGAGAACTTTCAGATATTTCAGTGCTGTGCTCTGCAGATAGATTCAATTTATATTTTATATTAGTACATTGCGCACATTCGCTGTTGTCCACATGATGAAACCTAAAGAAAACTGTACTGTTGAGTACAGAAATCACCCTAGGGAATACAAAAAAATATATATAATTTTGAAAAAAATGCTTTAAAAAAATAAATAAAATTAAGAAGCTTTACAGATCACCTTTATTTAAAAGAAACAGTTGCAAAAGGCCTTGTTTGTGATAGAAGACCTTTTAGTAGTAACCATGTAATACTTCATTTGACCAGTGGGGGTGCTGAACGGAAATTGGACTTTTGCTAGTATCAGGTCCCTTCAGATCCCATGATCCACTGTTTCTTCAGGGATCCTTCCAATAAGAGATTGTGAATAACCCATTTAAATATGATGGAAGTGGTTACAAACTTTGAGTTTTTCAAAAACTTTCTAGGCGAAAAGCAACATATCACTTAAGCGGTGGCGATATGAAGATTGAGTCATTAGGACAACATGTTCCTAATTAGTGCTTTCTAGCCTGCACTAATTAAGAACACAAGTATGTCCACAGAATATAACATCACCCTTGCTGCTCATCTGCTGTTTTACTCAGAAACAGTTTGGGAGATTCATGACATAAACATGGATGCTGAACGACAAAAAGAACCTAATTATTGCAAAGGCTTTAAGGGCTGTCTTTCAAAGTATGATCATTGATCTATTGACAAGACCTTTTCGCCAGTGTCGTAATGAGGGTATGGCAGAAGGACATGAATAAAGCTCCTACGATACTGCCCCTATGTACCGGAATATAACCACTATAATACTGCCCCTATGTACCAAATTATAACTACTATAATACTGCCCCTATGTACAAGAATATAACTACTATAATACTGCCCTCTATGTACAAGAATATAACTACTATAATACTGCTCCTATGTACAAGAATATAACTACTATAATACTGCTCCTATGTACAAGAATATAACTACTATAATACTGCCCCTATGTACAAGAATATAACTACTATAATACTGCCCTCTATGTACAAGAATATAACTACTATAATACTGCCCCTATGTACAAGAATATAACTACTATAATACTGCCCTCTATGTACAAGAATATAACTACTATAATACTGCCCTCTATGTACAAGAATATAACTACTATAATACTGCCCCTATGTACAAGAATATAACTACTATAATACTGCCCTCTATGTACAAGAATATAACTACTATAATACTGCCCCTATGTACAAGAATATAACTACTATAATACTGCTCCTATGTACAAGAATATAACTACTATAATACTGCTCCTATGTACAAGAATATAACTACTATAATACTGCCACTATGTACAAGAATATAACTACTATAATACTGCCCCTATGTACAAGAATAGAACTACTATAATACTGCTCCTATGTACAAGAATATAACTACTATAATACTGCTACCTATGTACAAGAATATAACTACTATAATACTGCCCCTATATTCAAGAATATAACTACTATAATACTGCTCCTATGTACAGGAATATAACTACTATAATACTGCTCCTATGTACAAGAATATAACTACTATAATACTGCTCCTATGTACATGAATATAACTACTATAATACTGCCCCTATGTAAGAATATAACTACTATAATACTGCCCCTATGTACAAGAATATAACTACTGTAATACTGCCCCTATGTACAAGAATATAACTACTATAATACTGCTCCTATGTACAAGAATATAACTACTATAATACTGCCCCCTATGTTCAAGAATATAACTAATATAACACTGCTCTATGTGCAGGTATATAACTACTATAATACTGCCCCTATGTACAAGAATATGACTACTATAATACTGCCCCTTATGTACAAGAATATGACTACTATAATACTGCCCCTATGTACAAGAATATAACTGCTATAATACTGCCCCCTATGTACAATAATATAACTAATATAACACTGCTCTATGTGCAGGTATATAACTACTATAATCCTGCCCCTATGTACAAGAATATAACTACTATAATACTGCTCCTATGTACAAGAATATGACTACTATAATACTGCCCCTATGTACAAGAATATAACTGCTATAATACTGCCCCCTATGTACAATAATATAACTAATATAACACTGCTCCCTATGTACAAGAATATAACTACTATAATACTGCCTCTATGTACAAGAATATAACTACTATAATACTGCCCCTATGTACAAGAATATAACTACTATAATACTGCCCCTATGTACAAGAATAGAACTACTATAATACTGCTCCTATGTACAAGAATATAACTACTATAATACTGCTCCTATGTACAAGAATATAACTACTATAATACTACTCTTATGTACAAGAATATAACTAATATAATAAAGTCATATAATGACTGCACTCGTACTCTAGAAATTGTTGCTTTTAAGTGAAAAATTTATTGGAACAGTGCTGTAGGTGAAGCGATAGGCAGCAAAAACGTTTCGGCCAACCTGTGGCCTTGATCACATTATCGCCTTATGTGGTGTTGTCTTTTGATAGATCTACGGTGTCGCTGAGAACACAGGCCAGAAATAGAGAGACAAAGTCCGTACTTGTCCTTATGCCAATGGATAATGTATATTTCAGTAGCCAGACATGTAGCAAAAGGGTTGAAGACTTCCCCTGCGCTTTGACACACACCTGCGCTTTGACACAGTCTGTGTCAGCCATTCCCACTTGGCCACCAATGCTGCCCCTGGCGACTAGGATCTCCGCCACCAATCTAAATTTGTGCATACCCACCTTCTGGCTAGTGAAGCATTAAGGAGAAATCCCAGGCAGGCTTTTGGGTTTATCCTACACCTTGGTAGTCATACCCAGTACTTATAAACAACCCTACACTACGACGGCAACCCTTTTGCTACATGTCTGGCTACTGAAATATACATTATCCATTGGCATAAGGACAAGTACGGACTTTGCCTCTCTATTTCTGGCCTGTGTTCTCAGCGACACCGTAGATCTATCAAAAGACAGCACCACATAAGGCGATAATGTGATCAAGGCCACAGGTTGGCCGAAACGTTTTTGTTGCCTATCGCTTCACCTACAGCACTGTTCCAATAAATTTTTCACTTAAAAGCAACAATTTCTAGAGTACGAGTGCAGTCATTATATGACTTTATGATTGATGGAACCTTTGGCTCCGTTCACTGGCACCGTCACATTCACAACAGTCGAGTGCTAGCCCCCTACGCTCCTTATATAACTAATATAACACTGCTCCCTTTGTACAAGAATATAACTACGATAATACTGCCCCTATGCACAAGAATATAACTACGATAATACTGCCACTATGTATAAGAATATAACTACTATAATACTGCCCCTATGTACAAGAATATAACTACTATAATACTGCTCCTATGTATAAGAATATCACTAATATAACACTGCTCCCTATGTACAAGAATATAACTACTATAATACTGCTCCTATGTACAAGAATACAACTAATATAATACTGCTCCTATGTATAAGAATATAACTACTATAATACTGCTCCTACATACAAGAATATAACTACTATAATACTGCTCCTATGTACAAGAATATAACTACTATAATACTGCCCCCTATGTACAAGAATATAACTACTATAATACTGCCCCTATGTACAAGAATATAACTACTATAATACTGCCCCTATGTACAAGAATATAACTACTATAATACTGCTCCTATGTACAAGAATATAACTACTATAATACTGCTCCTATGTACAGGAATATAACTACTATAATACTGCCCTCTATGTACAAGAATATAACTACTACTAGATGGTAGCTCGATTCTAACACATCGGGTATTCTAGAATATGTATGTAGTTTATTTATGAAGATTTTAGAATAATACATTGAATACATAGGATTCGGTCGTCCACGACCAATTAGCGAAGCGTGGTTCAAATCCCGCACCAATTCGCAGCCGGACTGCACCTGTCGCTGATTGTTCGTTGCCGGCCATGTAGTATATAAAGCTCACGTAGTAAATAGCACAGCCACGTAGAATATTGCACAGCCACATAGTATATAGCACAGCTCACGTAGTATATAACAGCCCACGCACGCAGTATATAACACAGGCCACGTAGTGTATAACACAGGCCACGTAGTGTATAACACAGCCCACGTAGTGTATAACACAGCCCACGTAGTGTATAACACAGCCCACGTAGTATATAGCACAGCCCACGTAGTGTATAACACAGCCCACGTAGTATATAGCACAGCCCACGTAGTATATAGCACAGCCCACGCAGTATATAGCACAGCCCACGGAGTATATAGCACAGCCACGTAGTATATAACACAGCCCACGGAGTATATAGCACAGCCACGTAGTATATAGCACAGCTCACGGAGTGTATAACAGCCCACGTAGCATATAACACATATAACCTTTTTGATGATATTCTAATTTTGGGAGAAGCACCAGTAGAGGTAAGGCTCAGAAGCTTTGTATTTAGCCCCGGCTTACTTCAAAGTAGAGCTGAACCAACAAAAAATAAAATGCAGGGTCCTGGTCTACAGGGGTAGTCTGGGACCACTGGAACCTCCTCCTACTTGCCTGCAGAGCCTCTTCTGATTAATCGGCCCGATGCAAGGTCATCATTGTGGTGCAACTCAAGCACATCGTTGAGCTAGGTCAACTAATCAGAAGGCACAAAAGGAATGCCAGGAAAGAGGAGGAGATTCACAGGTCTCTGGTCTGGCGTCCATGGACTACAAATGTGTAATGGGTCCTGAAAATCTATTTTGCTCAACTCTACTTCAGAGCCTCCTGCTTCCTCCAGACCAACGATTTATGTCACTGATGTACAGTTGTACTCAAAAGTTTACACACCCCAGCAGAATTTTTGCTTTCTTTGCCTTTTTTCAGAGAATATGAATGATAACACAAAAACTTTTTCTCCACTCATGGTTAGTGGTTGGGTGAAGCCATTTATTGTCAGACTACTGTGTTTTCTCTTTATATCATATTGACAACACAAAACATCCAAATGACCCTGATCAAAAGTTCACATACCCCATTTCTTAGTACTGTGCATTGCTCCTCTAACATCAATGTCAGCTTGAAGTAATTTGTGGTAGTTGTGGATGAGGTTCTTTATTTTCTCAGATGGTAAAGCAGCCTACTCATCTTGGCAAAAAGCCTCCAGTTCCTTTTCATGTCCGCAGACCTCCAAAAATTTGTTTAGAGGAGCTGTTCCCCTCTAAACAATTGACTGACAGGGTAGCCACAGTCTTTAAGGGGTTGTCCAAGTCTTCGATGTTGATGATCCACTCTTACGTGAGATCATCCGCCACCCACGGATCAGCTATTTGCAGCTCCCACCAAGGATGAATGTACCCACAGCCGAAATAGCATAGCTCCATACTGTAGTGACCTTTTTGGGATTGCAACTTAGCTACTATTGAAGTGAATGGGAACTGAGCTGCAGTACCTAAGAACGGACATTTGACCGCCACAGCAGCTGGAACCCGCTGATCAATGTCAAACCCTCACCAATCTGATAATGATGACCTATCACAAGGATAAGTCCTGGATAACCCCTTTAAAAGTAGGTAATCCATTTTTTTCATTTCTGAAATCCCCCTTTAAATGAAGCCCATACTGTAGTGGAGGACTCGTAAATCTAGTAGTAGGAGCCCAGGCAGTCATTACACGGGGTGTGGCTCCTCATTACGCCCTGCACAGACCTGGGACATCTCCCGTACACAGACACATTGAGTAATATTTACCGAGATGAAAATGTCATTTTGTTGCCATTACAGTTAATGAGGTAATACGGCAACGACAAATAACGAACCAAATGGGATTATAATGTAATCTCTCCTGTAGGATACCGATAAAAGATGAGCTCCACATCTACTTAAAGAGGATCCTTGGGCTCTCAAGAAGTGTCTGCAATTCCCTTCATATTAAAAACTCCGGATCGTCTTTTCTACGTACTCTGCATTGTACGGTTCCTCCATTACTCCTCCTGGAAATGTTTGATTATGTTTTTTAGTGGATGCTCTTCGATACTAAAGATCAGCTACATTAATTTATTTAGGTGCATATCTGCAGTATTCAGCTGCCATGAAACATTGAGATGGAAGGTGGTGTTCCTGTTCAGGCCACAGCTTGAGCTGCCAGCTGATCGTGGAGGAGATAGGTGTCTTTCCCCCACCTATGGTCCAGCTCAGTGTTCCCCAACTCCGGTCCTCAAGAGCCACCAACAGGTCATGTTTTCAGGAGTTCCTTAGTATTGCTCAGGTGATTGAATGCTTGCCTGTCCTGTTGATACAATTATCACCTGGGCATTACTAAGGAAATCCTGAAAACAAGAC
Organism: Ranitomeya variabilis; assembly: GCF_051348905.1. Classification (NCBI taxonomy): domain Eukaryota; kingdom Metazoa; phylum Chordata; class Amphibia; order Anura; family Dendrobatidae; genus Ranitomeya; species Ranitomeya variabilis. The sequence goes on from NC_135237.1 coordinate 33,203,013, forward strand.
CTGTTGGTGGCTCTTGAGGACCGGAGTTGTGGAACACTGGCTCTAGCTAAAGGTCATCTTTATCAGAAATAAGCTTTAAAGGCTACCCTTTTAAATTCAGAAGTGTACCGCTTCCCTGGCCTCTCCACTTCCCACGAGGTGGTATGCTTCTGAAGATTGAGAATTTGGTTTGTTCAGCTGATCTGAACTTTGCATTTTCTAATGCTGCTGACAGAGGTAACATTACCTCTGCAACATCAGATGACAGCCGCCCAGCTTGAGAGCAGAGCTTTCAAGGATTTAGCAAAACCCTTACCTTCTAAAAGGGCCAACTCTAGGACCGCAGAGGTGTCCGGTAACGTAGGGAATAAGCAGTAAGCTACAGAATTAAAAATCCCTCAGTTCTAAGGAACGGAGAGGATTTGTGATAAGAGGTCATTTGCAAAGTTGATAGTTTTTACATGTACGTCGAAACGTTACCTATTTATGATCATTAGAAAACCACTTCAATCAAAATGCAAAGTTAAGGAATCATCTATATCGCGTGGTAACAGTATAGTATATGGGCAGAGATGCTGTGGAAGGTCCTCTACAGTACCCAGTGAACGACACCCTGTAGTCGGGGCTTTAGCTGTTTTGTTGTATGAGGGTTTGTAATAAATTATTAATGTCTCTTTTTTTCTGGACCGACCTCTTTGTGGAATGCACAAACATGTAAGATGCGAATTTTAATCGTTCCAGTCGGGTAAGACCAAAACACAGCAGCTCGTGTTGACAGTCAACACAGACCGGAGGTCTAGATGAAAGAAAATCCTTCTGTGTTCTGCCGTGAAGGAGGACAAGCCACAAACACAGAAATGGGAAATAAGCTAAAGGCCAACTCCGCTCCGAAGCTGAAAATTATCTATGACAACTCTAATGTGCCAGAGCCCCCATATCACACCCATAGGGGTCCATGCAGCTGTATGAGTAGTTGGGGATTTGGGCATCGACTGCTGACAATAGACGAAGTAATGTCATAGAATTTCCATTCGATACAATTTAAGTTTAGTTTTTGATAATGTACAAAAAAATTAATCAGTGAAATTTAAAAAAAAAAAAATAAATAAATATATAATATATATACTCATTTCTTAATGAGCTATAACCCAGACCTCATTCGGACATCACATATGTGCTCTACCAGTGTTTTTCACAGATACAGCACATAACCATAATAGTTTATGGGGCTGTTTGTACGTCTAAGTTATTTTGTACACCGAGCATCGGCAAAAAAATATAAATATATTTTTGGCTACTTTCCCATTTTTGATCCAAGTCATGGATCAAACTTACCAATGCAATCTAAAAAATGAATAGAACATGGAAGCCATCAAGATGTCATCGGTTCTGTCCATTTTTAGTGTTAAAGCTTGGAATCTTATTTTTTGGGGGGATGGGGTGGAATGTGCCAAAAATGGATTCTACGCTGACGGTAAAAATGGACAAACTAACCAATAACGAATGAAATTCGGATCCAGAACGCTGATGAAAAATGGGCCCGTTTCTCGTTTGCAGCGCATTGATTGACCCAAATAATGATTTACCTACTTAAAAAAAAAAGTAAAAGAGAAAATAAAAGTGTAACATAAGGGAAGACTTGTAGCTGATCCGTTATTGAAGACCGTCTTTAATAATATATAGGGGATTACTGAACAATAGGAGCATTTGTAACTGTGCGCTCATTGTTAGATGGTGACAGATGTGGTCATTATAGAGGCGGCTCCGGGTAGAACGTTCCTTGTGTAATCCATGTAGACTTTTGTCTACTGAAATTGTTGAGTACTGTTCTCCTGATGACTTACATCACAGCCCCCCGGAGTGACGTCCCATCATCATGCCGCTCTCCCCCCAGCCCTGCACCAAGCAGCACGGAGCCGTAATATGGCCGTAATGTTATCTTATGTAGGGTGACGCCCGGGCCAGCTCCGGGTTTATGAGCGCCCTCAGGTCCCTCTTCGATCTTCCAACAGCTCGAAGTTTTTTCGTCAATATAGTTATTTTTTTCCCGTTGTGCGGTTTTATCATTTTGGGGTCCATATGACTTTCTGATTACTTTTTTTGGGAGGGAAGATGAATTGAGCAAAAAACTACCACCATCTCATTCTCTTTTTTTTCCCCCCGAATTTTGGCATTCACCGTGTTGGATGCACCATAAAAGGCAGTACTGTAGAAACATGGCTGATACAGGGGCTTTTAGGAGACCCACGGATACAATGATGGCGATTATTAAAGACCCAAACATTGTATCCATGCAGAAGCCGTTATACGTGCAATCTGACCTTTAGAACTAATACAGACCCACGATAAGGAAGAATACAACAAAAAATATGACACCTTAAATAACATAGCATCTTACATGGTCGTGGGCATAGACCCCTATTGTGGTCAAACATAGACCCATGTCAGAACTATAGGTAATCAGTAACGCAATGATATTCCAATACAGCTACAAATTAGTATATATAAAACACACATTCTGCACAAGTATTTGGAATATACTTACACTGACTAGAGCGATAGTTTCCAACCTGCGACGCTCTGGTTGTTGCACAACTACAACTCCCAGCATGTCAGGATGGTGAATAGTTGAACTAGCATGCTGGGAGTTGTAGTTTTGCAAGAGCTGGAAAGCTACAGGTTGGAGACTACGTTCTCAAGAGTGATGTATTATATACATACATGTTAATTACTATAACTAATATATATTTAATATAAAATATATATTATAAAATATTATATTAATTAAATATGCTAAATATAACTACAGAATATAATAAATCATCATTTAGATATACATATAAATACATTATACATATCAATGTAAATGTATAATATATAGAAATATATATATACCATAAAGATATCTTCTATAATATGTCACTCTAGAATACTCCAAATATGATATTTCTGATATTAGAAAGTTATGAAATAATTACAACTATGGCAGCTTATAGAGATATTATATAGTTGATGCATCACCAATGATGGAAATCATATGGAAGAAGTTAATTAATATTCCAGTAGAATAAAATGTTAATAAATTTCTTTTCTTGAAAATCTGTACTTTTGACTGTGTGCCCAGAGTTTAAGGACACACTGTATAAAAAAATTAAACCTATTCATAACAAGCGCAAATTATCAATGCAGTTGAAAAACCACAAACCCCAGCATGCCATAAACCCTACAAGCCATAAGGATTGCTTTGACTTGTAGTCCCCCACACAGTAAGGTGGTAAAGTGTGCATTGAGTCCCCATGCCTCTCACCTAGGATGATGCAGATGCTGCACTTCAGCAGGGAGTTTGGGCAAGAGAGCAGCTCCATGGAAGCATCCTGTCCCTGACACTTGCCACTGGGCTCACAGTGACTGACTACTGCAGGCAGCAGCTGCGGCTTCTGGATTTGTCAGTCAAATCAGTCTCTCCTGCCTCTTTATTTGCATTTGTGCCTGGGAGAAGGAGGAACACCTGCTGCCGGAGGACTGCTCAGCACCCTCTGCCCGGCCGGCTCAGCAGCACCATGCCTTTAATGGAGGGTCCTGGTAGAAACCAGCCCACAGTGGCCATGTGCTGATGAGACCGAGCCCAGCAGGGTTGGACTCAGATACTTGTGATTCCTCAGCAGAATGTCACAATCCGGCACAATCTGAATCACAAACGCTTGTGTACACTGAAAATAAGAGCAGGTAAAGGCGGTTTACGTAGGGGGTCGTCAACACGTAGACCGACGAGGGCACTAACGTACGACCGGGGGCTCCGTCCGCACCCAACAAACATCTGTCACCTTCTGTCTGGCAGAAGTGTAAAATAAATGTTTGTCCAGTTTAGGAAACCCCATTTTATATGCTGTACCCAATAAATAGAGGGGATTTGAATTGTAATAGTGTAATACTTCATGTCACCTCTGGTGGTGCTGTAGAGAAATGAAACACTTAAGTTGTCCACTACTTGGACAACTTCTTCTCATACCCCTCGCTTGGCCCCGATAAAATAATAAAGCTTATCCTCACCTCCCGCACTGGTGTCGACACTCGCTCTCCCAGGGTCTCCAGTGTAGGTGTTGTGACACGTGACCAATCGGCACCGGCATCACTGTCCAAACCTCCTGTCGAATTGAGCAGGAAGAGGAAGTCAGAGATCAGCTACAGCCCGGACTTCCTCTTCCTGTTCATTTTGTCCGAAGGCGGAGACATTGACACCAGCGCTGATTGGGCAGCTGCGTCACATGTCACAACAACCGCACTGGAGACCCAGGGAGAGCGAGTTCTCATACCACAGGAATGACGCTGACATGGGGGGTGAGTATAGGCTTTATTATTTTTTTGGGAGCCAAACATTTTGATCAAGAATGGGTTGTCCTACTAGTGGACAACCCCTTTAACCCCTTAGTGACTGAGCCAATTTTGACCTTAATGACCGGGCCAATTAATACAATTCTGACCACTGTCACTTTATGAGGTTATAGCTCTGGAACGTTTCAACGGATCCCACTGATTCTGAGACTGTTTTTACATGACATATTGTGCTTCATGTTAGTGGTAACATTTCTTTGATATGACTTGTGTTTATTTATGAAAAAAAAAAAACAGAAATTTGGCAAAAATTTTGAATATTTAGCAATTTTCAAACTTTTAATTTTTGTGCCCTTAAATCAGAGAGTGCTGTCACACAAAATAGTTAAAGGGAACCTGTCACCAGGTTTGGCCGATAAGAGATACGGCCATCACCTTTCAGGGCTGATATATAACATTCTGTAATGCTGTATATCTCCCCCAACCCGACCTGCAAGAGAAGGAAAATAACTTTTATTATACTTACCTGCGGGGCGGTCTGGTCTTCGTCCGGCGCCTCCCTTCTTCTTGCTATCGCTGTCCTCCTGCTTGCATCGTGTGTATGACGTGTCTCCTTGGCACTGTGCTCCTGCGCAGGAGTACTTATCTGTCCTGTTGAGGGCAAAGTCCTGCAGTGTGCAGGTGCCGAGAAAGGTCAGAGAGACCCCGCGCCTGCGCACTGCAGTACTATACTCTGCCCTCAACAGGGCAAATCAGTACGCCTGCGCAGGAGCGCTGTGCTGAGGAGACGCAGGGACGCACCATCCACACGAAGCAAGCAGGAGAAGGCAATCGTAAGAAGATGGGAGGCGCTGGACAAAGACCAACGACGCCCATTGGACCAGACCGCCCCGCAGGTGAGTATAATAAAAGTTATATTTCTTCTCTTACAGGTCGGGTTGGGGGCAGATATACATTATAAAATGTTATATATCAGCCCTGAAAGGTGATGGCCATATCTCATATCGGCCAAACATGGTGACAGGTTCACTTTAATAAATAACATTTCCCACATGTCTGCTTTTCATCAGCACAATTTTGGAAATATCATTTTTTTTCTTAGGACGTTATAAGGGTTAAAAGTTGACCAGCGATTTCTCATTTTTCCAACAAAATTTACAAAACCAGTTTTAGGAACCACCTCACATTTGAAGTGACTTTTGGGGTGTCAATATGACATAAATTACCCAAAAGTGACACCATTATAAAAACTGCCCCCCTCAAGGTGTGCAAAACCACATTCAAGAAGTCTATTAACCCTCCAGGTACTTCATGAGAACTAAAGCAGTGTAGAAGGAAAAAATTTACTTTTATCTTGTTTCACCAAAAATTCACTTTAGACCCCAATTTTTTCATTTTCACAAGAGTAACAGGAGAAAATGGACCACAAAATGTGTTGCGCAAGTTCTCCTGAGTACGCCGATACCCCGTATGTGGGGGAAAGCAACTAATTGGTCTCATGGCAGAGCTCGGAAGGAAGGGAACACAGTTTGACTTTTTTAGCGCAAAATTGGCTGGAATCAATGGCGGGCGCCATGTCTCATTTGGAGACCCTCTGATGTGCCTAAACAGTGGAAACCCCCCAATTCTATCTCCAACCCTAACACAGCCCTAATCCCAACCCTAACCCCAACACACCCCTAACCCTAATCACAACCCTAACAAAACCCCAACACCACAACCCTAACCCCAACACCACAACCCTAACCCCAACACCACCCTAACCCTAGCCCCAACCCTAACCCTAGCTGTAACCCCAACCCTAACCCTAACTGCAAAGAATGGAAAAAATATATATTTTTTATTTTATTATTTTTACCTAACTAACGGGGTGATAAAGGGGTGTTTGATTTACTATTTTTTTTATTTTGATCACTGTGATAGGGTCTATCACAGTGATCAAAATGAACCAATAGAAAAATGTTCCTATTGCTGCCGGGTACAGGCCGGCAGATCTCGGCGGGCACACTTTGTATGCGCTTGCCTTTTTTTAGGAAGAAGACGTGGAGGGTCGGGAGATGGCAGAGGTACGCTAGATCATATTAGAGGAGAGAGAAATAGGAAATCTGACTTTTTTTTTTTTAACTCCATGGCTGTCGTTAAGGGGTTAAAGAGGAACTGTTGTTTTAATTGTTATTTCATAAATCAATAGTACTGTGTGAAAATGATCAACTTTGTAATATATCTTATCAAAGGAATGTGCTTTTTTTTGCCTGTTTTTTCCCCCTCCTTCCCAGAGCCATAACTTTGTTATTTTTCTGTCAATATGGCTGTGTGAGGGTCTTGTGTTTTGCAGGATGAGTTGTACTTTTGAATAGTACCATTGATTTTACCATATGGCCTACTGGAAAATAGTTAAAAAAAAGCCAAGTACGGTGAAATTGCAAAAAAAGTGCAATTCCACAATTGTGTTTTTTTTTTTTTTAATTTATTTACCATGTTCAGTAAAAGCTAAAACTGACCTGCCATTACGATTCTCCAGGTCATTACAAGTTCACAGACACTAAACATGTCTAGATTCTGTTTTTATTTAAGTGGAAAAAAAAATCCTAAGTTTGTAAAACAATAAATAAAATGGTGCCATTTTCCTAAGACTCGTAGCGTCTCCATTTTTAGTATCTTGTTTTTTGTGCGCTGAGCTGATGTTTTTATTGATACCATTTTAGGCCAGTCTCACACGTCCAGATAATTCCGGTACTGGTAAAAATCGGTACCGGAGTTATCCTTGTCCGTGTGTCCGTGAGCTCACGTAGGCCATCCGTGTGGCACACGTGCGGCAGCCGTGTGCCGCCTGGGTACCACACGGACCGTGCAGGAGAGACAGCGCTAAAGTTTAGCGCTGTCCCCTGCATCGTGCTGAAGCTGCGATTCATATCTTCTGTGCAGCAGCGTTTGCTGTAAAGAAGATATGAATGATCCATTTTTTTAGTGGTATTTCTTGTTTAAAATAAAGCTCCATGTCCCCACCCCCTGTGCGCCCCCCCCCCCCCCCCGCTGTTCTGAAAATACTCACCCGCCTCCCTCGCAGTGTTCTGTCCTGGCCGCAGCTTCTCCTGTATGCGGTCACGTGGGGCCGCTCATTTACAGTAATGAATATGCGGCTCCACCCCTATGGGAGGTGGAGCCGCATATTCATGACTGTAATCGGCGGCCCCACGTGACCGCATACAGTAGAAGCTGCGGCCAGGACAGGAAGCAGCGACAGCCAACGAGGGAGCCGGGTGCCATCGCTTTTCTGTGGCCATTTTCTTGATTTCCCCACCCAGTTGCCAAAAAATCCCTTGGATTATCATATAGAGAAAAAGGGGCCATATCTAAGGAACGTAGAGGCGCAGGAACAAAAGAAAAACATCGCCTTATTCAGGAGAACAGCGGCATTTACACCAGGTAAACAAAATTACATATTTATGACAAATGACAGATTGTCTTTAAGAAATAAGGGTACAATTCATTACTGCATTTGCACCTGTTTTTGTCTGTTTTTAGTGGGGGGGTTGCCTATTTTTCATTTGTGCTTTATCCTTCTTTTAATTTGCACCCTTTAAAACATCTATTTTATATCTTTTATAAGTTCATAAGTTCTTTTTTTTTCATGTTTGTCATTGTGGTTTGAAGTTTCCACATGTTTCCGGCTATTTCATGAATTTAAAAAAAAGAAAAAAATTGGGGCAAATGAATTCCTCTTACCTCTTTGGAGTACTTTAACGTACTCCTGGGATTTTTGCACATATTTTGCATCACGATAGTGGAACATGAGACCATTGGAGATGGGAAATCGTAAAAGGGTTAAAGATATGAATAAAGAACCTTTTTGATTTTCTGAAAAATCCATGATCCACGTGTGTATAATTTTGAAAAATTCTGTGCCCAAACGAGAAGGATCTGCCTGCAACAGCAGAGGCCAGAGATTGCTCCAATCGCTGCTGTTTAACCATTGAAATACAGCTGTCAATCAGTGACAGCAGCATTTAAACAGGTTGAGGGCTGTCCCACACATCCAGATAATTCCGGTACCGGAATAAATCGGTACCGGAGTTATCCGTGTCCGTGTGCCTGGGAACTCACGTAGGCCATACGTGCGGCACACGTGTGCCGCCCGTATGGCGAGTGGGTACCACACGGAGCATGTGGTACCCACGCGTGTGGTACCCTGCATCGTGCTGAAGCCGCGATTCATATGTTCCCTGCAGCAGCGTTTGCTGCAGAGAAAATATGAATAACAGTGTTTAAAATAAAGATCTATGTGTCCGTCGCCCTCCCACCCCCTGTGCGCCCCCCCGCTGTTCAGAAAATACTTACCCGCCTCCCTCGCTGCTTCCTGGTCTGGCCGCGGCTTCTAGTGTATGCGGTCACGTGGGCCCGATCATTTACAGTCATGAATATGTGGCTCCACCTCCCATAGGGGCGGAGCCGACTATTCATGATTGTAAATGAGCGGCCCCACGTGACCGCATACAGTAGGAGGCGCGGGGCAGAGAGGAAGGAGTGACAGCCAACGTGGGAGCGGGTGAGTATTTTCAGGACAGCGGGGGGGCGCACAGGGGGTGGGGGGCGGCGGACACATAGATCTTTATTTTAAACACTATTATTCATATTTTCTCTGCAACAAACGCTGCTGCAGGGAACATATGAATCGCGGCTTCAGCACCATGTGGGGGGGACAGCGCTTACTGTAGCGCTGTCTCCTGCACGCACACGGACCCCAGACGGAGAACGTCCGTGTGAGGTCTGTGTTTTACACGGACCCATTGACTCTATTGGGTCCGTGTAATACGTGCGCTCCCACGAACACTGACATGTCTCCGTGTTTGGCACACGGAGACACGGTCCACAAAAAATCAATGACATCTGAACAGATGCATTGATTTTTATGGGTCTACGTGTGTCAGTGTCTCCGGTACGTGAGGAAACTGTCACCTCACGTACCGGAGCCACTGACGTGTGAAACCGGCCTTAAGTCCCCTATCGAAAAAAAGTAAACCTTTTTTTTTTAGAAAAGTTTTAATACTTAAAAAAATGGGGGAAAAATATAATAGTTGAAATCACCCCTTTTTCCCATTTAAAAAAATAAATAAAAATAATCATATTTGGTATCGCCGCGTCCGTAAAACTGTGATCTATCAAGCTAAAAAATTATTTAAAAAAAAGCCAGAATGTCTTTTTTTCAGTCGCTGCTTTCCTGACAAAATTGCAATAAAAAGCGATCAAAACGTTCTATATATGCCAAAATGGTGGCAATAAAAATAGAATCTCATAAGCGCTCACACAGGGCTTCATTGATTCATGTGTGCAACCTATTGCTGGTCATCAAGGCCCCAATTCATTGTTTGCAGGGGTTTTTTTGCCTTGTTTTTTTATTTAACGTTTTTAGAGCCAATTGAGCAGAAATGGCGCACAGGATTCATGAATTTGGCACAAACTAAAAAAAAATGGGCTTTCTTCCTGTCTTTAACTGGTGCACCAAAACCTCTGGTGTACTCAAAAATACACCTGGGAGAGTGACTGGAGTGGAGTTGCACCAAATTTTAGAATTTTTAAAAAGTCGCAATTAATAAATCCGGCGAAAACATCTAGAATTGTTAGACTTCACACATAAAGTGGGAAAAAAAACAGGAAAATACATATAAAATAGATCTAAAGGCACAAATAGAATAATGAATTGGATGCAAGCAAAAAAAAAGAAGCAAAACACACAAAACTACACAAAAAACAGGCGGCCAAGGACTGCATTTTGCACCAGTTTTGCCCTCTGGCGACTCCATCTCTGATTCATTATTTGTTATCTTTAGTGGGTGCAGACAGATGCTATAATTTTGCCCATATACAACACACACAGATATGATGAATCCTTGCACTCCTGTATCCATGTAGCACAGGTTCAGAAGCAGCAGCAGCAAGGAGGACATTGTACTACAATAATGTGCAGTGTAGCTGTGAATCCAGACCTGGATGGGATAAAACACCAGCACCACCGGTCTGTGTGTGTGTCTGTGTCTTTCTCTTTCACTCTGCTGCTTTCTCCTCTTCCCCATAGACATTTGTAGACAGCTGTAATCTGACCCCTCAGTGAAATGGCAGTCCTTCTTGTTTTGACCAAGATGAATTTCAGTGAATGATGACTTCAGTAGAGGAAATGGAGCAAAGGTGTACTTGTACTATTGATATATGCAAAATTTACTGAAATGAAGTGACACTGAGTGACCATTAGGTACCAATTTAGCAGGAATAGTGGATGCCGAGGGGCATTGGGAACCAGTAAGTTCGGTCTGCCAGGTGCCACTATTAACTTTCATACATTTGCATACAGTCATGAAATGAGCTGTTCTCCAGGAGCAGGAAGAGTCAGGGTCCAGCATCCTTTGATGCTGCTTGGACATTGGGAATGCAAGGAGGAGGCAGGGATCGGGGCTCGTTCTGTGGGAGAACTCATAAGTGACTGGGACTAAAATTTGTCTGAAGTGGGGCAGAGCATAAAAGAGGAAATCTGTCACGGTACTGTGACACCCCAGGAAGCCAGTTGTCACAGTGGTATTGCCTTCCTCATGGGGAGGGTAATGCCATGCCTGGAAGCGATAAGGTTCCCTTTAACAGGTAACATACAACACTGTTCTGACTCCAGGCCAGAAGGGGGAGCTCTGGACCCGGTTTGAGAGTAGCTTTCCTAAATAATAATCTGGCTGGAGGAGGAGATAGAGGAGAGACTGTGAGGAGAGCTGGAGCCGAGCAGACGTTCAGTTCTGCAGCTCCTGAAAGGAGAGTCAGACAGATTGTAGGAGACAGTGAGGGGAGAAGGAGCACAGGAGGAGAGAGATACTGGGAGTGGAGCTGCGAGTGAGCTCACCCCCAGGATTGAGCGCAGACACCAGAGGCCGGAAGTCCGAGGTTGGGGGGAACTGTATGCCCCACAGCAGATATCGGCAGGCAGGAGATTCCAAGTCTCCTGGCCACAATTACACCCGAAGCCACAGCAGCAGATTACAGCCCAGAGTCACCACGAGAAGGGACACCTGTAAAAAGGCTCGAGATGCCTGCCATGCGGGTAGTGTCCACCTAAGAGGACAGACAGAGAGGACCTTGTGTGAAGCCTCAGGCAGCAAGGGACTGAGAATATAGCGCAGAAAGGAAGGTTTCCAACCCCACCTAGCTAGGGGGATTCCGAATTGCTTCCACGCTGCCCGGATTCCAAAGACCACCTGTAACCTGCACCTGAACTGCACCAGTAAAAGATAAAGAGACTGCAACCTTGTGTCCTCCAATTCTTTCCTGCACTTTACCATCTATCATCCTTACCAACTACACTGGGAGCCCTGGGGACTAAGCTCTACCTGTGGGGAGCTATACTACCTCTGCTGCAATACCATCATCCCCAGAGGACCCCTTTAAGCAGCGTCAGCCATCCCTGGCCGAGTACCACAGGTTGCATCACGAACACTACTCTTTAGACTTTATTTCCCACTACATCTTTTCCCCCTTTTATTGGACACCCACGGCCACGGACCGGGTCACTGCCACTGTGACACATCCGTTTAAGAACCAGCCTGGTTCTGAGTACCCCACGGTCCTAACGGGTGCTCCAGTACTGTTGCAGGATATCCCAGGAATAGGGGCCCCTTCCCTATCATTAAAGATATGGGCACCCTAGCTATCCCTGCTCCTCAGATTAATTCTGATGGTGAAGATGCCTTGCTGAGCTCCTAAATCAGCCCTTATCCGTCCCCTCCCCCACCCAGGGAAATGGGGAGTTTAGTGTATAAGAATAAACAAACCAGACTGACAAGGGAAGACGTACAGGGATAAATGAAAACACCAATCATACAAATATACATTCACAAATAGCAGAGTGGAACACCGTGAGGTAAAATAAAAAGCAAGTAGGGTAGGATGAGGATATGCACACAGACAAATCACCAAGCAACAGTGTTCTGAACAACACTCTAAACGCCTCCTCAAACAACCAACACCTTCAAGTTCAGAACCAGGCAGTATGAAACTAATACTGGCAATCCCTGATTGGCAGAGGTGAGTATATATATAATAGAGGGGGAATAGACAACACTGAACAGCTGAGACCTTCAAAGCAGAAAGGCTCAGGAGCTCTCAACTGAACAGATTAACCCCTGCACTGCTAGCAAAAACCTGCACTATTTAATATGATGGTGAAATGCTTATAATTAGTTCAGAACTGCGTGTAATCAGACAGCACGGTCTTCTGGCCCCTCTTTATCGTGAACGTGGTAAACCCGTGACAGAATCCTTAGAGGAGCTGCACTGAGGGGAGAATGGAGGCGAGAAAAGGCAGAAATGCATCAGTTTTGCATCCCATCAGTAGGTGAGTAGCTTACTGTCACAGATTTACTGTGACAGAGAGGAGTCAGAGGACCGCAGCATCTAACTTCTCCTACTCCTGCACTGATTAGAAGCATTTCACCTTCATATTAAATGGTGGTAGTTTCTTTTAGCAGTGCAGTGGTTAATCTGCTCAGTTGAGAGCTCCTGTAGCGTTAAGTCTCTCATCTGTGCACTGCTAGCCACTCCTATCTCCTATATAATCTGGGTCCTGACTAGCACTCATTGACAGAGTGACTTTTGCTGTATTGCTGGAAGTTGTTGGTGGTGGTTATTGGAGAAGGCGGTTGGTGGATTTCTCTCTGACTGTTGCCAGGTTTTGTGTGTGTGATAATTCTCCTTGTCCTACTTTGGTTGAACCCCTTTCTCTACTCCCTGGTGCATTCCTCTGTTGTATGTGTGAGTATATTTGTATGTTTGGTATTTTCCGGTTCACTCTGTTCATATTACCTTGTTAGTCTGGTTGATGTATCATGGTACACTACTACTCCCCTCTTCCTTGGGTGGGGGAATGGTACAGACTGAGGGCGGATTCAGGAGCTAAGGCAAAATACGTGGCCCTGGCATCTTCACCATCAGAAGTAATCCGGGGAACAGGGCGAGCTAGGAGAGCTAGGGCGCTCCTAGTGTTAGGGACAGGGAAGGAGCCTCTGGTTCCAGGACACCAGGCAAAGGAGTCGTAACACGTACTTTTTCTCTGTGTATTGTGGTAGTAACAAAGACGCTGTTACTGTAAAGGAGAACAAAGTGGGTATTATTACCATGATGGAGGCAAAACTTTATTGTTTTGGGGGACTAAGGACTCACTGATGTAAGGGACGCTAGGGGGCATCATCACTGTGTAGAGAAACTATCGGTGTTCTATGATGACTATTACTGTGTTCCAATAATCAGGATCGGAGGGAGAAAACTCTGATCCTAACCATGTAAACCCTTTGATGCCGAGGTCTGTGACATCTAAACGGTCTCCTCACTGTTGGTCAACTGTGACACAATGGTGTGGTGCCAATAGGATTTCACAGTTATTGAAAGTGTGTCCCCATGATATTCCTCTTAGACCTTCCAGAAGCTGGCAGAATATTACACTGCAATATGGAAGTTTGATGAACAATTTTCAAGTCCCCCAGTCAGCCTAAAATGGATTAAAACGTTATCATAAAATATTCGTCGGGGATAAAAGAACAGGATGTTATTGCTTTCTCTCCCGGGGAGAAGGCTATGCTCGGGCGACTGGGTCAGAGCTGGTGAATATACCTTCTTTTATTATTCTGTAACACTCCATGTATATAATTAGACAATGAATGTGGCGGAGATTGGGCATGCACTCCTCCCCATCTTGAGCAACCATTTAAAGTTGTTAGATACAGTGGAAGTGTGACAATAAAGAGTCATTGAGGGTCAATATTATCAATGTATAAAAAAGAAAATTTGGACTTGACGCCCTAGCCAGCTCATCAACTGCCCCTGGAGCACGGAACTCCGTTAGGATCAGACGTGGATTAGCAAAATACGAGGGTAGGCATTCCAGCTCCTAAAACTATTTATTTTCTTCTTCCAAAATTTAAAACATGGCAGACGGCCGTGTCCTCTTTACATGTGGATAGGCACACCAGGCACTGGCGGCCAAGCGACGCATTTCGATCCTAGTGTGGATCTTTGTCACATCTCTGACAAAGATCCACACTAGGATCGAAACGCATCGCTTGGCCGCCAGTGCCTGGTGAGCCTCTCCACATGCTTTAGGAGCTGGAACGCCTACCCTCGTACTTTGTCAATATAATCAAGCAGGAGAACGGTGGTGGGGGGAATATTATAAGCAAGCACACTGGGGGCTCGTTATCATTATAGGGGAAGCACAGGAACCATTATTATTGTTATAAGAAAGCACAGGGGTGTTTTAATTGTTGTAAAGTGGCTCGCACATCCTAACCAGTGTGAATAGGTGCATACCAGGAGCAGCTACCTCCATACATAAATATACAAAAAAGGTTGCACTCTATCGTGCCAAAGCATGTCTAATATGGAATACATGAAATTTGAATAGCAAAATGGCTTTTGAACATTAGAAAAATATTTAAGAGACGCTTTGCACAGAATTTGATATAAATCAAATAGTGTGTGTGAGCCCATCAACTTCGTCAAAGTGGTCTCAGACTGATGGGTCCCTGACCTCCCTGTCCAAATGTGAACACTTACCAAAGGCCAATATCTGTATGCCTGGGTGAATGTGGACACCTCTATTCAGCAAAGCCTACATATGAGTTAGCCGGGACCAAGTGTGTTGAGATGCAATTAAAAACCACATGGTGATGGGAGGAGTGCTCAGCCAGTAAGCTAACATGGAATTAACAGAAAAACGGCTCGCACATCCTAACCAGTGTGAATAGGTGCATACCAGGAGCAGCTACCTCCATACATAAATATACAAAAAAGGTTGCACTCTATCGTGCCAAAGCATGTCTAATATGCACCTATTCACACTGGTTAGGATGTGCGAGCCGTTTTTCTGTTAATTCCATGTTAGCTTACTGGCTGAGCACTCCTCCCATCACCATGTGGTTTTTAATTGCATCTCAACACACTTGGTCCCGGCTAACTCATATGTAGGCTTTGCTGAATAGAGGTGTCTACATTCACCCAGGCATACAGATATTGGCCTTTGGTAAGTGTTCACATTTGGACAGGGAGGTCAGGGACCCATCAGTCTGAGACCACTTTGACGAAGTTGATGGGCTCACACTATTTGATTTATATCAAATTCTGTGCAAAGCGTCTCTTAAATATTTTTCTAATGTTCAAAAGCCATTTTGCTATTCAAATTTCATGTATTCCATATTAGACATGCTTTGGCACGATAGAGTGCAACCTTTTTTGTATATTGTTGTAAAGTGGTACAGGGTCAATATTGGGGGTTAAGGGGATTATTATTAAAGGATGTTCAGATGGACATTGCTACTAGGAGGAAGTACAGAGAGAATTTTATTAGTGTGTAGGTGCAGAGAGGGGGCACTGGTCCTGTGTGGTGCACAAAAGGAGAGTACTATTACTATACAGGACACAGAGTGGGTATTATTACTGTCTAAGGCAGGGGTGGGGAACCTCAGGCCTCAGGGCCATTTACGGCCATCGATGACCTTTTATCAGGCCCCCGAGCAGATTCTCAGGGACCGCATTATTGGGCAGGGAGGAGTATTTTGATTACAACCAGCTCATTCATTTCTTCTTGCTCTGTTAGCCCACACATGCAGTGTTCACTACTGAACGCTGAAGGGTATGCAATGAAAGATTACGCCCTGAAACCAGTGCCAGAGTCAGGATGCACTTTGTGGGTGGAGTTTGTACGGCCCCCGAAGGATGGTATAAATATCCAAATGGCCCTTGGCAGAAAAAAAATTTCCCACCCCTGGTCTAGGGCAGTGGTTATAGCTCTTTATGTTTTGTGCAGAGGTGGGGGGAATGTGAGGAGGATCCTGGAAAAGCAGTAAGTGAAAGAGGTCTCTGCGCTACATTTTGCAGGGACGAGTAATGGATAGAAGAAGTGGTCATGATCAGGGGCGGATTATCAGAGGGTCAATATGGGCTGTAGCCCAGGGCCCAGTGGCTTGGGGGGGCCCTGGGCCACCGCAGATTGACCCTCTGATAATCTCGCCGGAGTGTGCCCGGCCCGCCGGCATTTATGTGCCCCACCCCCCAGACCCGGTGGGCAGAGAGAGGGGGTCCGCATGGGGCCCCTTCTCATCTGCTCACCGGGCAACTTCCGGCGCTGCGGCGCTTCCCTATTGACGTGCGTGCGCGCGCGCGCGCCCGCACCTCAATAGTTAACAACAGCCGCCAGCCAGCCAATTGGAG
Source organism: Ranitomeya variabilis (assembly GCF_051348905.1). Classification (NCBI taxonomy): domain Eukaryota; kingdom Metazoa; phylum Chordata; class Amphibia; order Anura; family Dendrobatidae; genus Ranitomeya; species Ranitomeya variabilis. Next base: position 33,219,558 of record NC_135237.1, read on the forward strand.
GCTGGCAGCTGAAGTCGGCCGCAGCTCACACGTCGCCGGCGTCTGACGTCATTGTCAGTCGCCGGCGAGTGTGCGCGGCTGGAGGGAGCTCGCCGCGTGGAGCGCTGGTAAGGTGAGGAGACTGTTTTTTTTTTTTCGTTTTTTTTTTAAAAGCTAACGGTGGACTGTGGACACATTGGGGGCAATGCTGGAGACACTGGGGCAGATTGCTGTAGACACTGGGGCAGATTGCTGTAGACACTGGGGCAGATTGCTGTAGACACTGGGGCAGATTGATGTAAACACTGGGGCAGATTGCTGGACACACTGGGGGCAATGCTGTAGACACTGGGGCAGATTGCTGTAGACACTGGGGCAGATTGCTGTAGACACTGGGGCAGATTGCTGTAGACACTGGGGGCAATGCTGTAGACACTGGGGCAGATTGCTGTAGACACTGGGGCAGATTGCTGTAGACACTGGGGGCAATGCTGTAGACACTGGGGGCAATGCTGTAGACACTGGGGCAGATTGCTGTAGACACTGGGGCAGATTGCTGTAGACACTGGGGCAATGCTGGAGACACTGGGGCAATGCTGGAGACACTGGGGCAGATTGCTGGACACACTGGGGCAATGCTCGAGGACACACTGGGGCAGATTGCTGGACACACTGGGGCAATGCTGGAGGACACACTGGGGCAGATTGCTGGAGACACTGGGGCAATGCTGGAGGACACACTGGGGCAGATTGCTGGAGACACTGGGGCAATGCTAGAGACACTGGGGCAGATTGCTGGACATACTGGGGCAGATTGCTGGACACACTGGGGGTAATATGCTGGAGACAATGGGGCAGATTGCTGGACACACTGGGGGCAGGACTGGAGGCATGGGCAGAATGTAGACACGGGGCAGAATGAAAGACATGGGGCAGGATTGGATCATGGGGCAGGAGAATACGATGGAGACAGATGGGGCAGGATAGGGAGATCACATGGGGTAGAATGGATACTCATGAGTGCAGGATGGGAGAACATATGGCAGGAGCCAGGAATGAGACACACGGGGCCAGGGTGGGGAATATTATTACCATAGGGGCTAATTAAGGGATATTATTACTGCAGTGATGTATTTATTTTATTTTTTGAGTATACTGTTTTAAATGGGGGGGCGGTCCTGTTACTGTGCAGAGTGACTCTATATCGCCTTTTTTTCTCCATGTGTAATGTAGAAGTTGTGAAAAATTAAGTAATGTGTTCTGCAAGCAGAGCTCGAGATAACTGTGTTATTTCCTGCAGAAACGAGTCCTGGCTGGAAGAAATGATGGCGGTCTGTGCTGGATGAAAGATGAAGGACTTCACCTAGAGACGTCATTGGTGAGTCAGTGTTACCTATACATTGACACTATACTATATACAGAGGTCCTGTGTACAATGTCACCAGTGATCACTGTATTACCTATACACTATATACAGAGCACCTGTGTATAATGTCACCAGTGATCGCTGTATTACCTCTACACAGACACTGCATACTAAGTATAGATCTCCTGTTAATACTGGCACTTATGGTGATAGTATTGTGTTTTTTTTTTTATTATTACTGATCAGTATTGTAGTATTCAGTCACTATGTGGTGGTAATATGTGGTCTGGAAATGGTGTTGTGGTATTTGTCCCTTGAATGTGCTATTTGGTCACCAAGTGGTGGTAATATGTGGTCTTGACATGGTGCGGTGGTATTTGTTCCTTGTATGTGATATTATTCGATCACTGTGTTTGTAATTTGTGGTCTGGTCATGGCGCGGTGGTATTTGTTCCTTGTATGTGATATTATTGGTCAAAATATACCTAAATTATATTGCAGATTTTAACAAATATTTAATAGGTTACAGTAGAGTAGGGCCCGGCCATTTTTCTGGAATAATCTGGTTCGGGTATAATATGACCCCCCCGTCACATGACGACCCCCGTCACATGACCCCCGTCACATGAACGGGGGGGCCCACAGTGTCTGAACAGCCCGGGGCCCTGGCTACCCTTAATCCACCCCTGGTCATGATTGTCTGGGCTGAATGGAAAAGAAAAGGGAAAATGAATGACAATGATCAGCAAGAATGTCCCTGAATATATATGTCCAGTATATATGGTCCGCAGAGCACTGGAGTAGACATATTACCATTATATGGTCACAGTATGGTGATGACATCAGTCCTAGTACAGTCATTGTAATTAATGACCCGTATGGTGGTATTATCTCTACTGTATGAGCTAGTTATGGTCTGATGGTATGTGTCTGTTATATTACAGTAATGTTATTAAACCTTATATAGGGGTATTATTAGAAACGTAAGTCTTGAGGTCAATCTTGATTTCCTCCAGGAGGGTAATATTAGTACTAGAGACCCCAATCTGAGGATTCGGCTGAGGACAACATGGACCTGGGAGCTTTGAAATGTCAGGGATGATTTCCAGTCCACAGTCTGTCCTTGTCGTCCACCATGCTGGTTGTTACGAGAGTAATGAGCTTATGGAAAGAGTCATCGGAAAGCCGCTCATCAGGACATGTGGCAGGACACCGACAAATGCTTCTGGGTCCAAGGAGAAAATGAAATCTACACCTCCAGGCCGGCATGTGTTCGCAGAATCACGGAGAGTGTAGTCGGCATCCTTGCCAACAAGTGGCAGCTGGTGCGATTCCATGGCAGATGGACTCTGCTCGATAACTACGTGAAGATATATGGAATATGATAAGATATATGTATATGAAGAAGTGGAGGTATGTAGAAATTTTTGCATATTAAATATATTTTTTTCTTCTAGAATTTGTGGAAAAAAAAACATAGAATCATAATTTTGCCTACCTGAATATGTGATGAGAAATATGCAGCGATATATCGTGTAAATGATGAAGCATCCAGTATGTGGGAGGCACAACCTGCAAATATCAGACTCAGAAAACATCTGCCCAATGTAAATAGCGGCCGGCGCTGCCAAATCCACAGCCGTTATTCTATACAATGGCGGCGATTCATCTGTTACAGTCTAGGGTATGGAAGGGTTAAACTGCCGCTGGTGGTGGAGAACACAGATCCATGAGGTCTCGGATATATTTATCCTACAGGAGCAATCACCTTAAAAAACTGATTAATTATTACATTTGTACCTTTTTTGCTATTTTTTTTAGTGTTTTTTGCCTATTTTTCATTTTTGCCTTCTTTTAATTTTTGTGTTTTGTAGTTTGTTTTTTTTTACAGTTTGCTTGTTTGTTTTTAGGCTCGTCATTGTGGGCGAGGTTTGGGGTTTTACAGATATTTACGGCCGATTCGTCAATTTGAACTTTTTATAAATTGTCTAAATATTTGTGCAAGAGCGCTCCATGAGGAGGTTTTTTATGTACGTGAGAATTTTTGCAGAAATTTGGCGACATTTTAGTGGAATATGTGACCGATTGTACAAAAAAAAAAGCTGTTAAAAAAAAAAATGAAGAGGCAAAAAATTTAGAGTTTTTTTCCTTGCAAACATCACAAACCGTGTGCGCCATTGTGAAAACTTTGGTGCAAACAAAAAAGTCATCAAATACCGCAAAACAATAAAAAGAAAAGTGGCTTCAAAAAGGACAAATGAATCAGGCCCTTGGTATACGCCTCGCTTCACACAAAGGGAAGGAAGCAAAAATCAGTATGAACAACAGGTTTATGTAAGACCCGCCCAAAATTGGGAGTCCTGGGGTCCCGTGCGCTACTAAGCCCAGTGACTGGCTGCAGCGCTTTGTAGGTGACCTCACAGCTGCAACCTGTGTACAATCGCCAGAGCAGTGGCAGAGATGTAGCACTGGACCTGGGGAGGGTGAGTACCAGATGATTTTATTACTTTTGTTACGGCCATGATGAATTTTTAAAATACTGGAAAACCCCTTTAATAAAGGGGAAGGGGGGGGGGGGTCATGTGTTCAAATCAGCAAGTTGCCAAAGTGTTTCTTGCTTTGGAGGTCCAACAGTGTCCACTTATTGCTCACACATCAATGAGATCTGTGCAATGCCTTGTGTCTCCTGTGGTGGCGCTCCGTTCTCTGTGTCCAGTATAGAAGCCTCTGACATAATATCCTTGGCCACTGGTCTAGTAGCAGTACATGTATGTTACTGTATCGTAGAGACCTCTAGTGGCCGTATTGTGCATTGCATCAATATTTGCTGCAGAGAAAGAAACCAAAAGCTTTGTATAAGAATACTTGCATTCAAAATAACTAATACCGTAAGATGGTTCACACGTAAAAGATTTTTTCCACTTTGGATTTTGTTGTGAATTAGCAGTAAAATCTTTATACGTTACATGCAGATGCTTCATGCTCTCACTTCTGCACTGATTACTTCCACGATTTTCAAAAATTCAGCAAAATATCCAGGGAATATGTCTCCGCCATGAAACGCTGCTATGAAAATAACCCTTTAAGAAGAAAACGAATCTTTCTGCAGCCACTAGATGGCAATGACTGTATACTGATTTATAAGAGTTCATTAGGAGCAGTATAAATGTCAACACAGTGAGCGCCCTCTAGTGGACACTGCAGGCGGGAAATGTTCATGTATAAGAAGTTTTTCCAGGCCTAACACTGATGACCTATCTCTAGTACAAACCATCAATGACAGTTCGGTAGACATCCGACTCCCTGGACCCCCACCAATCAGCTAAGTGGAGGGGCAGCAGTTCTCTTGCGAGCGCCATGGGTTCTTCATTGTTTACCATATACAATAACGTACATTATATAGTGCTCGTGCCAGAGACGTACATAGCAATCATGGGACCCCATAGCAGAGGTTCTAATTGGGCCTCCCACCAAAAAAACCCCTTACTATTCGGCAGGATCATAGATGAGTACGGTATATCTCACAACTTAGCAGCCCTACAAAGTAATTTTCCTCCTATTAAAGCCCCTAGATTGCCCTTTCATCCCCCCCATAAAGTATGATGCCGACTATAATGTCTCCTCCACACACACGGTATGATGACCTTACAGTACCCCCCACCTCCAGCAAAGTATAGGGACCCCAACACAGTATGATGCCTCAACTCTGATCGCTACACAGCCCTCCATACAGAATAATTGCCCCCACAACCTTCCAGTCATAATGATGGCCAAAATACACCCCCACAACCATCTACTCTGTATAATGTAGTATAATAGCATAATGGCCCCCGCCAGCCCTTCCAACAGTATACTGACCCCCACACAGTCCTCTACACAGTATTACAGACCCCACAAAAACCTTCACACTGTATAATTGCCCCCACGTAGCCCCCAAACAATATAATGATCCTCACATAGCCCTCCAAACAATATAATGATCCTCACATAGCCCTCCAAACAATATAATGATCCTCACATAGCCCTTCAAATAGTATAATGGCCCTAACATATTCCTCCAACGTTACTTTTCTCCCTATGGCCACACTTTTAGTACGGCGACCAGGCAGCATTGTCATGCTATTAACCCCATATTTGCAAGTAAAGTTTTCCTAGGTGAAACCTGTAAGGTATTTTCTGCTCCAGGTGGTTCAACCCACCAGACCCCTCTAGTGGTTTTGCAATATTATGAAAAAGGAGCAAGGCCTGTAAAAGTGCATCACTTATTGGCTAAATATTTTCCATATCATATATGCACTTACTGCAATCTCTATTCACCCTGAAGATGATTTCCAAATGTATTTCCTCTACAGGAGGTGCATATGGGGGTGCAGGTTATTTGTGAGGGTTCATATGGGGGTGCAGGCTGAAGGGTTACATATGGGAGTGCAGGCTACATGCGGGGGTACATATGGGGGTGCAGGCTATACGTGGGGTACATATGGGGGTGCAGGCTATATGTGGGGTACATATGGGGGTGCAGGCTATATGTGGGGTACATATGGGGTGCAGGCTATATGCATACCTCCCAACTTTTGAAGATGGGAAAGAGGGACAAAGTTAGCGGCGCGCGAAGCAAATTTTAGGCCACGCCTCTGACCACACCCATTCATAATTAGTCACACCCATATCCACGTCCCAAGCACACCCATTTAGCACTGCTGATCACACTGTTTCATATACAATAGTTATAAACAAAAAAATATGGCCACACAGTGCTCCATACTGTATAATGGCCACACATGATGCCCCATACTGTATAATGGCCACACATGAGGCTCCATACTGTATAATGAACACACATGACGCTCCATACTGTATAATGACCGCATGCATACTGTATAATGGCCGCACATGATGCTCCATACTGTATAATGACCGCACATGATGCTCCATACTGTATAATGACCGCACATGATGCTCCATACTGTATAATGGCCGCACATAATGCTCCATACTGTATAATGACCGCACATGATGCTCCATACTGTATAATGACCGCATGCATACTGTATAATGGCCGCACATGATGCTCCATATTGTATAATGACCGCACATGATGCTCCATACTGTATACTGGCTGCACATGATGCTCCATACTGTATAATGAACACACATGATGCTCCATACTGTATAATGGCCACACATGATGCTCCATATTGTATAATGACCGCACATGATGCTCCATACTGTATAATGACCGCACATGATGCTCCATACTGTATAATGACCGCACATGATGCTCCGTACTGTATAATGACCGCACATGATGCTCCATATTGTATAATGACCGCACATGATGCTCCATACTGTATAATGACTGCACATGATGCTCCATATTGTATAATGACCACACATGATGCTCCATACTGTATACTGGCTGCACATGATGCTCCATATTGTATAATGACCGCACATGATGCTCCATACTGTATAATGAACGCACATGATGCTCCATACTGTATAATGACCGCACATGATGCTCCATATTGTATAATGACCGCACATGATGCTCCATACTGTATACTGGCTGCACATGATGCTCCATACTGTATAATGACCGCATATGATGCTCCATATTGTATAATGACCGCACATGATGCTCCATACTGTATACTGGCTGCACATGATGCTCCATACTGTATAATGAACACACATGATGCTCCATACTGTATAATGGCCACACATGATGCTCCATATTGTATAATGACCGCACATGATGCTCCATACTGTATAATGACCGCACATGATGCTCCATACTGTATAATGACCGCACATGATGCTCCATATTGTATAATGACCGCACATGATGCTCCATACTGTATAATGACTGCACATGATGCTCCATATTGTATAATGACCACACATGATGCTCCATACTGTATACTGGCTGCACATGATGCTCCATATTGTATAATGACCGCACATGATGCTCCATACTGTATAATGACTGCACATGATGCTCCATACTGTATAATGACCCCACATGATGCTCCATACTGTATTATGGCCACAGTTCTCCATACTGTATAATGACATACAGGCACGCAGCTCACACACATGCAGCATCACACACACAGTATCACACATACACACGCAGCATCACAAACGCAGCTCACAAACACATGCAGCTTTGACACAAATGCATCACACATGCAGCCATCACACACACACACAGCCATCACACACACACGCAGTCATCACACACACACACGCAGCCATCACACACACACACAGCCATCACACACACACGCAGTCATCACACACACACGCAGTCATCACACACACGCAGCCATCACACACACACACGCAGCCATCACACACACACACGCAGCCATCACACACACATGCAGCCATCACACACACACGCAGCCATCACACACACACACACACACACACACGCAGCCATCGGTCGGGAGGAGACCCAGCATGTATAAGAAAAAAAAAACAGCCACAAACCTAAGCTACTCGGGTGCCGCCCCCTGCATTGTCCCTGCCCTAGGCACGGGACATTAGTGTCCCGCCCGGGATCCCGGGGCTGGCTGTCAAAATCAGGACAGTCCCGCGGGATCCGGGACGGTTGGGAGGTATGGATATGTGGGGTACATATGGAGGTGCAGGCTATGTAGCGCCCCCACTGCCGCAGGGCCGAGGGGTACCGGGCCTCTGAGTCTCTGCTCTGGGGTTGTCACGGTGGCTAGACCCGGTCCGTGACCCTGCTGAGGGGCGTACAGTAATAGATGTGGGTAGATGATGGTGGTGTGAGGCTATAGTGGTGCGGTGCAATAAATAACGAGGACACCAGGTTGCAGTCTCTTTACCTCTTTACTGAAGATCTCTGGGTCCTCAGTCCGGAATCCAGATAACCAGGCTGCGCAAGTCCGGCCGGTCCAATGGCACCTCCAGAGTTCTCTTAGCAGGTGGAAATCTGTGCCTACCTGCTAGCGCTATGTGTTGCGGTCCTTCCCTGCTGTGCTTACGGAAAGTCCCCACAACTGTTGTGTCCGTTTCTTAAGTTCCCTCACAACTAGTGTTGAGCGATACCGTCCGATACTTGAAAGTATCAGTATCGGAAAGTATCGTCCGATACCGGCAAAGTATCGGATCCAATCCGATACCGATACCCGATACCAATACAAGTCAATGGGACTCAAGTATCGGACGGTATCCCTGATGGTTCCCAGGGTCTGAAGGAGAGGAAACTCTCCTTCAGGCCCTGGGATCCATATTAATGTGTAAAAGAAAGAATTAAAATAAAAAATATTGCTATACTTTTAAAATGCGCGCGTGTCCTGCCTCCCGTGACGTCCCGGCTTGTGATTGGTCGCGTCGCCCATGTGGCCGCGACGCGACCAATCACAGCAAGCCGTGACGTAATTTTAGGTCCTTCAGGATTTTAAAATTACGTTCTGGCTTGTGATTGGTCGTGTCGCCCATGTGACCGCGACGCGACCAATCACAAGCCAGAACGTAATTTTAAAATCCTGAAGGACCTAAAATTACGTCACGGCTTGCTGTGATTGGTCGCGTCGCGGCCACATGGGCGGCACGCGACCAATCACAAGCCGGGACTTCACGTAAGGAAGTAAACGCGCAAATTTTAAGCAAACAACGCTGCCGGTTCCCTCGCTGAGGTCCAGGCTGCGTCGGAGAGGTGAGTATAGCAATATTTTTTATTTTAATTCTCTCTTTTACACATTATTACATTAATGTTGTTTCGATACCGATACCCGATACCACAAAAGTATCGGATCTCGGTATCGGAATTCCGATACCCGCAAGTATCGGCCGATACCCGATACTTGCGGTATCGGAATGCTCAACACTACTCACAACTCGATTAGATGATGTTCTGCTAATTCTCCGTCCCTCCCTGATGTTACGGTTGGAACGGCACCCGTTTGACGGGTAGGCTCGGAGCTCTTCCGGGACCCTAGAGTCGCCCCTCTCCACTAGTTGCCCCCCAAGACTGCATAGGTGATTTAGGTGAGACAGCCCGCCTTAGACTGACTGTCCTGCCGCTGTTTAGAGTATTGCTTGAAGCTGAATATTGTAATACTCCCTCGGCGTTCCGGCCGCCGGTTGTGCGCCTCAGTAGGATGTTGCCTCGGTCTTACAGCACGACCCCTACTGGAATTCTCCTTGTTGCTTTGATCTCGTTTCTCACTCAGCACAATCTATCTCGCTTCCAATCCCTTCTTGGGCACCGCCGCTATGCTGAGCAGGCACGGTCCCGTGACGTTCACTCAAGTTGCCAAGTCTCTGTCAGGATCCCACCCCTGACAGAGACCCTACCGAATCTTCTCCCGCAACACCCTCTGCCACAAGGTGTTGCCTGGTTCCAACCCAGTCAGCTTTCTGTCTAACTTCCTGCCTGACCCCCAGTTTTACCAGTGTGTGAGGAGTGGCCTAATGAATAGAACCCTTAGCTCCCCCTGGAGGCCCGACTGTGAAATGTATTGGTGTCTGTGATACCTGGTCAGATGAACTCCTTCAGTGCCATCAGACGTACCATAGCTCCCCTTAGTGGCGGAGCCACAGCACTGCAACGACCAGGACTCTGGGACGCTGCAGCTACATGTGGGGGTACATATGGGGGTGCAGGCTATACGTGGGGTACATATGGGGGTGCAGGCTATAAGTGGGGTACATATGGGGGTGCAAGCTATATGTGGGGTACATATGGAGGTGCAGGCTACATGTGGGGGTACATATGGGGGTGCAGGCTATATGTGGGGTACATATGGGGGTGCAGGCTACATGTGGGGGTACATATGGGGGTGCAGGCTATATGTGGGGTACATATGGGGGTGCAGGCTATATGTGGGGGTACATATGGGGGTGCAGGCTATATGTGGGGTACATATGGGGGTGCAGGCTATATGTGGGGGTACATATGGGGGTGCAGGCTATACGTGGGGTACATATGGGGGTGCAGGCTATAAGTGGGGTACATATGGGGGTGCAGGCTATATGTGGGGTACATATGGGGGTGCAGGCTACATGTGGGGGTACATATGGGGGTGCAGGCTATATGTGGGGTACATATGGGGGTGCAGGACGTATGTGGGAGTACATATGGGTGTAGAAACAATATGTGGGGGTACTTATGGGAGTGCAGGCAATCTGAGGGTGGACGCTTGTGGGTGCAGGCTATAGAGATGGTGCTGAACACAGAATCTACTGTTTTGTCCAATGGGGTCGGTGTACAAGGAGAAGACGAGAAGGGGGCATGGACGGAACCCTGAGGAACTCTGACAGTAAGGGGAAGAGGAGAGGAGGAGGAGGCAGCAAAAGATCCAGTGAAGGAGCGGTCAGAGAGGTAGGAGGAGAATGCGCCACCAAAAATACCATCCCTAATGAAGCCCATTAGTGTTGTCACACAGTATGGTGCCCGTCATTGCCCGCTATGCCCACTACACACAGTATAATGCCCCGATGGTACATTCTCACACCCAGAGATTGATGCCCCCTCAGCTGCTTACAGGTATAAGGCTCCCAATAAACATTTTTTTGTTTTTTTACAAAGTTCTGAATTTCCCTACTGAAATAAAAAAGCGATGTAAGTTGCCAAAGTTACCAGCGACCGTATTCCAGGTGCTCTGCTACCTTATATTCTTCAACCTTACTTCAGGTGCTCTGCCACCTTAGTCCAAGTGCTCTGCTACATTACTCCAGGTGCCCTGCCACCGTACTCCAGGTGCTCTGCTACATTTCTCCAGGTGCTCTGCCACCTTGCTCCAGTTGTTCTGCCATCTTACTCCAGGTGCTCTGCTACCTTACTCCAAAGTACTCTCCAACATTGCTCCAGGTGCTCTGCCACCCTACACCAAGTGCTCTGCTACCTTACTCCAGGTGTTCTGCCACCTTACTCCAGGTGCTCTGCTACATTACTCCAGGTGCTCTGCCACCTTACTCCAGGTGCTCTGCTACATTACTCCAGGTACTCTCCAACCTTGCTCCAGGTGCTCTGCTACATTACTCCAGGTGTTCTGCCACCTTACTTCAGGTGCTCTGCTACATTACTCCAGGTGCTCTGCTACCTTACTCCAAGTACTCTCCAACCTTACTCCAGGTGCTCTGCTACATTACTCCAGGTGCTCTGCCACCTTACTCCAGGTGTTCTGCCACCTTACTCCAGTACTCTTCAACCTTGCTCCAGGTGCTCTGCTACCATACTCCAGGTGCTCTGCTACCATACTCCAGGTGCTCTGCTACATTGCTCCAGGTGCTCTGCTACCATACTCCAGGTGCTCTGCTACATTACTCCAGGTGTTCTGCCACCTTACTCCAGCACTCTTCAACCTTGCTCCAGGTGCTCTGCCACCTTACTCCAGGTGCTCTGCTACATTACTCCAGGTGTTCTGCCACTTTACTCCATGTGTTCTGCCACCTTACTCCAGTACTCTTCAACCTTGCTCCAGGTGCTCTGCCACTTTACTCCAGGTGTTCTGCTACCATACTCCAGGTGCTCTGCTACATTGCTCCAGGTGCTCTGCTACCTTACTCAAAAGTACTCTCCAACCTTACTCCAGGTGCTCTGCCACCTTGCTCCAGGTGCTCTGCCACATTGCTCCAGGTGATTTGCCACCTTACTCCAGGTGCTCTGCTACCATAATCCAGGTGCTCTGCCACCTTACTCCAAAGTTCTCTCCAACCTTACTCCAGGTGCTCTGCCACCTTGCTCCAGCTGCTCTGCTACATTACTCCAGGTGCTCTGCCACCTTACTCCAGGTGCTCTGCTACCATACTCCAGGTGCTCTGCCACCTTACTCCAGGTGCTCTGCTACATTACTCCAGGTGCTCTGGTACCATACTCCAGGTGATCTGCCACCTTACTCCAGATGCTCTGCTACCATACTCCAGGTGCTCTGGTACCATACTCCAGGTGATCTGCCACCTTACTCCAAATGCTCTGCTACCATACTCCAGGTGCTCTGCCAGCTTACTCCAGGTGCTCTGCTACATTACTCCAGGTGCTCTGCCACCTTACTCCAGGTGCTCTGCCACCTTTCTCCAGGTGCTGTGCGACCTTTCTCCAGGAGCTCTGCCACCTCTCTCCAGGTGCTCTGCCACCTTTCTCCAGGTGCTCTGTCACCTTTCTCCAGGTGCTCTGCCACCTTTCTCCAGGTGCTCTGCCACCTTACTCCAGGTGATCTGCCACCTTACTCCAGGTGCTCTGCTACCATACTCCAGGTGCTCTGCCAACTTACTCCAGGTGCTCTGCTACATTACTCCAGGTGCTCTGCCACCTTACTCCAGGTGCTCTGCTACCATACTCCAGGTGCTCTGCCACCTTTCTCCAGGTGCTCTGCCACCTTTCTCCAGGAGCTCTGCTACATTACTCCAGGTACTCTCCAACCTTGCTCCAGGTGCTCTGCTACATTACTCCAGGTGTTCTGCCACCTTACTTCAGGTGCTCTGCTACATTACTCCAGGTGCTCTGCTACCTTACTCCAAGTACTCTCCAACCTTACTCCAGGTGCTCTGCTACATTACTCCAGGTGCTCTGCCACCTTACTCCAGGTGTTCTGCCACCTTACTCCAGTACTCTTCAACCTTGCTCCAGGTGCTCTGCTACCATACTCCAGGTGCTCTGCTACCATACTCCAGGTGCTCTGCTACATTGCTCCAGGTGCTCTGCTACCATACTCCAGGTGCTCTGCTACATTACTCCAGGTGTTCTGCCACCTTACTCCAGTACTCTTCAACCTTGCTCCAGGTGCTCTGCCACCTTACTCCAGGTGCTCTGCTACATTACTCCAGGTGTTCTGCCACTTTACTCCATGTGTTCTGCCACCTTACTCCAGTACTCTTCAACCTTGCTCCAGGTGCTCTGCCACTTTACTCCAGGTGTTCTGCTACCATACTCCAGGTGCTCTGCTACATTGCTCCAGGTGCTCTGCTACCTTACTCAAAAGTACTCTCCAACCTTACTCCAGGTGCTCTGCCACCTTGCTCCAGGTGCTCTGCCACATTGCTCCAGGTGATTTGCCACCTTACTCCAGGTGCTCTGCTACCATAATCCAGGTGCTCTGCCACCTTACTCCAAAGTTCTCTCCAACCTTACTCCAGGTGCTCTGCCACCTTGCTCCAGCTGCTCTGCTACATTACTCCAGGTGCTCTGCCACCTTACTCCAGGTGCTCTGCTACCATACTCCAGGTGCTCTGCCACCTTACTCCAGGTGCTCTGCTACATTACTCCAGGTGCTCTGGTACCATACTCCAGGTGATCTGCCACCTTACTCCAGATGCTCTGCTACCATACTCCAGGTGCTCTGGTACCATACTCCAGGTGATCTGCCACCTTACTCCAAATGCTCTGCTACCATACTCCAGGTGCTCTGCCAGCTTACTCCAGGTGCTCTGCTACATTACTCCAGGTGCTCTGCCACCTTACTCCAGGTGCTCTGCCACTTTTCTCCAGGTGCTGTGCGACCTTTCTCCAGGAGCTCTGCCACCTCTCTCCAGGTGCTCTGCCACCTTTCTCCAGGTGCTCTGTCACCTTTCTCCAGGTGCTCTGCCACCTTTCTCCAGGTGCTCTGCCACCTTACTCCAGGTGATCTGCCACCTTACTCCAGGTGCTCTGCTACCATACTCCAGGTGCTCTGCCAACTTACTCCAGGTGCTCTGCTACATTACTCCAGGTGCTCTGCCACCTTACTCCAGGTGCTCTGCTACCATACTCCAGGTGCTCTGCCACCTTTCTCCAGGTGCTCTGCCACCTTTCTCCAGGAGCTCTGCCACCTCTCTCCAGGTGCTCTGCCACCTTTCTCCAGGTGCTCTGCCACCTTACTCCAGGTGCTCTGCCACCTTACTCCAGGTGCTCTGCCACCTTTCTCCAGGTGCTCTGCCACCTTACTCCAGGTGCTCTGTCATCTTTCTCCAGGTGCTCTGCCACCTCTCTCCAGGTGCTCTGCCACCTCTCTCCAGGTGCTCTGCCACCTTTCTCCAGGTGCTCTGCCACTTTACTGCAGGTGCTCTGCCACCTTTCTCCAGGTGTTCTGCCACCTTTCTCCAGGTCCTCTGCCACCACCTCTCCTTAGATCATCTGCTCCAGATCCCTATCCGCCACACTGAAGAGTGCTACATGCTACACCCTGTCATGTTGGGGGTTGCCTGGTTGATCCTGCCAGTAGCATAAGCTTGTCCTGGCACGTGCAAGTACAAACGGACGGTGCTGCTTACACCATATTCTATGGCTGTGGAGAGTATACATTGGTATTACTTATTTCATCACTTCTACATTTCCTGCAAATTAATTATTCACTTTTTAACAAAATCTGGTTCTACTGCATTGAGTCATTTTATTTCAAGGAATCCTCCTTATCGTTTTATAATTAAAATGTAAGGAAATTATAATAGAAGAAACAAAAACACAATTTATATTTTACAGAGAGGTTCCTACCTAAACTTTCAGAAATTCTCCACTAGAGGCCGCTCTCCATCCACCAGCCTCCCTCCACTGCAGAGGGACTGATCACATGGTCGTCGCGTCATCTTGGTCCTGCTCCTGTGATTGGTCACAAGCTCATATTGTCACCACAGGTCCTTGAGCTCACGGAGCTCCTTCAGCTTTTACTGTCTGTCATCTCTGACTGTTATATGGACCCGGCGACAGAAGAGAAGGCGACGTCGCCCGTGTTACACCGTGACGGTATCTTTACCTTTGTTTAACCCCTTAATAACCATGCCTCTCCCCCTTTTAGAAGCCCAATTTTTTTTTTCCCTCTGGAAGAAATTATTTTTTTATCCCTTTTTTGGAGGCTTCAAATATTTTTTGTTAATTACATAAGCTGATTAACCCTTTCTAGACTGGACAATTTTCCATTTGTATTTTCTTTTTCCTCCCCTTCTTCCAACAGCCGTACCTCTTTTATCTCTTCATCCACGTCGCCGTTTGAGGGCTTGTTATTTACAGAATTAGTTGTCATTTTGAATAACATCATTCTGAAATTTCTAAAAAAAAAAAATATATATATATATATATGATGTACAATAAAAAAAATTATATTGCGGTACCGCAGTCATAAATCCAGCTGTTAAATTGAGTCCCATTGTCACAGAGTTGATGCACATCCTGACCAGTTTGAATTCTCAGATTTTCCTCTCTTTGTCGTTCTTAAAATGACCTTTTAGTACTAAGACTTTTAAATCCGTCATACAGTGATCAGGTTCAGAGAAATGTTTTTCCGCAGGCGTGTCCAGTTCATTCTTGTGTGCCTGTGTAGATTCATCCTCGTTCATAGTTTTTGCTTAGTTGGTAAACAAAACCTCCGACTTCTCAATTTCCCTGACTCCCGACTCCAACTCCACAGCCCTGGTCACTACTGAGCATGTGCATAAAGTGCACCACAGATTCATCTCTACTATCACCCCACAGAACTGGTTACTACTGAGCATGTGCATAAAGTGAAGCACAGATTCATCTAAACTATGACTCCACAGCACTGCCTCACTACTGAGCATGTACATAAAGTGCAGCACAGATTCATCTCAACTATGATTCCACAGCACTGGTCACTACTGAGCATGTACATAAAGTGCAGCACAGATTCATCTCAACTATGATTCCACAGCACTGGTCACTACTGAGCATGTACATAAAGTGCAGCACAGATTCATTTCAGCTATGACTCCACAGCACTGCCTTACTACTGAGCATGTGCATAAAGTGCAGAGCAGATTCATCTCAACTATGACTCCAAAGCACTGCCTCACTACTGAGCATGTGCATAAAGTGCAGCACAGATTTGTCTCAACTATGACTCCAAAGCACTGCCTCACTACTGAGCATGTACATAAAGTGCAGCACAGATTAATCTCAACTATGACTCCGCAGCACTAGTCACTACTGAGCATGTGCATAAAGTGCACCACATATTCATCTCATCTACAACTCCACAGCATCGGTCACTACTGAGCATGTGCATAAAGTGCACTACATATTCATCTCAACTATGACTCCACAGCACTGCCTCACTACTGAGCATGCACATAAAGTGAAGCACAGATTTTTCTCAACTAAAAACTGAGATCCTTAGATCAGGAACAGAACAGACATTTATGAGACATTTTATAACTTTCCCAAATTGTTCTGAAAAATTTTACAACAAATCCTGCACTGAACTACTGTACCCAATTTATAATATGTTTTAGGAGTTGGAGTTGTTCCATTTCATACCAACTCCACCAAATTGGGCACCGACTTCAACTCCACAGCCCTGGTTTCCCCAATATCGGTTCCTCCAGGGCACCTTGAACATTGTATTATGTACACAACATCAGCGGATGTTCATGAGGTGAAATCCATGATCTCATAGTCCTGATTTTTGATGGGTATGCGGACTGTATTTGTTGGTAATATGTGGGTACAAGTTTTGCATTTCTTATTGTTACAGAGGAATGTTCCCGTCTCTGACGATGATGAGAGGACACTTCTGGCAAGGAGATTCCTTAAGTTAGGGGGATGTTTGTAGGAGAGAAGTGGTAGTTCTGGAATTATTCCTTTCAGCCTGTGGTCTCTATGGAATATGTTTTGAAGATCAGCACCAATCTTCCTTAGGATGCTCATGTGGGGTTTGTATGTGACCACAAGAAGCGACTGTTGTTGTCCTCCCTCTGTTTACAAGGATCCCAAGAAGCAGCCGCCGGGACCACAAACGAGGAATATTTCCTCTTTTGCATGAGAGTTATTATCACATTACAACAAAGAAACAGTTTTTATTCACAGACTTTAGCTTCACGAACATAGAGTTCCAACATTCAGGATGAACGATGACAATGGTCACCTCTCTCAAGAGATCCTAAAACTAACCCTGGAGATCATCTACCTGTTGACTGGAGAGGTGAGGGATTCTGAGAATGTGACAATGAAGCTACCACTGTCTTCTACATCCGTATTTAATAACTTGTGCATATTTTATTACTCGATATACAGGACTGTATCGTAATAAAAAAAACATCAGAAGAACCCGTCATGGCCCCTCAGCCGGCCTCTGTGATACAAAGGGAAAATTACGATAAAAAGATTCTACAACTCACCAACCAGATCAGTCAGCTGCTTTCTAGAGAGGTAAAAAAAGAAAAAACTTTTGTAAAGTCAAGAATAACTTTCGAACTTCTGAGACTTGACCACCTTGGAAACAGTCTTGTGTCAAAATTAAACTAAGGTCCCAAATCATTATTGTATTTTTTCATCTAATTTTTAGGGTTCTTCACCTCTTTTTTTTCCTCTTTATTCTTCTTTTATTTTGTTTTGATTTTCCTCCTTATTCTTCTTCTATTTTAGATATTCGTAATTTTTTTTTGTTTGTCATTTGTATTTTCAGACGTTTTTGTCCAGTTCATCAAGTTAGAGTTTTTAAAAAGTTGTAACATTTTTGCGCAAATGTGCTCCAGTTACCCACCACTCTTCCATCTTCCTGGAGTGATTTTATGTACTTATGACATTTTTGCCGTAAGTTGGGCAACATTTTAGGCGAACATGTAACTTTTTGCACTAAAACGTTGCAAAAAAAAAAAAATTAAAGACAGAAATAAAGAGCTCCTTCATTTTGCGCAATATTCACAAACCGCATGCGTCATCTTGAAGAATTTCGCACAAAAAAGGCAATGAATACCACAAAACAAAAATAAAAAACTGACTTAAAAAAACCTCAAATGATGAATCGGGCTTAAACTGATTTCCACACATCATTTACTCACCGATTTAATATTTTATCGTTCTGTTTCTGCAGGTTCCTCTGCGATGTGACGATATAACGGTTTATTTCTCCATGGAGGAGTGGGACTATGTAGAAGGACACAAGAGTCTGTACAAGGACATGGCGATGGATGATGATGATGAACTCTCCACTTTGGGTAATATTCTGTGCCAATAAGAGGTGTATCTAGGTTTTATGGGATCTGGAGCAATAATTCAGTTTGGCAACCACTCATCTCTGCAGACTTCCATCTTCTCCGGTCTTCTGCAATACGTCCCCACACAATGCCCTTAAAGATAGCAGTGTCATAATGCTCCTGAATAAAAATATGTGACCTATGCTGAGTACCTGAATAATTGTCCCTCCCTATAGTCCTCGCACAAAATATGATCCCCACATTGTCCTTCTTATGGTACATGCCCTCCAAACTTCCGCCTCCTTTCCATACTGGGCCCCCTCTTTTCACATTCCTCTCACACTGTGTACCTCCATACTGCCCAGTCTCTATACAACACCCCCTCACCACACTCCTCCCCTTGGCTTCCTGGCTGTGGCCTTACACTTTTCTCTCATGCCAACCCCACCACACTACTCAGTTTTTATTCTGTGCCCACTCACACTTTTCTCCCCATACTGTCTCCTCGCACTATTCCCCTCGATAGTCTGCTCACACTTTTACCCTCTCACTCTCCATGCTGCCTCCTCACACATTCCCCTTACTCCTTATACTGTGTCCACACCCATCCCATCACCCTCGCTCCCCATACTATGTCCGCATTCATTTTCTCCTCGCTCCTCATACTGTCTGCACCCATCCCCCATATTGTTTCCTTATACATTCCCCCCATCTACACCTTGCTCCTCATATAGTGTCTTAAAATTTCTCCTGCTCCCCATTTTGTGTCTGCACTTGTTCCTTCCTTGCTCCCCAAGCGTGTGTCCCCCACACAACCCAGTAAATCCCCCCACACTAAATCCCCCTGGTTACATTTAATCTTCGGTGTCTACATTTTTTATGGAGCACTTACCACCAATGTGTGCCTATTCAGCCCCGGCGAGTGACGTTAGACACTCCAGATGTTTCTTCGACCCGGCGGTCAGAGCTGACAGGTGGCTCAGAGGACTGGCGACTTCCATTCCGGGGGGGCAACAAAATGCAGACACCGGTAAAAACACTTCAGAACGCTGTATTAGGCGGCCTGACTGCGCCCCACCATGCCGCCTGCGTTCGGGGCTCATGGCCTGGCTGCCCCACACACCACATACAACTCTGGTGCCAATTAATCTCCAAACTTCCTACTCATGGATTTTTAAACCTGTTCCCCATATTTTTCCTTAAGGTTTTGAAATCTGTAAGTTGCTCCCATGCTCAGAGATGTATTAAATATCCATTCACCATCTGTCGATGTGAACCCTCCAGTATCTAGGTTGGTGCTATATAAAGGTGTCCCATGATTTGCCCTTTTTTTTCACCCAATCTACATTTTAATTTTCAGGACAGCACGACAGCATGAAAACTAAGGAAGATATTGAGATCGTGAAGGCTGATCATACATGGAAACATGAAGAAATGCTTCAAGAATTCCAGGGAGAAAACTACATTATCCCTTTTCCCATCACAACTGTTTTTTCCACAGATTTGTCCTTGGATTTTTCTGAATGCATGGGACCTTCACTTGATGCCTCGGATAGTATTCCTAGAAGTGATGGAATATTTACTGATCTTGAACCCAATAACTGTGTCATCCAGAACTTAACAGATTTGCCTTTAGATTGTCTTCCAGACCAGAGATCTCCACCAGATAGTGCAGACATAATTCCTAATGTGTATCCTAAATCCGATGAATGCGTCATCCAGAGTCTAAATTTTATTTCAAAAAACACAATTTATACTTCTAAGAAAACCTGGCCATGTCCTGAATGTGAAAGAAGCTTTACCAGTAAGAAAAGCCTTGCTACACATATGAAAACCCACACAGGGGAGAAGCCACTAACATGCTTCGAATGTGGGAGACAGTTCATCCATTACCGCAGTCTTTTCGATCACCGAAGAATTCACACCGGCGAGAGGCCATTTTCTTGTTCAGAGTGTGGAAAATGTTTCAGACATTACCGCAGCCTTCTTGATCACCAACTAATTCACACCGGCGAAAAGCCGTTTTCTTGTTCTGAGTGTGGAAAATGTTTCAGACATTACCGCAGCCTTGTCGATCACCAAAGAATTCACACCGGTGAAAAGCCATTTTCTTGTTCCGAGTGTGGAAAATGTTTCAGACATAAAGTCGGTCTTCTACGACATCAGAGAACCCACACAGGGGAGAAGTTATATGGTTGCTTAGAGTGTGGAAAACGCTTTGCGCAGAAAATTAGTCTCGATCGTCATATACGGATTCACGCCGGATTTATGCCGTTTCCAGGAAATAAATGCAGCTTAAATTTCATGCAGAATGAATCTCCGTGAACATCAGAAAAATCAATACTGGTGACAGATCATTTTCATGTTCCTGCTGTCAAAAGAGATTTGCCCAAATTTTCCAGACAATTTTCATAGTAAAAAAAACTCCTCTCGGGTGAAAAAATAAAGTAATAACAATGTCACTGTGATAATAAATTCTTAAAAACAATTTAAAAATAAAATTGAATAATGCTCTTTATTACAGAAACGCATCCATTTTCATGGGCAGCTAATCAGATCAAAAAATGAATGAAAACCCACTCTAGCCAATTTGGTAAATGTTACTGAATTTTGGGCAAAAAAATGGTTTAGGTATTTCTTCAGCTCAGACCAGTGGCGTATCTAGGGGGGGGCAGCCGGGGCATTTGCCCCGGGCGCAGCCGGCAGGGGGGCGCAGTTGGGCCGCCTAAAGCGGCGGTCCGCAGTGTCTCCCCCGGCGGCTTCATTCTGCCGCCCCCCGCACTGGGAGTCAGCTGTTCTCTGTGCCGACTGTCAAGCTGACAGCCGGCACAGAGAAGCTGCAGCGTGCCGGCTCCCAGTGTTCAATTGTACTCGTATCTGTGATGCGAGTACAATTGAAGCTTTGACTGCCGGGTCAGAGCGACGCCAGCAGCGTGATCAGGTCATGTGATCACGCTGCTGACGTCACTCACCTGCGCGGCAGAGCAGGAGCTGCAGATCGACCAGGAGACACAGAGCGGTGGTAAGTGCTCCAGTGGAGCTGAAGACACCGAAGGTGCAGGGGGGGATTTACTGTGAGTGGGGATGGGGGGCATATAATATTGTGGGGGGATTTACTGTGAGTGGGGATGGGGGGCATATATTGTGGGGGGGATTTACTGTGAGTGGGGATGGGGGCATATATTGTGGGGGGGATTTACTGTGAGTGGGGATGGGGGCATATATTGTGGGGGGGATTTACTGTGAGTGGGGATCGGGCATATATTGTGGGGGGGATTTACTGTGAGTGGGGATGGGGGCATATATTGTGGGGGGGATTTACTGTGAGTGGGAATGGGGGGCATATATTGGGGGGATTTACTGTGAGTGGGGATGGGGGCATATATTGTGGGGGGGATTTACTGTGAGTGGGAATGGGTTGCATATATTGTGGGGGGGATTTACTGTGAGTGGGGATGGGGGCATATATTGTGGGGGGATTTACTGTGAGTGGGGATGGGGGCATATATTGTGGGGGGGATTTACTGTGAGTGGGGATGGGGGCATATATTGTGGGGGGGATTTACTGTGAGTGGGAATGGGGGGCATATATTGTGGGGGGGATTTACTGTGAGTGGGGATGGGGGCATATATTGTGGGGGGATTTACTGTGAGTGGGGATGGGGGGCATATAATATTGTGGGGGGGATATACTGTGAGTGGGAATGGGGGGCATATATTGTGGGGGGATTTACTGTGAGTGGGGATGGGGGCATATATTGTGGGGGGGATTTACTGTGAGTGGGGTTGGGGGCATATATTGTGGGGGGGATTTACTGAGAGTGGGGATGGGGGGCATATATTGTGGGGGGGATTTACTGTGAGTGGGGATGGGGGGCATATATTGTGGGGGGGATTTACTGTGAGTGGGGATGGGGGGCATATATTGTGGGGGGGATTTACTGTGAGTGGGGATGGGGGCATGTATTGGGGGGATTTACTGTGAGTGGGGATGGGGACATATATTGTGGGGGGGATTTACTGTGAGTGGGGATGGGGGGCATATATTGAGGGGGGGATTTACTGTGAGTGGGGATGGGGACATATATTGTGGGAAGGATTTACTGTGAGTGGGGATGGGGGGCATATATTGTGGGGGGATTTACTGTGAGTGGGGATGGGGACATATATTGTGGGAAGGATTTACTGTGAGTGGGGATGGGGGGCATATATTGTGGGGGGATTTACTGTGAGTGGGGATGGGGGGGATATATTGTGGGGGGGATTTACTGTGAGTGGGGATGGGGGCATATATTGTGGGGGGGATTTACTGTGAGTGGGGATGGGGGCATATATTGTGGGGGGGATTTACTGTGAGTGGGAATGGGGGGATTGTGGGGGGGATTTAATGTGAGTGGGGATGGGGGCATATATCGTGGGGGGGATTTACTGTGAGTGGGAATGGGGGGCATATATTGTGGGGGGGATTTAATGTGAGTGGGGATGGGGGGGATATATTGTTGGGAGGATTTAATGTGAGTGGGGATGGGGGGGATATATTGTGGGGGGATTTAATGTGAGTGGGGATGGGGATATATTGTGGGGGGATTTAATGTGAGTGGGGATGGTGGCATATATTATTGGATGGGGGATATTTAATATGAGTGGAGATGGGGGGATTTATTGTGGGGGGGAGATTTAATGTGAGTAGAGAGGGGGGATTTATTGTGGGGGGAGATTTAATATGAGTGGGGATCGGGGGATTTATTGAGGGGAAGGGATTTAATGTGATTGGAGATGGGGGATTGAATGTGTGTGGGGGGAGATTTGTCATGGGGATGGGGGGATTTAATGTGTGGGGGAGATCTAAGGACACAAAATGAAGAGCAAAGGGGGAGATGGGGGGGCATATATGAGGAAACAGTATGGGGGATGGGTGCAGACAGTTTTGGGTCAAACGGGGGAATGTATGCGGACACAGTATGAGTAGCGATGTGAAAAACGTATGTGGACAGATTACGGGGAGTGAGGGTGTTGGGATGTGTGCATGCGTAGCATGGGGGACAGTGTAAGGGCACAGCCAGGAGGGGACAGTATACAAAGGAGGGGGAGTGTGATGAGAGGGTACAGTATAAATACTGGGCCCTATAGGGACACAGTGTGAGAGGACAGTATGAAGAGGGGGCCAGTATGGAAAGGGGAGGTCCGTGTAAAGAGCGGGTACCATAAGAGGGACAGTGCGGGGGTCATATTTTGTGCAGACAATATAGTGAGGGGCAATTTTTTTATTCAGGAGCATTATAATGACACTTGTATCTTTAAGGGCGTCATGTGGAGATTTTCTGCAGAAGAGCGAAGAAGATGGAAGTCTGCAGAGACGGCTGTGGATGAGAAAACCCATCATGGGGATCTGGACAAGATGAAGAAATGAAGGAGAACAACTCCAGAGACGACGTCATCTATAAGGTACCTGGATGTAAATGTTATTTGTGATACTAACTAACTCTCATGTTTTTATTTATGTTAGGAGCATTAAAGGGGATGTCCAGGTTTGTGATGAGTCTGCAGTCATTCTTTGTGACTGCAGACTTCTGAGTTCTCACAGTGCGCACTGCACGCTGTCAGGATTCTCTCGTGCCGGCGATTTACATACATGCGGTCACGTGCTGACTAGACATGTGTGGCCTCACTCAATGAAAATGAACTGAGTGAGGCCGGGCACGTCTAGTCGGAATGTGGTCAGAAGTATATAAATCACATACTTGTGCTGACATGACTGTCCACCGGCAAGGGAGAATCCTAAAAGTGTGCAGTGCATGCGTTGTGAGAATTCAGAAGCTGCGATGTCAGGATTCACCTCTGCAGGTTCCAGTCGTCGACACATGGACACTTCACTCATATGCGACTTTCATACTCCATGGTCCTGTAACAACGAGCTTCTCTTCTGCTTCTCTCAGTTTTTCACTGAACATTGGGAGCTTAAGGGAGAGGAGCTCATTGGTACATGACTAAGTGTGCAAATCGCATATGTTCTGGGGGGGGGGGGGGGCAAACTGAATTCTTGCCCCGGGTGCCAGAAACCCTAGATACACCTCTGGCTCAGACGACTACACCAAATCCATTATGGGCAACTCCATGCCAAAGTTTGAGAAGGAGAGGATGCAGGAGTCATTGGCAGATACGGCCTCGGAGAAAGGAATAAAATTGGGGACCGTCTTGTGCAGTTCTATCATGAGAACAAGCATAGAATCACTAACACGTGTGTCAAATATGGAGGACAGGTGTAAGAAGAGGAGTGCTGAGAATTGTGTGCAGTTAGTAGGTCGGATCAGATGAATGGTGGGGGAAGCCAGGTTTCTGTGGCGAGGTGGGGGGTGAAAATAGTTGGACTTGGGGTGCAGTTGAAGAGAACTGTGAGAATGTGAGTAGGTGGTGGTCTGAGAGGTGAGTTTATAAGATTAGATAGGGAACAGAGGTAAGGGGAGGGGAGAAGATGGGATCTAGAGTATGTCCCTCTTTGTGGGTGGGTTTCTTCTTTTTGATCCTGGTGTAGTAGGAGGACAGTAATTGCCCTTGTCATTTATGAAGGTGTCATGTTGGAGGTCGCAGCCTTTTCTTTGTGTCTCCGTCATGTTTTTCTCCATCAATTAAAACTATCTGTGAAGCCCCCATGTCTGTCATATACTATATAATAAAGTTCTAAGCCTAGGTTAGATTCTTTGGTACTATTGCATGTATGATATATATGATCCTTGCACAAATCTCCACCCACAGGTATTCAAGAAGACACTTGTGCCTTGCAGCGCTGGAGTCCTGGGTTCTAATCCCACCTTGGACAACATCTGCAGGAGTTTGTATGTTCTCCCCGTGTTTGCGTGGGTTTCCTCCGAGTTCTCCGGTTTCCTCCCACATTCCAAAGACATACTGATAGGGAATCTAGATTGTGAGCCCCATCAGGGACCGTAGAGAATGTGTGCAAACTGTAAAGTGCTGCGGAATATGTAAAAGAAGATACCTTAATTTAATAAGGGACACAAATCACAGCATCTCTAAAGAAGACCTGCCATTCATTACCTGACGTGACCGTCTCACTCAAGGTGCTATAGGGTGACGTGACGCCCTCGTGACAGTAACCCTCAATAATAGGAAACTGGGCAAAGAATTGTATATGCTCACCTGCCTGGGTTGTGACCTGACACAACTCCGTGCTTGTCAGAAAGACGCGGATTCAAAACAAACAGGAAAAGAGAGGTCATTCCTGTGCGCTGACACCGAGTGAAGACAAGAGTGTATGTTGTCTGGATCTTCATTCACTCATACATCGCATTTCAAAGTCGGGTTGACTCCTTCATCAGGTATACAGGAAAGATATATATCTTGGTACTGGGTTAGCCAGTAGATAAAAAAATATTTAGAATTGAGAGTCCTCAGTGGTTGATACCTTTTAATGGCTAACATCAGGTATAGTGATTCCGCGGGGAATATTTTTCAAGCACGCCGAAGACACTCAGCACCGAGCATGCCCTGATAACACCTTATCCGAGCACATTCGCTCATCACTACTAGGTTTCTCTAATCTCTACCAACATTTTTTAAATTGTCCACTAGAGGCCGCTCTCCAGCCATCCGCCTGCCTCCACTCTAGACTGACTGATCACATGATCATCACGTCATCTCCGTAGCTTCAGGTTTCCAGTCCCTCTAGTCATGTGACTGGTCACATGCTCGTGATGCCACCACAGGTCCTGGAGCCCACGGAGGTCCTTCAGTTATTATCTGTCATTTCCTCTGAGACTGTCGTATGGACCCAGGGACAGAAGAGAAGGCGACTCGTGATGTTTCCTGGCGTGTAACATACGCAGCGGACACTCCGGTAATATGCACAATGGGGGGAATGTTTACTATTGCTTAATGGCTATTCCTTACATAGATATTATGGGATTGTTTACATCCGTAGACTGGGGAATTGCATAAATAGCAGTTCCATTAACCCCTTAAGGACCAAGCCACTTTGTAGGTTAATGACCAAGCCTTAGTTTGGAAATCTGACCACTGTCACTTTATGTGGTTATAACTCTGGAACGCTTCAACGTATCCCACTGACTCTGAAACTGTTTTTTTTATGTGACACATTGCACTTTATGATAGTGGTAAAATTCCTTCTTGTGTTTATGTTTATTTGTGAAAAAAAATGTACATTTGGCAACAATTTTGAACATTTTACAATTTTCAAACTTTTAATTTTCATGCCCTTAAATCACAGAGATATGTCACACAAAATAGTTAATGAATGACCTTTCCCACATGTCGACTTTACATCAGCACAATTTTGGAAACATATTTTTTCTTTCTTAGGAAGTTATAAGGGTTAAAAGTTAACCAGCGATATCATATTTTTTAAACAATATTTACAAAACCATTTTTTTAGGGACCACCTCACATTTGAAGTGACTTCGAGGGGCCTGTATGACCGAAAATACCCAAAAGTGACACCATTCTATAAAACTGCACCCCTCAAGGTGCTCAAAACCACATTCAAGAAGTGTATTAACCCTTCAGGTGCTTCGCAAGAATTGAAGCAATGTGGAAGGAAAAAAATGAACATTTAACTTTTTTTTCCACACAACTGTTACATCGGACACAATGTTTTTTATTTTCATCAGAAAATGAACCACAATATTTGTTTTGCAATTTGTCCTGAGTACACCGATACCCCATGTGTGGAGGAAGACCACTCTTTAGGTGCACGGCAGAGTTTGGAAAGGAAGGAGCGCCGTTTGAGGTTTTGAATGATGTGCCTAAACAATGGAAACCCCCCATAAATGATACCATTTTGGAAACTAGACCCCTCAAGGAACTTATCTAGATGTGTGGTGAGTATCTTGAACCACCAGGTGCTTTATAGAAGTTTATAACAGCAAACAAAATGAAAAAAAAAAACACCTTTTTCCAACAAAATTTTTATTTTAGCCCCAATTTTTTTATTTTCTCAAGGGTAACAGGAGAAAATGGACCCCAGAATTTGTTGTGCAATTTTTCCTGAGTGTGCCAATACCCCATGTGTGGGTGAAAACTACTTTTGAGACACAGCGTAAGGCCGGAGACACACTGGTGCGAGATGCAGCCGAGTCTCGCTGGTTAAAAGCAAGCTGTAACACCGGCACTCTGGAGCGGAGCGTGCAGCTGCATAGCAATACATGGAGCTGCACGCTCCGCTCCACAGTGCCGGTGCCACAACTTGCTTTTAACCAGCGAGACTCGGCCGTATCTCTCAGCAGTGTGTCTCCGGCCTAAAGCTCAAAATGGAAGGAGCGCCACATAATAGTGCAAATTTTACTATTGTGGTTTGAGGGTGCCATGACCCACTGGGAGAGTCCCTGATGTGCCAGAACAGTAGAACACCCCATAAGTGACCCTATTTTACAAACTACACCTCTCGATGAATTCATCTAGGGGTGTAATGTTCATATTGATACCAAGGGTGTGTCACAGAATTTTATACCATTGGGCAGTGAAGAAAAAATAATTACATTTTTGCCACAAAAATGTTGTTTTATCCCCGATTTAAATTGGCAACAGAATTGGTCCCCAAATTTCTTCTGAATATAGAAATACCCCATATGTGGCTGTACAGTACTGCTTTGCCATACGGAGAGTCTCGGTAGGGATGGAGCGCTCTTTGCCTCCTGGAGCCCAGATTTTCCTAGAATAGTTTGCAGACTCCATCTACAGAGCCCCCTAAGTGCTAGAGAGCAAAATCCCCACCCCCACCCCTCTCAATTGACCCCATTTTGGAAATTATACACCTGCCAAATGTGAATGCTAACTGTGATATATGCACACTGGGGCTCAGAAGGGAGGGGCGCATTTGGATTTAGGAGTGCAGAGTTCGCTGAATTTCTTTTGGGGGGCAATGAGCTATTTTGCTTTTCTAGAGCCTTTGTGCTACCAGTAACGTGGAAGCCCCCTATATTTCTGTTAACAGATGACAGACCTGAGTGAGGACTTGTTTTTTTGTGGACTGAGTTGAAGCTTTTATTGGGAACATTTTTCATAACGTTTGGGATCACATTTATCCTGCGCTCTACGCTGAGCACTTTGGGGTTTCCATCTAAATCTCTGAGTGACATGACAGATGAAACTCCCGAGGGATCCAATAACTATAATGAGGCAGCAGAGTTACTACGGACTCCGTCTGGCCTCTGTTCAGCGGTGTCCTTCCTTTCAGAGGTGCACAAAACTATGGTGGACCGCATTTTTATGCACGTGTAAAAAGATGGACACCGCCAGATCACAGGTCCTATGGTGTCCACAGTGCCTCCATCTGCCTCTTTATAAGGAATCTTCCGCCGCCGGTTCTGTCTGAATCACGTATTTCAGAGATTTACAAGGAAACCCCGGTATAAGCGCTCAGTGTAGAGCACAGGATAAATGTGCGCCGAGCTTTACTGCGATCTTTGGGAGGCAGAAGGAACAAATCCACAGCAGGTGAAGAATTGGATTTATTTTTCACGCTGTTCCTCGTGTGGTATAAGTGATTAAGCGACTTTATTCTTCGGGTCGGTGCGATTACAGCGATACCAGATTTATATCCATTTTTTATGTTGGGCTTCTGTCACTAAAAAATGCTTTTTTTCGCCAGAAGAAGTTTTTGCATCACCATATTTTGAGAGCTATAATTTTTCCATATTTCGGCCGACAGTCATGTGAGGGCTTATTGTTTGCGGGACGAGTTGCCATTTTTATTGGTACCATTTTCGGGCACATGACATTTTTTGATCACTTTCTATTCTGATTTTTGCAGAGTCTGAATGAACAAAAACCAGCAATTCAGGAATTATTTTTGTTTGTTTATTTTCTCTTCGATTCTGCATGTGATAAAATTAATAAGGCAGTTTTATTCTTCGGGTCAGTATGATTACAGCGATGCCTCATTTATTTTTTTTTTATGTTTTGGCGCTTTTGCACAATAAAAGCTTTTATAGAAAAAATTATTATTTTTGCATCGCTTTATTCTGAGAGCTATAACTTTTTTATTTTTCCTCTGATGGAGCTGCATGGCGGCTTGTTTTTTGCAGTACAAGATGACATTTTTATTATTTATATTATTTTTATTTACATTCGTCTTTTTGATTGTGTTTTAATCCACTTTTTCCAAGCGGCATGATGATAAAGCATACTGTAGTTTGCTACATTTTTGTGTATTTTTTTTGCAGCATTCACTGAAGGGGTTAACTAGTGTGACACTTTTATAGATCGGATTGTTCCTGAACACCAATACAAAACATGTGTACTTGAATTTTTTTACATAAAAATGTGTATTTATTAGTGGACTAGATGGTGGCCAGATTCTAACGCATCAGGTATTCTAGAATGCACAGCCACGTAGTATATAACACAGCCACATAGTATATTGCACAGCCCACGTAGTATATAACACAGCCACGTAGTATGTAGCACAGCCCATGCAGTATATAACACATCCCATGCAGTATATAACAGCCCACGCAGTATATAACACAGCCACGTAGTATATAGCACAGCCCCCTTAGTATATAACACAGCCCATGCAGTATATAACACATCCCACGCAGTATATAACAGCCCACGCAGTATATAACACAGCCACGTAGTATATAGCACAGCCCACGTAGTATATAGCACACCCACGGTTATATTGCACAGCCCACGCAGTATATAACACAGCCACGTAGTATATTGCACAGCCCATGTAGTATATAGCACAGGCACGTAGTATATAGCACAGCCCACGTAGTATATAGCAATGTGGGCACCATATCCCTGTTAAAAAACAATTAAAATAAAAAATAGTTATATACTCACTTTCCATAGGCCCCCGGATCCAGCCGAGGCCTTTACCAATGCTCCTCGCGACACTCCGTTCCCAGTAATGTCTATCGGCAATAACCCGTGATCATGAAGCGGTCTCGCGAGACCGCCACGTGATCTTGGGTCATTGCCGCAATACATTCTTGGGACCGGAGCGCGAGGAGCGGGAAAGGCTGCTCCGGACTTCGGAAGGTGAGAATATAATGTTTTTTTGCTTTTTTTAAAGGGAACCTGTCACCCCATTTTTTTCAATATGAGGTAAAAATAGTGTTCAATAGGGCCTGAGCTGTGCTATACAATAGTGTCTTTATTATCCCCTGATTCCCTACCTTTGCTGCCAAAATACCTTAGTAAAGTCGCCGTTTTCGGCTGTCAATCACGCAGGTCTGGTCAAATGGGCGTGGTGAAATCGCTGGTTCTCCCCCACCTCTTGCTTTTCTTCCCAGCGTTGGCGTAGTGTTTCGCGCATGCGCAACAGCCGAATCCACTGCGCAAGGGCAGAAAAAGAGCGCGATCTGTGCTATTCACCGGTTTATCGGTGGCGGCGGCCATCTTCCTGAGGCCGCGCGTGCGCAGATGGAGTGCTCTGCTTCCCGGGGCTTCAGGAAAATGGCCGCGGGATGCCGCGCGTGCGCAGATGGAGATTGCGGCGGCCATTTTCCTGAAGCCGAGTTCGCATCTCAAAAGAAAGAAAAGCAAGAGGTGGGGGAGAACCAGCGATTTCATATCGCCCATTTGACCAGACCTGTAAGATTGACAGCTGAAAACGGCGACTTTACTAAGGTATTTTGGCAGCAAAGGTGGGGAATCATGGGATAATAAAGGCACTATTGTACAGCACAGCTCAGGCCCTATTGAACACTATTTTTACCTCATATTGAAAAAACGGGGTGACAGGTTACCTTTAATTATTTTTAACATTCTATGTTTTCACTATTGATGCTGCATAGGCAGCATCAATAGTAAAAAGTGAAGCGTGGTTAAATCCCGCCCCAATCTCGCTGATTGGTCGCAGCCAATCAGCGACCCAGGATTTCCGTTACAGACAGACGGAAGTTAGAAACAGACAGAAGTACCCCTTAGGCAATTATATATATAGATTATTATTATTTTGTATTTTTTTAATACATTTTTTTTTTTCCTTTTTTACCTAGTCCCTTTATGGGACTTTCACTTTTTTCACTTTGATTGAAGGTATAATGCATTGCAGTGCATTATACCTATACTGAAAGCTTCTGACACCATGCTGTGAGCATGGTCTTAGCAGCTTTCTGTAGCTTGGTGACCCGGGAGTCGTCATAACGACCCCAGGTCACCATGGCAACGATTGGGCCCCACGGCCAATCTGAATGCAGAGGGAGCTCCCGTCCCTCTGCCTCCCTCCTGAATGCTGCGATCGCACTCTATCGCAGCATTTAGGGGGTTAACAGACAGGGACGGCGCTGACACCACTACTGGCTGTTAGTGTAAAGCTTCTGCACTGATCTGGCAGGAAGTGCTGACATTTCAGCATCTCCTGCGCGATCATGGTGTGATTGGTCAGTCAGATTGACTGACCGATCACAGTGATCAGGGTGACAGCATGGGTCCCCGCACCTCTTCCCGTGCCTCTCAGCTGTCACAGACAGCTGTCGGCACTGATCTGTCACTGTGTGTTTACACGCAGTGAAAGTTTAAATGCATCACGGACACAGTACGTCATGGTGCAGGAACTGACCCCCGGCCATGACGGACTGTGTCCGTCATTGGACGTTAAGGAGTTAAACACATCTGCATTGCGGGCCCCATCCCATTCTATGTATGTAGGGCTGTTATTTCCATCCTTGTAAGATAGAGTAGGCAAGAGAAACACGCACTGTATGAACCCCGACAGTGACCCCCGCACAGTATGACGCCCCCACAGTGACGTCCACACAGTATGATACCCCCACAGTGACCTCCACACAGTATAATACCCCTCACAGTGACTTCCACTCAGTATGATACCCCCACAGTGACTCCCAGACAATTTGATGCCCCCAATGACCCCACACAGAATTATGCTCCCACAGTGACCTCCACACAGTATGATACCCCCACAGTGACTCCCACACAGTATGTTACCCACACAATGACCTCCACACAGTATGATACCATCCACAGTGATTCCTACGCAATATGATGCCCCAGTGATCCCCACACAGTATGATTCTCCCACAGTGACCCACACACAGTATGACGCCCCCACAGGGACCCAAATATAGTATGATAGCCACAAAGTGAGCCCCACACAGAGTGATGCCCCTATAACGACCATCACACAGTATGATGATCCCACTGTATGATGCACCCATAGTGACCCCCAAGTAGTAGATGCCCCCTCAGTGATACCCACAGTATGATGCCCCCACAATGACCCAAAAACAGTATGATGCCTCCACAAAGTATGATGCCTCCACAGTGACCCCGCACAGTATGATGTGCCCATAGTGACCCCAACCATATAGTATGATGACCCACACAGTGAACCTCATGTAGCATTATGCCTTGACAGTGACCCCCATCACACAGTATGATGCCTACAGTTTGATGCCCTCACAGTGACCCCCACAGTCTCTCTCAAATATGATGCCCCCACAGTGACCCCCAAACATATGAATTCCACCGGTGTATTGCTATGCGTGTGAGGTCAGACATTGATGTTGGTGAGAGGTTTCCATTTTAGTTTATTCCGAAGGTGTTAGATGAGGGTTGAGGTACAGACTCCATGTCTGTATTGACCTTGTGCACTGGGTACAGTCATGGGGAACAGAAAAGGGTGTTCACCAAACCTGACTTTAATCAAAAGGTGAATCCTAAAGTTTGCGTCCATATAGAGTAGGTTATACTTGTCAACTCTCCTGGAATAAGACAGGATGTCTAGGATTGCTGGAAGAGCAGGTAAAGATCCTGGGCACCTCACATACTCGTCTCTTCCAATTCCCGCCTGTTCTCTGCCACATAACCAGAGCTAAAAATCCTACCACTGAGCGATTGTGGCGAGAAGCGGATGGAAGGGCAGGAATGGGAAGAGGTGAATATCTGAGCTTGGTATGAAGTAATGTGAAGGCCAGGGCAGCAGAATGCAGGGCTGTGAGTTGACCGCCCCATAGTTCCATTAGGTGCCACCTATGCCTCTTCCACAGATAAGAATCTACCTTAATATTAGTATTTGTCACAAGCTACTCTGACTTTCCCTCCTTTTCTCCCATATAATCCATATTGTTAGTGCAGACACATTACCCCTGTGCACTCCTACCACTACCTTTGTATCCCACATGTTCTATCTCCTATCTAATACAGCTCGTGGACACCAATGCAAAATTTAACATAGGGCCCCCAACTGTGACAGATCATTAATAGAATTTGCCTTCATATTTGGGCCAAAGTGACCTTTTGCGCTGTTTTAATGTCCAGGACAGCCCCTGCCCAAATATATCTTTCTCTTTCATATTCATATAACTATCATGTATTTTCCAACTAACCCAATTCATCTGGTAGACTCCTTCAAACAGGAGAGATTCCCTAAAAGAAATGGCAAATCTCTTGGTCGCCTCACATTCTTGCGTTTCCTTCCTCTCCTGGGCAATGCCGCAGACTTTGACCAGCACAGGACCCTCGATGTAATGGCCCCCGGGACCTGAGGAAAGTTAAAAAATGAAAAGGTGACTTTTGAGTATCTTCTGGAGTGAGTTCAAGTTTGTAAAGGTTTAGTCTGAGAACTGGCCTGGGGTCTATAAATAATTTATTTTGTATTTATTGGTCTTAGACCTCCCCTCCAGAGTTCTGGTCTGTACACAGCCCTATTGTGTACTGTATATATACAATGATGGTCTGGCCAGGGGAAGAGCCTTGTCTGCTGACTATTTAAGCTAGGTGGCATCTCCTACCCAGTTATATAGGGCACCTACGTTGAGTTCACCCCATTCCTCTTTTATATACTATAGGCTGCAGCTCCATTTTAAGTCCCATCTTACGTTTTCCTTGATTCCTCTGACACCAGACGTTGCATCTATTTACAACTGTCCATATGCCCCTCAACTAAAACCCCTTGCAGCTGATTTTTAAATCTTTAAAAAAAAAATCTTTAAAAGGGGAAAATACTTTAATTTATGGGAGAATTTACATCCATCATCACAAATAAACAATTTCTATCCAAAGAATTCAACCCACGAAGACCGGCGTTCATTTACCAAAATATTCAGGATGGACAATGACAGCGGTCACCTGTCTCGGGAGATCCTAAAACTAACCCTGGAGATCATCTGTCTGTTGACCGGAGAGGTGAGGGATTCGGAGAATATGACAATGAAGCCACTACTGTTTCTTACATCCGTATTTTATAACTTGTACATCATTTTATATCCGATATACAGGACTGTATTGTAGTAAAGAAAACATCAGAAGAACTCGTGATGACCGCTCAGCCGACTTCCGTGATGCAAAGGGAAAATTACTATAAAAAGATTCTACAAGTCACCAACCGGATCAGTCAGCTGATTACTGGAGAGGTAAAAAGAGTATTTTGAAAAGCTGGATCAAATTCTCCTATTACCGTCCAGACTTTTCAACCTTAGTTTGGATTTTTCTGATCTATTATTTTATGGTTTTGTTTCTGCAGGTTCCTCTGCGATGTGACGATATAACGGTTTATTTCTCCATAGAGGAGTGGGACTATGTAGAAGGACATAAGAGTCTGTACAAGGACGTGGTGATGGACGATGATGAACTCTCCACTTTAGGTAATGTTGTGTGCCAATTACTCCAAGTTTCCTACTGCTACAGATTTTTAAACCTGTTCTCCAGATTTCTTGCTTTTGTTTTGGAATCTTCCATTAATTGGTCCCATGAATAGAGGTTCTTTAAAGTAGTTCGTTCACAGTCTACTGATGTGAACTCTACAATTTTTATGTTGATGCTCAGGGCTGGACTGGGACTAAAATTCAGCCCTGGCATTTGAAGGTACACAGGCCCACTTGTCACATGGTGACTGTATAATATCTTTGTACTCTTGTAGGTAACAAGAAGCGAGGGGAGTGTAATACGACTATATAACATAGAATCACAGCTGTATCCAGCATTACAGCTCAGTCCTATTTATTGCTTTTAGTTGCTGTACCAAGAAAAGCCGCTACTTTACCTACATAACTGGATCTCGTAGATAATGAAGGGATTGAGACGACCAAAGGCTGTGGAACCTCATTCTGATGCTCCATACACTTTGCCTACAGCCACTTTTGGTTCCGCAGCGCAGCACGAGACCCGGTGACTTTGAAGAGCGGTGACATCAGTAACGTCACCGTTCTTCAGATATTCAGTGTCTTGCGCTGAGCTTGGCGACTGTGAAGAGCGGTATTGTTACTACCGTCACCTCTCTTCAGAGTCACTGGGTCTCGCCTGGTCTGGGCTAGTAGTGGGGGTGTCTGATAGACCCCTCTCCATTACTTACACCAGGGATTGATAGCAGCTGACATCAACTCTAAAAATCATTACACATACCAGAATTTTAATGCTCTGGCAACTGGGAAAAGCAGTAGAGTTAGTGCTATTCCCAGGCACCGGGTGCTAACTACAACTGCCATCATCCTTGCCTGGTCTCCCTGCGAAGCATTTCTGCTGTACTTACATGCGCTGATCTCAGGCCGCTAAACGAGTGTGATCGACAATAGTGAAGTCGTTCGCTTGTTTCCCGGCCTCTTTACACCAACTGAGAAAGAATGAAGGGAACAGAACAATCACAATTAGATCAATCTGTCCCCATACAGTATCATGTTATCAGCAGCACAACTACAGTTTACACCAGCGATGTGCTGCTGAGAACAAGGATTTTTGTTCCCACATAAACAATCCAATCACTCAGCATTTTGCTTGTTTAGTATAATACACCCCATAGTCCTCCATATATTATAATGTGCACCTCAGTCCTCCATATAGTATAATACACTCCTCAGTCCTCCATATAGTATAATACACTCCTCAGTCCTCCATATAGTATAATACACTCCTCAGTCCTCCATATAGTATAATGTGCACCTCAGTCCTCCATATAGTATAATACACTCCTCAGTCCTCCATATAGTATGATACACTCCTCAGTCCTCATATAGTATAATACACTCCTCAGTCCTCCATATAGTATAATACACTCCTCAGTCCTCCATATAGTATAATACACTCCCCATACATAGTCCTCCATATAGTATAATACACTCCTCATAGTCCTCCATATATTAAAATACACTGCAATTCCTCCATATAGTATAATACACTCCTCAGTCCTCCATATAGTATAATGTACTGCCACAGTCCTCCATATAGTATAATACACTCCTCAGTCCTCCAAATAGTATAATACATTCCTCAGTCCTCCAAATAGTATAATACATTCCTCATAGTGCTCCATATAGTATAATGCCCCGCCATTGTTATCCATGTAGTACAATTCACTTCCCATAGTATAATGCACCCCATAGTTCTTCATATAATATAATGTATTCCCCATAGTCCTCGATACAGTATAATGCAGCCCACATATAGTATAATGATGCCACCCCAGAGTATAATGCAGCCACCCCACAGAATATATTGTAGCCTCCTGAGTATAATGTAACCCCCCCATAGAATATAATGCAGCCCCCTCATATAGGATAATGCAGCCCCTGCATATATAATATATGGTAGCCCCCTCATACAGCATTATGCAGCCCCCATAGAATATAATGTAGCCCCTCCATAGAATATAATACAGCACCCCATAGAATGTAATACAGCCCTCCCCCATAGAATGTAATACAGCCCCCCATAGAATGTAATGCAGCCAGCCCTCATAGAATGTAATTCAGCCAGCCCCCATAGAATGTAATGCAGCCAGCCCCCCCATAGAATGTAATGCAGCCAGCCACCCATAGAATGTAATGCAGCCAGCCCCCTTAGAATGTAATGCAGCCAGCCCCCATAGAATGTAACGCAGCACAGCCCCCATAGAATGTAATGCAGCACAGCCCCCATAGAATGTAATGCAGCACAGCCCCCATATAATGTAATGCAGCACAGCCCCCACAGAATGTAATGCAGCACAGCCCCCCATAGAATGTAGTGCAGCCAGCCACCCATAGAATGTAATGCAGCCAGCCCCCATAGAATGTAACACAGCACAGCCCCCATAGAATGTAATGCAGCCAGCCCCCATAGAATGTAATGCAGCCAGCCCCCATAGAATAGAATGCAGCACAGCCCCCATAGAATGTAACACAGCACAGCCCCCATAGAATGTAATGCAGCACAGCCCCCATAGAATGTAATGCAGCACAGCCCCCCATAAAATGTAATGCAGACAGCCCCCCCATAGAATGTAATGCAGCCAGCCACCCATAGAATGTAATGCAGCCAGCCCCCATAGAATGTAACACAGCACAGCCCCCATAGAATGTAATGCAGCCAGCCCCCATAGAATGTAATGCAGCCAACCCCCCATAGAATGTAATCCAGACAGCCCCAATAGAATGTAATAAATCCCCCCATAGAATGTAATACAGCACAGCCCCCATAGAATGTAATACAGCCCCCCAATAGCCCCACAATCCAGTTATCACTCATTAATATATTTAAAAAAACCACTCTCCTCACCTCTCCATGTGCCCCGCACTGCTCCCGGCTCTGGTCTCAACAGCTGCGGTCTGCTCACCCGACACTCAGCAGGTGCGCGATAATATGACATCATCGCGCACCCGCAGTGTCAGAGGCAGAGCGGGGAATGATGGGAGAGGGAGCGACAGCGGACGCTCTCTCCTCCATCATTGCATTCAACTGTACCGGTGTCATAGACGCCGGTATAGTTGAATGCGGCGACGCTGGGTGGGGGGGGGGGAGTCGGCGCTGGCGAGCGGCCCACTACTGCCACAGGCCCTTCTGGCATTTGCCAGAACTGACCGATGGCTAGTCTGGCCCTGTTGATGCTGTATAAAGTCTCCTCATTGGGTAATGAAATTCTATTTCTTGCTCAGGTCTTAGAATTGTGCCATCAATTCCTCCATTGCTTGAAGATGCTTCAAATTCGTCCATACTCAAAAGAGTTCTCTAAAGAGAGAGTTTTACATAAAAACACAATCTACTTCTTTTTTTCCAGGTCAGCACTGCAGCAGGAAAATCGTGGAAGAATTTATGTCTCCCGATTATAAATTGGAAGAAGAAGAAATGCTACAAGAATTTCCGGAAGACAACCTCAATATCCCACTTCCTTCTACTGCAAATTTTGCTACAGATTTGTCCTTGGATTCTCCTGAACACTTGGAACCATCACTTGACACCTCCGACAATTACAGACTTACACATTGCGAGCCCAATGAATATGTCACCCCGAACCCAACATTTGTACCACAGGAAACAATTTTCACATTGAATAAGACATTTCCATGCCCCGAATGCGGGAAATCATTTAAGCACAAAAACAGTCTTTCAATACATATTAAAACTCACACAGGAGAACGTTCGTTATCGTGTTCTGAATGCGGGAAAAGCTTTATCCATATGCGGAGTCTTCTTGACCACAAAAGAATTCACACCGGAGAGAAGCCGTTCCCTTGTCCTGAGTGTGGAAAATGTTTCAGGCATAAAGTGGGTCTTCTCAGCCACCAGAGAACCCACACGGGGGAGAAACCGTATGGTTGTTCAGAATGTGGGAAATTCTTTGCAGGTAAAACAGCTCTGAAACGTCACCGACGAGCGCATACTGGAGAGAAGCCATTTTCATGTTCCGATTGTGACGCAAATTTTACCCGAAAGGAATATCTCACTGAACATCAGAAGATTCACACTGGCGAAAAACCATTTTCATGTTTTTACTGTGAGAGGAGTTTCACCCATAAATCCACTCTTATTCAGCATGCATGTGTCTGCCCAGCACAGAATTACACCCGTAAGTCAAAACTATATAATATATATATATATATTCTGTATATTTGGAGCGTGATAAACTATTTTCATAACTCCATTAATTCTGGTTGCTTTAGCTGATGAGACTGAGGTCCTGGGAATCATGGTCTCAGCTCATTCATGAATTCAGGATTTTGGACCTTAATGACTAGATCAAAACTTTCCTAACCCTACACTTTATTTCTAGTAAG
Source organism: Ranitomeya variabilis (assembly GCF_051348905.1). Classification (NCBI taxonomy): domain Eukaryota; kingdom Metazoa; phylum Chordata; class Amphibia; order Anura; family Dendrobatidae; genus Ranitomeya; species Ranitomeya variabilis. The sequence continues at coordinate 33,258,753 of NC_135237.1, forward strand.
ACACGAGCGGCGTCAATGCTTCCCTACAGGGAAATAAAGCTTCAACTTATTATTTTTGGAGACTTTTTTGAAGTTGATTGGTCCATAGCAACTTTATTTCAATTTAAGACAAGCGTATTTTCGTTCTTTAGGCCGACCTTGTGCACACGCACCAATACAAGCGATTTAGCTAGTTCAGATGAAAAAATCCAACGTGCGCTAGACTAATATTTTTGGGGCCGGACTAGTCCATTAAACTCAATAGTTGTGTAAAAAAAAAATGGATGCCTTACTGACAACATCCGCATGGCATTCATTTTTAACACATTCATTTCAATAATTACGGTACTTAGGAAACTGCATTTAGCCTTCTATTATTTTTTGTTGTTGTATTAGTTGATGTAAAAAAGGTGATAAATGGATGAGAGAAACAGACATACGGAGCAACATATGGATGAAATATAGTTGATTTTTTTTTTTTTTCTGGATGAAAGACAAATGATTTGTCATATACTTGTATCAACTCGGCCTTAGAAAAACATTAAATTCACCAAAATGTCATAATATTCCCAACAATTTTGAGAACTCCAAAGTTTCCCAGACAGTTACTTTATAAATAGTTGAAGGGATTGTTAGGATACAAGGCTGCAGACACTCTGTGTGACTGCAGACTTGTGAATCTTCATATCGCGCACAGTGTGTGTCGTCAGTATTTTCTGGCGGCGGGAACAGTGTGTGATTTGCATACATGTGGAAATTCAGAGAAGCCGAGGCACCAAGTTATTGATAAAAAAACTTGGATCTTTAATCCATATTAGTTAAAATCATATTGAATACATGAGGTTACATGCAGACTAGAAGTGGGCAAAGCCGTACAAGTCTAGTCGGAATGTGGCCAGAAGTATGTGGTCACATGACCACCCGCTCTCGGAGCCAGCACCAAAATATCCTCATAGCGATGTAAGTATTCACAAGTCTGTAGTCACATAGTGACTTGTAGCCTAAAGCCACACGACCCCTTTAAAGCCAGTTTCCTTTTATACAATGCAGTAATCTTACAAAAAAGTTCAAAAATAAACTTCTGAATATACAGTTCTATATTGGGTTTTGTTTCGTTCTCTTTTTTAGTTTTGTACTGTGGTTGTTTAGCATTAGAACAAGAAAGTAGCCATTATTTCTAACCATGGACAACCCCCTTTAAAAACTACCGTAGGTGTTAATGAGTAATATAAAAATGAGGCTCATTATAATTTTTTCTTTTTTATTTCACTAGTGCAACCCGAAAAATCTGTGGAGAATCATGACACTGTTTCTACTGACCCTTTAAACGAAAATATAGTAATCACGCCAGAATTTGAAGGACAAATCCCCAATATCCCATTATTCCATCCTGCAACTTTGTCCTCAGATTCACTTCCGCACTGGAGATCTCCACCGGGTATTGTTGACCGTATTCCTGGAAGTACTGAACTGCATCCTAGATCCGATGTATGTGTCGTCCAAAGTCCAAATATTAATTTTGAGAATACAGTTTATGCTGTTAAGACCTTTCCATGTCTTCAGTGTGACAAAAGCTTTAAACTGAAGAAAAGCCTTGCCACGCATATGAAAACCCACACGGGAGAGAGACCGCTGTCATGTTCCGAGTGCGGGAAAAGCTTCATCCATAAAAGGAGCCTCCTCGATCATCAAAGGATTCACACCGGTGAGAAGCCGTTTCCTTGTTCTGAGTGTGGAAAATGCTTCAGGCATAAAGTTGGTCTTCGGAGCCACCAGAGAATCCACACTGGGGAGAAGCCGTACGGTTGTTCGGATTGTGGGAGGCATTTTGCGACGAGAACCGGTCTACTTTGCCACCATAGGTCTCACACTGGAGAGAAGCCTTATTCGTGTTCAGATTGTGGTGCTAGTTTTACGAAGAAAGATTATGTTGTTGAACATCAAAAAATGCATACCGGTGAAAAAACGGTTTCATGCTCCTACTGTGGGAATAAATTCATGCATAAATCTACTCTTACTCAGCATCACTATTTTTGCCCTGCAAAGAAGATTCTTCTAGGACAGAAATTACTTTAGTGATAAATACAGGATCATTTTTACCAAGAGCTGTTGTGACTCCGAATACTAATACAAGGCTTTCATCACATTACCCTCCATCTACGGCTCTGTCCTTATTTCCCAATTCATTTATGTTCCATTAGTGTCTGTTACTGCTCCCAAAGATCTTGTATCCAGTGGACCCTTGCCAACCCATTATCCGTATTTTCGGTCCGAGTGTCGTCCATTAAAAAAAAAATGACCTCACACGGACGGCGCTCGTACTAATGTTATTCATCTGGGCTCTTCAAGATGACAGTTTTTCCACTCGATCTGAGTGTCTGCGTGAAAAAAGGTCTAGCCAAATCAGTTCTCATACTTTGCACTGATGAGGGGAAATACCCCAAAACACCATGTCTACAAATTGAGGCTTTTATCCTATCCATATTGCAAGACTCGTTAAAGGGTCGATAGTGACTTGTAGGATTTCTGCTTCCAACAGGTGGCTGTTGTGAATTTGGATTCTGGGCTCCCCCGGTGGCTACTGGTGGAATTGAACTGGTGTTTTCATCTTCTCTGTTCACCTGTTCCCATCAAGATGTGGGAGTCGCTATATAACCTTGCTGCTCTGTTAGTTGCTTGCCGGTCAACAATGTTATCAGAAGCCTCTCTGTGCTTGTTCCTGCTCCTAGACAACTACTAGATAAGTTGGACTCTTGTCCATGTTTGTTTTTGCATTTTTGTTCCAGTTCACAGCTGTAGTTTTGTTACTGTTTCTGGAAAGCTCTTGTGAACAGGAATTGCCACTCTGGTGTTATGAGTTAATGCCAGAGTTTTAAAGTAATTTCTGGATGGTGTTTTGATAGGGTTTTCAGCTGACCATGAAAGTGTCCTTTCTGTCTTCTGCTATGTAGTAAGTGGACCTCAAATTTGCTAAACCTATTTTCATACTACGTTTGTTATTTCATCTTAATTCACCGCCAATACATGTGGGGGGCCTCTGTCTCCTTTCGGGGTATTTCTCTAGAGGTGAGCTAGGACTGATATTTTCCTCTGCTAGCATTATTTAGTCCTCCGGCTGGTGCTGGGCATCTAGAATCAACGTAGGCATGCTACCCGGCCACTGCTAGTTGTGCGTTAGGTTTAGTTCATGGTCAGCTCAGTTCCCATCTTCCAAGAGCTAGTTCCTATATATGCTTATGCTATGTTCTCTTGCCATTGAGATCATGACAGTTTGACCGGCCCACTAAAGGGTTAAAATCCTTGGCTGAGAAAGGAGAGAAATAAGTAGTCTGCTGAAATTTTTTTTTTTTTTCTCTCCTTCTAATCTTTGAATGGCTCTGTGTCCACCTGTTGTAATGGATCTTCAGAGTGTAACTGCAGGTTTGAATAATCTCGCCACGAAGGTACAAAATTTGCAAGATTTTGTTTGTCATGCACCTGTATCTGAGCCGAGAATTCCTTTGCCGGAATTTTTCTCGGGGAATAGATCTGGGTTTCAGAATTTTCGAAATAATTGCAAATTATTTTTGTCCCTGAAATCTCGCTCTGCCGGAGACCCTGCACAGCAGGTCAGGATTGTGATTTCCTTGCTCCGGGGCGACCCTCAAGACTGGGCTTTTTCATTGACACCAGGGGATCCTGCGTTGCTCAATGTGGATGCGTTTTTTCTGGCCTTGGGGTTGCTTTATGACGAACCTCATTTGGAGCTTCAGGCAGAAAAAACTTTGATGTCCCTATCTCAGGGGCAAGATGAAGCGGAAATTTACTGCCAAAGATTCCGTAAATGGTCTGTGCTTACTCAGTGGAATGAGTGCGCCCTGGCGGCGACTTTCAGAGAGGGTCTCTCTGATGCCATTAAGGATGTTATGGTGGGGTTCCCTGTGCCTGCGGGTCTGAATGAGTCCATGACAATGGCTATTCAGATCGATAGGCGTTTGCGGGAGCGCAAACCAGTGCACCATCTGGCGGTGTCCACTGAGAAGTCGCCAGAGAGTATGCAGTGTGATAGAATTCTGTCCCGAAGCGAGCGGCAGAATTTTAGACGGAAAAATGGGTTGTGTTTCTATTGTGGTGATTCTACTCATGTTATATCAGCATGCTCTAAGCGCACTAAAAAGCTTGATAAATCTGTTTCCATTTGCACCTTACCGTCTAAGTTTATTCTATCTGTGACCCTGATTTGCTCTTTGTCATCTATTACCACGGACGCCTATGTCGACTCTGGCGCCGCTTTGAGTCTTATGGATTGGTCCTTTGCCAAACGCTGTGGGTATGATTTAGAGCCTTTGGAGACTCTTATTCCTTTGAAGGGGATTGACTCCACCCCATTGGCTAATAATAAACCACAATATTGGACACAAGTAACTATGCGTATTAATCCGGATCACCAGGAGATTATTCGCTTTCTGGTGCTGTATAATCTACATGATGATTTGGTGCTAGGATTGCCTTGGCTGCAATCTCACAACCCAGTCCTCGACTGGAGAGCTATGTCTGTGTTGAGCTGGGGATGTAAGGGGGCTCATGGGGATGTACCTGTGGTTTCCATTTCATCATCTATTCCCTCTGAAATTCCTGAGTTCCTGTCTGACTATCGTGACGTCTTTGAAGAATCCAAGCTTGGTTCATTACCTCCGCACCGAGAGTGCGATTGTGCCATAGATTTAATCCCGGGTAGTAAATACCCAAAGGGTCGTTTATTTAATCTGTCTGTGCCTGAACATGCTGCTATGCGAGAATATATAAAGGAGTCCTTGGAAAAGGGACATATTCGTCCATCGTCATCTCCCTTAGGAGCCGGTTTTTTCTTTGTGTCAAAAAAAGACGGCTCTTTGAGACCATGTATCGATTATCGGCTTTTGAATAAAATCACTGTAAAATATCAATACCCATTGCCGTTGCTGACTGATTTGTTTGCTCGCATAAAGGGGGCCAAGTGGTTCTCTAAGATTGACCTTCGTGGGGCGTATAATTTGGTGCGAATCAGGCAGGGGGATGAGTGGAAAACCGCATTTAATACGCCCGAGGGCCACTTTGAGTATTTAGTGATGCCTTTTGGTCTTTCAAATGCTCCGTCAGTTTTCCAGTCCTTTATGCATGATATTTTTCGCGATTATTTGGATAAATTTATGATTGTGTATCTGGATGATATTCTGATTTTTTCGGATGACTGGGACTCTCATGTCCAGCAAGTCAGGAGGGTTTTCCAGGTTTTGCGGTCTAATTCTTTGTGTGTGAAGGGTTCTAAGTGTGTTTTTGGGGTACAGAGGATTTCCTTTTTGGGATATATTTTTTCTCCCTCTTCCATTGAAATGGATCCTGTCAAGGTTCAAGCTATTTGTGATTGGACGCAGCCCTCTTCTCTTAAGAGTCTTCAGAAATTTTTGGGCTTTGCTAACTTTTATCGTCGATTTATTGCTGGTTTTTCGGATATTGCTAAGCCATTGACCGATTTGACTAAGAAGGGTGCTGATGTTGCTGATTGGTCCCCTGACGCTGTGGAGGCCTTTCGGGAGCTTAAGCGCCGTTTTTCCTCTGCCCCTGTGTTGCGTCAGCCTGATGTTGCTCTACCTTTTCAGGTTGAGGTCGACGCTTCTGAGATCGGAGCTGGGGCAGTGTTGTCGCAGAAAAGTTCTGACTGCTCCGTGATGAGGCCTTGTGCCTTCTTTTCCCGTAAATTTTCGCCCGCTGAGCGGAATTATGATGTTGGGAATCGGGAGCTTTTGGCCATGAAGTGGGCTTTTGAGGAGTGGCGCCATTGGCTTGAGGGGGCCAGACATCAGGTGGTGGTATTGACTGACCACAAAAACTTGATTTATCTTGAGACCGCCAGGCGCCTGAATCCTAGACAGGCGCGCTGGTCATTATTTTTCTCTCGGTTTAATTTTGTGGTGTCATACCTACCGGGTTCTAAGAATGTTAAGGCGGATGCCCTTTCTAGGAGTTTTGAGCCTGACTCGCCTGGTAACTCTGAGCCCACAGGTATCCTTAAGGATGGAGTGGTATTGTCTGCCGTTTCTCCAGACCTGCGGCGGGCCTTGCAGGAGTTTCAGGCAGATAGACCGGATCGTTGCCCACCTGATAAACTGTTTGTCCCTGATGATTGGACCAGTAGAGTCATCTCTGAGGTTCATTCTTCTGCGTTGGCAGGTCATCCTGGCATTTTTGGTACCAGGGATTTGGTGGCAAGGTCCTTCTGGTGGCCTTCCCTGTCACGAGATGTGCGAGGCTTTGTGCAGTCTTGTGACGTTTGTGCTCGGGCCAAGCCTTGTTGCTCTCGGGCTAGTGGATTATTGTTGCCCTTGCCTATTCCTAAGAGGCCTTGGACGCACATCTCGATGGATTTTATTTCAGATCTGCCTGTTTCTCAGAAGATGTCTGTCATCTGGGTGGTGTGTGACCGTTTCTCTAAGATGGTCCATTTGGTTCCTCTGCCCAAGTTGCCTTCTTCTTCCGAGTTGGTTCCTCTGTTTTTTCAAAATGTTGTTCGTTTGCATGGTATTCCTGAGAATATCATTTCTGACAGAGGGACCCAATTCGTGTCTAGATTTTGGCGGGCATTCTGTGCTAGGATGGGCATAGATTTATCTTTTTCGTCCGCTTTCCATCCTCAGACTAATGGCCAGACCGAGCGGACTAATCAGACCCTGGAGACATATCTGAGGTGTTTTGTGTCTGCTGACCAGGATGATTGGGTTGCTTTTTTGCCATTGGCAGAGTTCGCTCTCAATAATCGGGCCAGCTCTGCCACTTTGGTGTCCCCGTTTTTCTGTAATTCGGGGTTTCATCCTCGATTTTCCTCTGGTCAGGTGGAATCTTCGGATTGTCCTGGAGTGGATGCTGTGGTGGAGAGATTGCATCGGATCTGGGGGCAGGTGGTGGACAATTTGAGGTTGTCCCAGGAGAAGACTCAGCTTTTTGCCAACCGCCACCGTCGTGTTGGTCCTCGGCTTTGTGTTGGGGATTTGGTGTGGTTGTCTTCTCGTTTTGTCCCTATGAGGGTCTCTTCTCCTAAGTTTAAGCCTCGGTTCATCGGCCCGTATAAGATATTGGAGATTCTTAACCCTGTTTCCTTTCGTTTGGACCTCCCTGCATCCTTTTCTATTCATAACGTTTTTCATCGGTCATTATTGCGCAGGTATGAGGTACCGGTTGTGCCTTCCGTTGAGCCTCCTGCTCCGGTGTTGGTTGAGGGTGAGTTGGAGTACGTTGTGGAGAAAATCTTAGACTCTCGTGTTTCCAGACGGAGACTCCAGTATCTGGTCAAGTGGAAGGGATACGGCCAGGAGGATAATTCTTGGGTGAATGCATCTGATGTTCATGCCTCTGATCTGGTTCGTGCCTTTCATAGGGCCCATCCTGATCGCCCTGGTGGTTCTGGTGAGGGTTCGGTGCCCCCTCCTTGAGGGGGGGGTACTGTTGTGAATTTGGATTCTGGGCTCCCCCGGTGGCTACTGGTGGAATTGAACTGGTGTTTTCATCTTCTCTGTTCACCTGTTCCCATCAAGATGTGGGAGTCGCTATATAACCTTGCTGCTCTGTTAGTTGCTTGCCGGTCAACAATGTTATCAGAAGCCTCTCTGTGCTTGTTCCTGCTCCTAGACAACTACTAGATAAGTTGGACTCTTGTCCATGTTTGTTTTTGCATTTTTGTTCCAGTTCACAGCTGTAGTTTTGTTACTGTGTCTGGAAAGCTCTTGTGAACAGGAATTGCCACTCTGGTGTTATGAGTTAATGCCAGAGTTTTAAAGTAATTTCTGGATGGTGTTTTGATAGGGTTTTCAGCTGACCATGAAAGTGTCCTTTCTGTCTTCTGCTATGTAGTAAGTGGACCTCAAATTTGCTAAACCTATTTTCATACTACGTTTGTTATTTCATCTTAATTCACCGCCAATACATGTGGGGGGCCTCTGTCTCCTTTCGGGGTATTTCTCTAGAGGTGAGCTAGGACTGATATTTTCCTCTGCTAGCATTATTTAGTCCTCCGGCTGGTGCTGGGCATCTAGAATCAACGTAGGCATGCTACCCGGCCACTGCTAGTTGTGCGTTAGGTTTAGTTCATGGTCAGCTCAGTTCCCATCTTCCAAGAGCTAGTTCCTATATATGCTTATGCTATGTTCTCTTGCCATTGAGATCATGACAGGTGGCGCTATGGAGTTTAAGTCCTCTTTTTCAATTTGCATACATGCGTGAAAAAATAAATGCTATTCTCTTTCTTATTTTAGATAAGACTCGCCCATTCAAGTTTATGGGAGCATCAATATGTCATCTGATTTTTATGGATCCACTGCCATTCTTAATTCCTTCTCGAGAATGACATGGTATTCACGTCCTGTGGGTTGAGCTTCCTCCACATGCAGCATCTACTGGAGATATTAAATATCCAGCATCTATCAGCCGTTGCCAGTGCCAAGTTCCAGCCATGGCTGTTAACTATTTACCGTATTTTTCGGACTATAAGACACAGTTTTGGGTGAAAATGGGGGTGCGTCGTATAGTCAGAATATACTTACAAGTAGTGTGGTGGCAGCAGGAGTCGGGCGATTCTGCGGTGGTCCCGGTCCGACGCTGCAGGGCGATGATCACACTCCCTTCCCAGACAGGTTCGGCGGTGGTTTGTGGTGTGGGGGGGCTCCGCCGGAATTTTGTGGAGGCCCCCGCACATCCAATGCTGTGGTGCGGTGGCCTCCAGGAAAATGGCGAGATCTCGTTGCCAAGATCTCAATCTGAGCATGCGCCGTCCCGGCGGCCATTTTCCCAGATGCAGCAATACATGTGCGGGGGCATCTGGTCTTCCACAAAATGCTGGCAGACCCCCCCCCCCCTGCACCACAGAACACCACCGAACCAGCCTGGGATGGGATTTCCTGGAGGCCACCACATCGCAGCAATGTATGTGCATTGGCCTCTGGGCTTTCATAAAATGCCAGCGGAGCCCCCTTGCACCACAGAGCACCGCCAAACCTGCCACATCAGTCTGGGATGAGAGACTTATCACCGAACCACCGAACACCCCTATGACCACGCCCCACCAGCGCTGCCGATCCCCCACCCCCCTGGTAAGCTGAATTCGGACTGTAAGGCGGACCCCTATTTGAGATTGCAGATTTATGGTATTGCAGTATATTGTACAAGCGATCAGTTCAAGTCTCATCAGAGGACTAACAAATAATGTAAAGAAAAAAGTTTTTACAAATATATATATAAAAAAAATGTTCATATCATCCCTCTTTTCTCCCACTAAATGTATAAAAAAAGATACATTTATTTGGTATCACTGTATTCATAAAAAAGTCTGATCTATTATAATATGAAACTAATTAACCCAATTGGTAAACACCATAAAGAGAAAAAAAATGAGAACAGCAGAATTGCGTGTTTTTGATCACCTCACCTCCCTAAAAAACTGTTAGGGAAGAGTCGGTATAACTCAGATGAGGATCACATCGCAGTGCTCGGACTGGCCATTGGCTCTCCCGACCTGAGCATGACAGCTGCACAGAAATAAAAGCTGTCACACTCAGGTCAGGAGAGCCGACGGCCAGTCCGAGCATTGCGATGTGATCCTCATCTGAGTTATACCGCCTTCTGACTGCACTCTAAGGCTAGCAGTCAGACCGCCACACTAGCAGTATTTTACATCAGTATTTGTAAGCCAAAACCAGGACTGGAACAATTAGAGGAAAAGTATAATAGAAACATATGCACCATCACGCACTCCTGGTTTTGGCTTGCAAATACTGATGTAAAATACTGACCAAATACTGCTAGTGTGACGGCAGCCTAATAATAAGCAATGAAAAAAAAAGGTAAAGTAAATGGAAGCACAAAGCAAAAACAATTTTTTTATTTTTTTTTTAACAATATTTTGATTTATTTCTCTATTTAAGTGGTAAAAAAACAAATTCATGTATGGTATCATTGTAATAGGATTTATGTGGACAATCATGTTTTGAGGTCATTTTTCCACACAATGCACGCCATAAAAATCTCCCAAAAATAGCAGAATTTCATTTTTTAAACTATTTAATCACACTTGGAATTTTGGCCATTTTCACAACTTTATATGGAAAAAGAAAGGTGCATTAAAAATTATAACTCGACTTGCAAAAAAACAAGTCCTCATGTGTTTATGGAAAAATAAAAAAAAGTTATGGCTCTTCAAAGAAGGGGAAAAAAAATAAAGCTTTATAAAAAAAAAAAAATCCTGGTCGTTAATGTGTTAACACAGGAAACTATTTGGTTTTGTTAATTTTATTAACTGCTGACATATAAAAACAAAAACAGACATTCTGAAAACAATATAGATGAAAAGTCGGTATTTAAAAAAAAATTTGTCTGAACTTGGCCAAAGAGAGAGTTCATCGGCGCCGAACGAAGAGATCTGTCACGGCACAGCTGTCGGGTGACCCGGGACCAGGGGCTCCTTCCCTGTGCCTAACGCTAGGGGTCACCCTAGCTAGCCCTGCTCCTCGGGATACTTCTGAAGGTGAAGATGCCGGGGCCTCCACCCTTGTCTTATCCCCTGAGTTAGCCCTCCATCTGTTCTCTTCTCCCACCCAGGGAAGAGGGGCACTACTGTGCACTGTAGTACACCAACCTGACAAACAGGGCAACACAAACAAGGGTTAACAGAAAACTCCAGGCATACAAAATATTCACTCACATGTAACAGAGGAATGCACCAGGGTGTGAAGGTAGGGAAATAAACAAATACAGAGAAGGATAAGGAATTACTACACATACAAACCACAGTCACAGATAAATCCTCCAACTTCCCTTCTCATACGAATTCCTCTCCCTCCATTAGCCATGTAGCAAATGCTAGCTCTGAGGAGGATTAGTAACTGAGCCTTGACTATAAAGGGAAAAGGAGTGACTAACCGAGATCAGCTGTGAACTCAGGGATTTCCAACATGGCCGATTAACCCCTGTTCTGCCAGAAGAAATAAACACATTTAAAATGCAGGCAGCATCAATAGTAAAAACAGAGAGAGAGAGAGAGAATTTCCCTGACGGGATATTCTTCCGCGCATGCTCAGTTTCAAAAGACGGCATCCGCTGCTGGATTCCTGCTGTTCACAGTCAGCGATGGATCCTACGCCCATAGTTTTCAATACAGCCAACGACGAGCAGCGCAGGATCCATCGCTGAGCGATTTTCCGACGTGGAGAAAAAATGTTCCTCTGTGCGTTTTCTCCGCCCGATGGACAGCGATTTTACGACGGATCCAGTGCACGACGAATGAAATGTGTGGCCATCCGTCACAACCCGTCACTAATACGAGTCTATGGGAAAAAAACGTATCCTGTGGGCAAAATCGCAGGATCCTTTTTTTTTTTCACAAAATGACGCATTATGACGGGAGATGAAAGACGGAAGTGTGAAAGAGGCCTAAGAGGGAGAGCGATAGAGAGTTACCTCTTCTATATAAACCCCACCCTCCTCACCGTAAGACCACAGGCACAGATATACTGCGCACCTTCCTCTTAAAGCAGGATTACGTTTGCTTAAAGTCTACACCGCTACACAAACAAAGCTGCAGGAGTTAAAGGTCCACCCCTCCGAAAGTCAAGTCCCCCTCTGCTTAGTGCTCTGGGGTGTGTTTGCACATACTGTAGGTTGATATAATTCCTATCTTCACTGGGCGACTTACTTCTGAGATTGCACCTGCACTTACAGCAAACTGTATTCTCTGGGGAACAAGTGCATTTCTCTTTCAGGGGTGGACATTCACTATAGCCAGGTGCTTTTGGGGATTTGGTCCTTAATCCTTCGTTTTCTTTAGAACAGTTCTTCATGCTGAACTACATTCTCTCTGCATGATCTGCTGTGTCAGCCTACTGGAACAGGCAATGCTATATCTCATTACATCTTGGCTGTGGCTATTCTCCTGCTCTTCAGCTGCTCACCTTCAGCTCACTTGCTCTTCTGCTTCTCTTCTGCTGCTGCACTCCTGCTGCTCATGTGCTCTTGTCTTTATTTTCTGCTGCTCTCCTGCTACTCACCTGCTTCTCTTCTCCTGCTGTTCACTTGCTTTTCTGCTTCTCTTCTGCTGCTGCTGCTTTCCTTCTGCTCACCTGCTCTTCTGCTTCTCTTGCTGCTGCTCTCCTGCTGTACACTTGCTCTTTTGCTTCTTTTCTCCTGCTGCTGCTCTCCTGCTGTACACTTGCTCTTCTGCTTCTCTTCTGCTGCTGCTCTCATGCTGCTAACCTGCTTTTCTGCTGCTCTCCTGCTGTTCACTTGTTTATCTGCTTCTCTTCTCCTGCTGCGGCTTTCATGCTGCTCACCTCTTCTGCTTCCCCTCTCCTGCTGCTGCTCTCCTGCTGTTCACTTGCTCTTCTGTTTCTCTTCTGCTGCTGCTGCTTTCCTGCTGCTCACCTGCTCTTCTGCTTCTCTTCTGCTGCTGTCCTTCTGCTGTACACTTGCTTTTCTGCTTCTCTTCTCCTGCTGCTGCTCTCCTGCTGCTCACCTGTTTTTCTGCTGCTCTCCTGCTGTTCACTTGTTTATCTGCTTCTCTTCTCCTGCTGCTGCTTTCATGCTGCTCACCTGCTCTTCTGCTTCCCCTCTCCTGCTGTTCACTTGCTCTTCTGTTTCTCTTCTGCTGCTGCTGCTTTCCTGCTGCTCACCTGCTCTTCTGCTTCTCTTCTGCTGCTGTCCTTCTGCTGTACACTTGCTTTTCTGCTTCTCTTCTCCTGCTGCTGCTCACCTGTTTTTCTGCTGCTCTCCTGCTGTTCACTTGTTTATCTACTTCTCTTCTCCTGCTGCTGCTTTCATGCTGCTCACCTGCTCTTCTGCTTCCCCTCTCCTGCTGCTGCTCTCCTGCTGCTCACCTGCTCTTCTGCTTCTCTTCTCCTGCTGCTGCTCTCCTGCTTCTCTTCTCCTGCTGCCCTCCTGCTGCACACTTGCTCTTCTGCTTCTCTTCTCCTGCTGCTGCTCTCCTGCTTCTCTTCTGCTGTCGCTTTCCTTCTGCTCCCTTGCTCTTCTGCTTCTCTTCTCTTGCTCTCCTGCTTCTCTTCTCCTGCTGCTGCTCTCCTGCTCTACACTTGCTCTTCTGCTCTGCTTCTCCTGCTGCTACTCTCTTCCTGCTCTCCTGCTTCTCTTCTACTGCTGCTGGTCACTTGTTTTTCTGCTTCTCTTCTCCTGCTGCTCACCTGCTCTTCCTCTTCTCTTCTCCTGCTGCTTTTCTCCTGCTCTACACTTGCTCTTCTGCTTCTCTTCTGCTTCTCTTCTCCTGCTGCTACTCTCCTGCTTCTCTTCTGCTGCTGCTCACTTGTTTTTCTGCTTCTCTTCTCCTGCTGCTGCTCTCCTCCTGTACACTTGCTCTTCTGCTTCTCTTCTCCTGCTGCTCTTGCTCTACCAAGCAACCATGGTTGCAGTATTTTATGAACAAAACCTCCACCCAAATAACTGTTTCCTGTCTTGCAGCTAAGTTGTGGGATTAACTCCTTAGGGTATTTGTTGCAGAAATGTCTGCCCATTGTCTGCACCTCTTGGCAGGAAAAATACTGCATAAATTAGGCAAGTTTTTGCCGCATTCTTTGCACCATTTGTGATGCATGTTTTACATGTGTTTTTGGTGCAGATTTTTCCACATTAGTATGATGAAATCTGCAGCAAAATCCCTGAATGAATTGACATGCTGCAGAATTAACTCTGCACCAAATTTTGCGAGTGCATGAGACTTTAGAAAACTTAATTTACTTTGCTGACATCAGGAAACCCTTCAGGTTTTGTGACAATCTGTGCAGAATAAGAGTGACAAATCTGCAATGTGTGCACAGGCCCTTAGTGTGTGCTGCATATTACATGTGAAAGCAGTGCAACAGTTAAGTATTCAAAGGCATATATAACATACACTCACTGGCCACTTTATTAGGTACACCTGTCCAACTTCTTGTTAACACTTAATTTCTAATCAGCCAATCACATGGCGGCAACTCAGTGCATTTAGGCATGTAGACATGGTCAAGACAATCTCCTGCAGTTCAAACCGAGCATCAGTATGGGGAAGAAAGGTGATTTGAGTGCCTTTGAACGTGGCATGGTTGTTGGTGCCAGAAGGGCTGGTCTGAGTATTTCAGAAACTGCTGATCTACTGGGATTTTCACGCACAACCATCTCTAGGGTTTACAGAGAATGGTCCGAAAAAGAAAAAAAATCCAGTGAGCGGCAGTTCTGTGGGCGGAAATGCTTGTTGATGCCAGAGGTCAGAGGAGAATGGGCAGACTGGTTCGAGCTGATAGAAAGGCAACAGTGACTCAAATCGCCACCCGTTACAACCAAGGTAGGCCTAAGAGCATCTCTAAACGCACAGTGCGTCGAACTTTGAGGCAGATGGGCTACAGCAGCAGAAGACCACACCGGGTACCACTCCTTTCAGCTAAGAACAGGAAACGGAGGCTACAATTTGTACAAGCTCATCGAAATTGGACAGTAGAAGATTGGAAAAACGTTGCTTGGTCTGATGAGTCTCGATTTCTGCTGCGACATTCGGATGGTAGGGTCAGAATTTGGCGTAAACAACATGAAAGCATGGATCCATCCTGCCTTGTATGGAGCATCTTTGGGATGTGCAGCCGACAAATCTGCGGCAACTGTGTGATGCCATCATGTCAATATGGACCAAAATCTCTGAGGAATGCTTCCAGCACCTTGTTGAATCTATGCCACGAAGAATTGAGGCAGTTCTGAAGGCAAAAGGGGGTCCAACCCGTTACTAGCATGGTGTACCTAATAAAGTGGCCGGTGAGTGTATACTTCACATTATAAAACTTTATTGTAATCCCAAGGTCTGGGGTAATACAGATCAAACTCAATCATTCAAATTAATGGATCAGTGAAAAAAAGGATGGAACACAGACATGAACAGATCCTTAGGCTGGGGCTGTACGGCGACATATCGTGGGACATTGAGATTGCGGTGACAATTTGTAACATCACAACTGCCGGTAATTATTTTCAACCTACCATAACTGTGACACAGATGCGAATGTTTCCAGATATGGTCGATTCTCTGTTGCTGGTTATAAGTTTCAAGTGACCCACTTGCCATAGACTTCATGGCAAATCACATGAGATTGTGACCTGTAAGCAATTTGGTTGTATCTTTTACAGGAAAATCACAGCTAAAAAACAGTCATGAGACAGCAGGTTGCAGAGAAGTTCCACAAACATTTTTGGTCACGTGACTTGTCTAAGAATAAGGGTATGTGTCCACGTTCAGGAAACGCTGCGTTTTTGACGCAGCACTGAGCTGCAGCGTCAAAAACGCAGCGTCCAGATGTGACAGCATAGTGCAGGGGATTTAATGAAATCCCGTCTCCACTGTGCAGTAAAAAACGCATGCGTTTTTCACACGAAAACGCACATGCGTTGCGTTTTTTCAGAATGCAGCATGTTGCTACAATGAGCAAAACACGCAGGAACACCGCAGGTGACCTGCCAGTGACCTCAGGTGCATTTTTGGTCAGGATTTTACTTGCATAAAATCCTGACCAAAGCCTGAAGGAAACCTAAACGTGGACATATACCCGCATGCAGCGGCCCTGCGACTCCGGACATGCTGCGTGTCTTTTCAGATCGCAGCATGTCCGTGCTACCTGCGGCGACGCTGCGTCGCCGCAAGTAATATCACAGGGTCCTATGGCGAGGGGTGCGATGATCCCGGATGTGTACAGTACACATCCGGCATCATCGCGTCCCAGAAAGGGGGCGGGGATTAGCGCCGAGCGGCTTCGCCGCTCCGGCGATACCGCCGGCCATCCTGACCGTGGACACGCACCCTAAGGACATGCTGCGTTCTGAAAAGACGCGCCACATGTGAGTTTTCTCGGGTGTGCTGCATGCGTCTTTTACTGCATAGTGGAGACAGGATTTTATGAAATCCCCTCCACTATGCTGTAACATCTGGACGCTGCGTTTTTTATGCATGCTGCTCAATGCTGCGTCAGAAACGCAGCGTTTCCTGAACGTGGACACATACCCTTAGGGTATGTGTCCACGTTCAGGATTGCATCAGGATTTGGTCAGGATTTTTCATCAGTATTTGTAAGCCAAAACCAGGAATGGGTGATAAATGCAGAAGTGGAGCATATGTTTCTGTTATACTTTTCCTCTAATTGTTCCACTCCTGGTTTTGGCTTACAAAAACTGATGAAAAATCCTGACCAAATCCTGATGCAAATGCAGCGCCCCCACTGCCGCAGGGCCGAGGGGTACCCGGTACCGGGCCTCTGAGTCTCTGCTCTGGGGTTGTCACGGTGGCTATGCCCGGTCCGTGACCCTGCTGGTAGGGAGGCGACGTACAGTAAATGATAGATAAGGATGGTGGTGGTGATGCGGTGTAGTGCCGGACGCAGTAAAATAACGAGGACACCAGGTTGCAGTCTCTTTACCTCTTTACTGAAGATCTCTGGGTCCTCAATCCGGAATACGGTTAACCAGGCTGCGCAAGTCTGGCCGGTCCAATGGCACCTCCAGAGTTCTCTTTGCAGGTGGAAATCTGTGCCTTCCTGCTAGCGCTATGTGTTGTGGTCCTTCCCTGCTGTGCTTACGGAAAGTCCCCACAACTGTTGTGTCTGTTTCTTAAGTTCCCTCACAACTCGATTAGATGATGTTCTGCTAATCTTCCGTCCCTCCCTGATGTTACGGTTAGGACGGCACCCGTATGACGGGTAGGCTCGGAGCTCTTCCGGGACCCTAGAGTCACCCCTCTCCACAAGTTGCCCCCTATGTCTTCTTAGGTGATTTAGGTGAGACAGCCCGCCTATGACTGACTGTCCTGCCGTTGGTTTGAAGTATTGCTTGAAGCTAGGTTTATAAATACTTCCTCGGCGTTCCGGCCGCCGGTTGTGCGCCTCAGTAGGATGTTGCCTCGGTCTCACAGCACGAGTCCTACTGGTATTCTCCTTGTTGCTTTGATCTCGTTTCTCACTCAGCACAATCTATCTCGCTTCTAATCCTTCCTTGGGCACCGCCGCTATGCTGAGCAGGCACGGTCCCGTTACATTCTCTCCAGTTGCCAGGCCTCTGTCAGGATCCCACCCCCGACAGGGGCCCTACCGAATCTTCCCCCACACCCTCTGCCACAAGGTGTTGCCTGGTTCCAACCCAGTCAGCTTTCTGCCTAACTCCCTGCCTGACCCCCAGTTTTACCAGTATGTGAGGAGTGGCCTAATGAATAGAACCCTTAGCTCCCCCTGGAGGCCCGGCTGTGAAATGTATTGGTGTCTGTGATACCTGGTCAGAAGAACTCCTTCAGTGCCATCAGGCGTACCATAGCTCCCCTTAGTGGCGGAGCCACAGTACTGCAATGACCAGGACTATGGGGCGCTGCACTCCCCCCCGGTTAAATCCAGTACTCCTGGACTGGGAAGAAAACAACAATACAGGTTAGCAAAAAGACATACAATTTTGTTGAGTGCAATAACAATAAGTATACTTGAACAGAGCTTCCCTTTATGGGAGGTGAGGACACTTGAACGTTACAAACATGGTATAAATTATAAATTACAGACTATAAACAACTCCTGTTACCCAACCGGGTATTCTACTCAGTGCAAATTCTTTGAACAATAATTTAACATTGCCTTTAAGGACGTACACTTTGCCTCCACAAAAGACCTTCTTATAACACAGTATAAGGTTAATTAACTTTTTGCATTCTCCTTCTTTAAATCTGCAGGACCGCCTGTCCTAACGGCTCCAGACCTACTGCCTCTCCTTTCTTTACAGGACCGCCCCTTTCAGCCCGGGCCTACTGCCTTTTCAACTACTATACACAGTATAGAACATAACATTTTTCTTTCAGTTTAAGAGCACTGAGCCATCCCTACATGGCTCCTAAGAGAACTCACTGACTAACCCGTACGGGTTCACTTTCTGTCCTCATTTTTCTATCAACGTTATCAAACATTTCTTACAATCAACTGGTTGGATACATATAACTTTTACATGTAAGCATCGTCATCACTTTCTTTTTGTCAAGACATTATTGCTATCTATCTGTCTTAAAGCAATACCATTCTTCAAGTACACAAGGGAACATCCCCTTTAAGAGAGGACCAAGTCTTTATGAGGTAGCACATCTTCTCAAGCTACCAGTCCATACTCAGCAAAGGCTCCGGTGCGGTATCTTCGCAAAGAGTCCTTCTTTAAGTAAAACCAGTAGGGAGCACCTTTAAGAAGGTGCAAACTATTTACAAGCAGTTTGTATCATGCACTGTTCATGATGGCGGCAGTTCTTGATAACAAGGAAGAAAATAGAAAATAACCAAAAAGCAGTAGGGATCCCGGGTCAACAAAGGGATCCCTTTAAGAGTTAACCCTGGACGGGTTTAGCAGCAAAACAGTAGAACAGTAACTATTTACATTGCAGTGCATTAATATCTTACTCAGGAGGTAACTCCCACCGAGGCTTTACCTGGCAAGTGGCCCTCTGCGGCCCGGACAGGCTGGACTCCAAGTTCACTCCTGCGGCCAGGTGTACCCCGTGGGTTCGGGTCTTCTGCACGACCAGGTCGTGCGCTGCGATGAGGGTCTGTGTGGGTCGATGGATGATGCTGGCAGCGGCGGCTGCAGCAGCAGCGGCTTCAGCAGCAAGCTCCTCCCCCTCGGTTCGGGATACAGCCAGAACGGCGGTGCAGCGCTGCATATCTCGGGCCCACCAGCTGCTCCCCTTTAGGTGCCAGCGATATGTGACCACATCCCCCGGCTCCAGGAAGGACTTGGCGCCGTCTCCGCACAGGCAGGGCTCCACTTCATCCCGGGTGACGCGGACTCTCAGGGCTGTCCCGATCTCCTGCACGAAGCCCTTTCCTGTCTGAGGCAGGTAAACAATCACCACGCCCCACTTCGGCAGGGAGCCCTCTAGCAGCTCACCACGCGCCTCCCGCTCCACTTCCCGCTGGAACTCTGCAATCAGGTGATTCCTGTACTCTCCCCAAGGGAAGGGCCCCATGTCTGGCCCCCCCGGTTCTTTGGGAGCAGGCGGCAGGAATGCTGGAGCGCCAGTGGCTGCAGCGGCGGCCGGGTCTGGTGCAGAGGTGAGGCGATCTCCCTGGGGGTCGCGGCACTCCGTACCCCTACCTGGGGTGACTCCTCCAGCGTCACTCCTCTCCCCTGGGGGAGGCACACGGGCTGGGGATTGCACCGGCAAAGGGTGCCCCATCGACAGCTCCCACGGATCCAGATCCTCCAGCGGGGGCATATCCGAATAATCCTCCGGTGACGGGGGTCGATGCGGGGCCATCCTTTTCTGCAGGCCTTCTCCAGTCTCCAGTCCCACCTCATCTGAGTCATAGTTTCGTTTCTTCGGTCTCTGCCCGCCATAGAAGATCAGGAGGCGGAGCTCCCCTGCTGTCGGGCCCGCCCTTAGGCCGGTTTCACACGTCAGTGGCTCCGGTACGTGAGGTGACAGTTTCCTCACGTACCGGAGACACTGACACACGTAGACCCATAAAAATCAATGCATCTGTTCAGATGTCATTGATTTTTTGCGGACCGTGTCTCCGTGTGCCAAACACGGAGACATGTCAGTGTTCGTGGGAGCGCACGTATTACACGGACCCATTAGAGCCAATGGGTCCGTGTAAAACACGGACCTCACACGGACGTTCTCCGTCTGGGGTCCGTGTGCGTGCAGGAGACAGCGCTACAGTAAGCGCTGTCCCCCCCACATGGTGCTGAAGCCGCGATTCATATGTTCCCTGCAGCAGTGTTTGCTGCAGAGAAAATATGAATAATAGTGTTTAAAATAAAGATCTATGTGTCCGCCGCCCTCCCACCCCCTGTGCGCCCCCCCGCTGTTCTGAAAATACTCACCCGCTCCCACGTTGGCTGTCACTCCTTCCTCTCTGCCCCGCGGCTTCCACTGTATGCGGTCACGTGGGGCCGATCATTTACAATCATGAATAGTCGGCTCCGCCCCTATGGGAGGTGGAGCCACATATTCATGACTGTAAATGATCAGCCCCACGTGACCGCATACACTAGAAGCCGCGGCCAGACCAGGAAGCAGCGAGGGAGGCGGGTAAGTAATTTCTGAACAGCGGGGGGTCGCACAGGGGGTGGGGGGGCGGCGGACACATAGATCTTTATTTTAAACACTATTCTTCATATTTTCTCTGCAGCAAACGCTGCTGCAGGGAACATATGAATCCGCGATGCAGGGTACCAGACGCGTGGGTACCACACGCTCCGTGTGGTACCCACTCGCCATACGGGCGGCACACGTGTGCCGCACGTATGGCCTACGTGAGTTCCCAGGCACACGGACACGGATAACTCCGGTACCGATTTATTCCGGTACCGGAATTATCTGGACGTGTGGGACAGCCCTTAGGATGCAACAATATTTAGACTGGGCGGCCATTGTCCTTCGCGCTATTCAGCTTGTCTACGCCTACTCCACGCCCCTCTTCTTCTCCCTGCGCTCTTCTCAGCGCTGTAATGGCGGCGGATTTTGGCGGTAAATGGCAACACACAGTCTTTGCAATAAAGTACAGTCCAAGCACAATAAATCACAGTTCCAAGGCACACATGACCTGATTCTTCAGGCTTAAGTAGATCCTGTTCGTGACGCCAAGTTGCAGCGCCCCCACTGCCACAGGGCCGAGGGGTACCCGGTACCGGGCCTCTGAGTCTCTGCTCTGGGGTTGTCACGGTGGCTAGGCCCGGTCCATGACCCTGCTGGTAGGGAGGCGACGTACAGTAAATGATAGATAAGGATGGTGGTGGTGATGCGGTGTAGTGCCGGACGCGGTAAAATAACGAGGACACCAGGTTGCAGTCTCTTTACCTCTTTACTGAAGATCTCTGGGTCCTCAATCCGGAATACGGTTAACCAGGCTGCGCAAGTCCGGCCGGTCCAATGGCACCTCCAGAGTTCTCTTTGCAGGTGGAAATCTGTGCCTTCCTGCTAGCGCTATGTGTTGTGGTCCTTCCCTGCTGTGCTTACGGAAAGTCCCCACAACTGTTGTGTCTGTTTCTTAAGTTCCCTCACAACTCGATTAGATGATGTTCTGCTAATCTTCCGTCCCTCCCTGATGTTGCGGTTAGGACGGCACCCGTATGACGGGTAGGCTCGGAGCTCTTCTGGGACCCTAGAGTCGCCCCTCTCCACAAGTTGCCCCCTATGTCTTCTTAGGTGATTTAGGTGAGACAGCCCGCCTATGACTGACTGTCCTGCCGTTGGTTTGAAGTATTGCTTGAAGCTAGGTTTATAAATACTTCCTCGGCGTTCCGGCCGCCGGTTGTGCGCCTCAGTAGGATGTTGCCTCGGTCTCACAGCACGAGTCCTACTGGTATTCTCCTTGTTGCTTTGATCTCGTTTCTCACTCAGCACAATCTATCTCGCTTCTAATCCTTCCTTGGGCACCGCCGCTATGCTGAGCAGGCACGGTCCCGATACGTTCTCTCCAGTTGCCAGGCCTCTGTCAGGATCCCACCCCCGACAGGGGCCCTACCGAATCTTCCCCCACAACACCCTCTGCCACAAGGTGTTGCCTGGTTCCAACCCAGTCAGCTTTCTGCCTAACTTCCTGCCTGACCCCCAGTTTTACCAGTATGTGAGGAGTGGCCTAATGAATAGAACCCTTAGCTCCCCCTGGAGGCCCGGCTGTGAAATGTATTGGTGTCTGTGATACCTGGTCAGAAGAACTCCTTCAGTGCCATCAGGCGTACCATAGCTCCCCTTAGTGGCGGAGCCACAGTACTGCAACGACCAGGACTCTGGGGTGCTGCACAAACCTGAACGTGGACACATACCCTCCCTGTTGCGTGACACATGTCGCCGTGTAGCCTCGGCCGCAGGCTGCTTTCACACATCAGTTTTATTTGTACTTGTGCCATCCATTATTTTTTCAGATTGATCACAAAGCCAATATAATGATGCCAACGTCTTTCCACTTGTCCTTTCTTTTGCATACCGATTGTTCACAAAAAGAAAACCGAAACGTCCTACTTTGATCCGTGTTGAGAATCAAACTCTTCGTTGCAAATCAATGCCCGGTAAAAAAAAAAAATGGGTTTCATCTGTGTGCTGTCTGTATTTTATTGGTTAATAATAGGAGAAACTCAGTTGCTTTTTAGTTCACATGGGTAAAACTGATGCAACAAGGATTGTAGAAACCGACACATGGACCAAAAATTGGTTCAGCACAATGGAAAAGAAACATGGACCATTTTTCACCGATGAGAAAAAAAATATGTGTGACGCCGACCTTATGACTTGTACAGACATCTGCATAATTTGCCAGTGTGCTGTCCATGTGAAAACATATCACCTACGGACAATGTAAGTCAATAAGGTCGCTCACATGAAGATTATTACACAGACTGATGGTCGCAGCATGTTCTACTTTGCTCCATATTTCAGATCACACTTGCCCGTAATAAGTCAATGAGTGCACAAAAGACGGATCACATACAGGTCATCATCCACATAGCTTCAGTTTTTAGGCTGGTTTCACACTTGCATTTTTATCTGCATGCGTTTTTTTAAAAAAACGCATGTGTGAAAAACGCATGTAAACGCGGTAAAACGCATGCGTTTTTTAGACGCATGCGTTTTTATAGAAAAACACAAGAAAACACAAGAAAACACAAGAAAACACAAGAAAAAACAAGAAAACCCTAACCCTACCCCTACCCCTAACCCTAAACGTGACTGAAATACGTGGCACTGAAATACGTGCAACTGAAATACGTGGTACTTAAATACGTGGCACTTAAATACGTGGCACGTGGCACTTAAATACGTGGCATGTGGCACTTAAATACGTGGCACGTGGCACTTAAATACGTGGCATGTGGCACTTAAATACGTGGCACGTGGCACTTAAATACGTGGCACGTGGCACTTAAATATGTGCCACGTGGCACTTAAATACGTGGCACGTGGCACGTGGCACTTTAATACGTGGCACGTGGCACTTAAATATGTGGCACGTGGCACTTAAATACGTGGCACGTGGCATACGTGGCACTGAAATACGTGATACGTGGCACTTAAATACGTGGCAATATGACTGTCAGAAAATGTTCATTAAACGGTTAGGGGTGAGGTTAGGGGTAGAGTAAAGGGTTAGGGTTTGGATCCCTTTATCACCTTGATGGTGGTGGGTGGCTTTTCAGTGTGTTTTCTGTTTTTTTTCTATAAAAACGCATGCGTTTTTAGCGCAAACAAACGCATGTGCTTAAAAACGCATGCGTTTAGGCTACGTTCACATTTGCGTTGTGCGCCACAGCGTCGGCGCCGCAGCGCACAACGCAAACGAAAACGCGGCAAAACGCACGCTAAAACGCTGCGTTTTGCGCCGCATGCGTCGTTTTTGGCCGCAAGTTGGACGCAAAAAAAATGCAACTTGATGCGTTTCTTGCGTCCAACGCTTGCGGCCATGCGGCGCAAAACGCAGCACAACGCATGTCCATGCGCCCCCATGTTAAATATAGGGGCGCATGACGCATGCGGCGCCGCTGCGGCGCCCGACGCTGCGGCGCTGACCGCAAATGTGAACGTACCCTTACATAGACAGCAATGCATTTTTTTTGCCGCGAAAAAACGCATGCGTTTTTTCGCGGCAAAAAAACGCGCAAGAAAATACTGCAGGTAGCATTTTTGAAAATGAACGCATGCAGACAAAAAACGCATGCGTTTGAAAACGCGACCAAATGCATGTGAAAAAAAACGCATGCGTTTTCAATGTTAAATATAGGAGAGAAAAAACGCATGCGTTTTTTGTGCAAAAAACGCTGCAGACAAAAACGCAAGTGTGAAACCAGCCTTACCCGGTCCATTGCAATCATTAAGGCCACGTGCACACGTTGCGGAAAGTGTTGTGGATTTTTCCAGACTGATTTTGGTAAATCCGCAGGTAAACCGCACTGCGGATCACCTGTGGAATTACTGCAGATTTACCGTGGCTTTTATGGGGTTTTTGTGCGGATTCCACCTGCGGTTTTACACCTGTGGATTCCTATTATGGAGCAGGTGTGAACCGCTGCGGAATCCGCACAAAGAATTGACATGCTGCGGAATAAACAACGCTACGTTTCCGCACATTTTTGTCCACAGCATGTGCACTGCGGATTTTGTTTTCCATAGGTTTACATGGTACTGTAAACTCAGGGAGAACTGCTGCGAATCCGCAGCGGCGAATCCGCTGCGGATCCGCAGCAAAATCCGCAACGTGTGCACATACCCTAAAAAAGGAAACCCTATTTGGTCTTTTAGTATATTTTATATTGTTGATGTATAAAACAAAATGAATATGGATTTAAAAAATTAGACACACAGATGGGGTACAGATGATACTATGGATGAAAAGTTGTCAATTTTTTCTGGATGAAAATCGGACAATTTTGCATACGCCTCGTCTGAATTCAGCCTGAATTTTGCACTTCACAGCTATGCACCAGCTTGCATTAATTAAGGGCCGTCTATAAGAAGTAGGCACGCCTGTAGTCCAAGGTTTTCAGAAGTGCATCATTGTAGCAAGGTATGGCTTGGCTTTGGGATGGTGCTCAGTAAAGTGCGCTGTAATGTTTCATCAGTATATTTGAAAAATTTATTAAAGCAGAATGATTTTGGGATATATACTGAGACCATCTTTTTAAGGCCCGGCGGGTCTAATGGGATATATGAGTGTGGTAGTTACACACCTGTATGTCTGGGAGCATGCAATGACCACTATTATGCCCAAATTAAATGCTAACTGGATATTTAGTGGTTATTGTGTATTACCAGTCAAACGCCCTCCCTGTTCTTGTAGTATATGGTATACACTCTACTTGTGAAAATTCCACTGGTTGGGCCCAGTCCTCTTGTCTGCCCTTATTCACACTGCAGTCAATATTGACTCATGGTAAGGTTTTAATATTAGTGTAGGACTGTCCTGGTCAGAGCTACCTTGTTGTGGTGGGATGGCTTTTATGCTACACTTTTTTTATTTTTTATTTTTATTTTTTTCTTTCCAGATAATGCAAAATGATTGTGCTGTTGGCCTGTATGCTGGCGGTTGTAGATTTGCAAGTGCTATTGAGCCATGTGTTGGCTCTATGCAAATGGCCTATATACACCTGGATCAGTGACTATAGAGTTTTGTGCACCTTTTATATGGGGACTTTCCCTATATTGACTCTACATTTTTTTATTTTTTATTTTTTTTTTTAGAAATTTTTGTGCTAAATCTGGTAAAATTGCTATATTTTTAGTACAGTTTAACAAACTACAATCATGTAAGGCTACCAATAGTAAGAAAACACTGCCAAGATGGCGGCCTCTTTCAAGCTGCCTTCAGGGTTTCCAGTGGAATCTGTTATTTTTTGGTGGTCTCCAACAGTAACCCCACTGTAGTGCTTGGCATAGAGAACTGCATTAATGTGCACCTAACCCAAACAAGCTGTGAGTAGGAGGCTGTTTAAAGGCACGTGAGGTAGTTCCATGTTAATCATAATATGGACTCTAGTTTCCTTATGTAGCGATGAGAAATAAGATTACCCCGGTCTAACTATCACTTCGGGACTCCACTGCAACTGGTCTGGAGCATTGTGAACGTCCTTGGCTGGCACTTGAATGCACCTCTTGCAACTATCAGGCTTCCATGATGTCATGTGAGGCCTAGTATAAACAAGAGGCACCAAGACTAATTCACGTGCTGCCTGTAAGTCTGCCCCGTCCTGGTCTGGTACCATGGAGTACCAAAGTGGATGTCAGACCAGGGTTGTCAGTCTCTTTTGCTCTTCTAGTGCCCTGCTGAATCGGAGAACTGATTCCCCTCTAGAATCGCCACACAGTAAGGCTCCATGTGCCTCTATGGGGGTTGATGGCTCCTGTCACTGCGTGGGGGACATTCATTTTCTTTATCTGCTCTCTCATACAGGCCTATGTGTATGTCTGCATACCGCACTATGGTCCCGTAACTAGCTAATGAACAGGTTCTGCAGTTTTCTCTGGGGAAATATTATATCTCTATGCTCCAATCAATATCCCACTGCAATGGCTGCCCCGAGATTGCTCTGGGCCCAGCTGTTAAATCCTTGCCACGGTCAATTAGTCTCAAGGTGCTGCTGTGTTTCCATGGCAGCCACGGGCCTAACAATCTCGTAGGCCTGCATGGATTTCCTAGGCTACCTTATTGATGTGGGAGGACAGGCAGTCATTTAAACTATGTAAATTAGTGTTTTTTTTTTGCAGTTATGTGTTGGTAGTTGGCACTATAGATGATGACACTGAACCCATATTTTATTTTTTTTTTTTTTAAGGTCTACACTTAGTGAAATGAGGGGGGGTGTCAAACTAAAAAAAACAAAAACAAAAAAAAAACTGCCACTATTATACTTGGGGTCCTCTCTTCACCATTTTCATCGTTATTTTTTTTTTTTATTTATTTTTTTTTATAATGCATGGATACAGCAGTTTTGGTGTATATATGAAAGCTTGAAATATGCTTTTTTTTTTTTGTTTTTGTTTTGTTTTTTAGTTATCATTGTGGACTTGAACCTATGATCGCTTGTACTGTATTTGCAATTTCAGTATTGCAATATATAATAATGACTTTATAACGTCTCTGCTGCTAGAGACAGGAGCCAGCTTACATAGGCATCTGTCCTATGTGCTGCGTACCCTGCTCCTGAGCCCCCTCCACTCTATGCCTGGTATGACTGAATGGTAAATGCAGATTGAAAGGGTTAAATGAATAAAAGCTGGCTTCTGGTTAGTGTGGTGTACTTTTAGGCTTTTTTTTATTTAAAAAAAAAATAAAAATTGTCACCACAATCTTGGCCTAGATAATAAAGTAGTATTCAATAAATTGGGAAGGAGAACAAAACAAGAACCCTATTAAAGGTTAACATCTATTTTCTTTGACTTTTCTAAGCAACTAAGAAAATAAAAATTTAATTTTACAACTCTGAAGGCAACATGTACTAAAATCATTTTTTTTTTATTTTTTTCTTCCTGCAGATAAGTTCAGCTCATTAGGTCTTTGAGATGGCTGATGATGACCTTGATAGTATGTCAAAAAAGATAATAAATCGATCAATTTACCTGATCTACCTGCTGACCGGAGAGGTGAGAAAGTCCAATACTATGTGCTATGGTCTCATTCATTACCTTTTTAAAGAATAGCCGTCACTTAAAATGATTAACACAAATATGGACTTGAAAATTTTGTGGTGTATCTTATTAGAACTTTTTTCTCCTTCTGGACATACCTCGCTTACAACTTACAAGTAAAATCTGTATTTGAAGGCAGGTTTTCATATTGCTGCTATAGGAGGTGACAGTTGGTGCTTACAAAACTCTATGGTGAGCTTCAACTCTTTTTAAGAGAATGCGCAGCAGAATCTTAAGCTCCTCCATAAGACTTTAAGAGCACCAACTGTCATCTCAGTAATGGGGAAAATGTGTATACACTGAATAGATTTTTACCCATGAACTGAGAATAAAAGTCCAGGAGGAGAAAGGGGACATTCTCTTGTCTTAAAAGAATTTATTTATTTTTTTTTTCTCCAACCCCCTCCATAAATAAAATAATTATTTTTTTTTTCTTGACTTTCAGAGTTTAAGGCTATGTGCACACGTTCAGGATTTCTTGCAGAAAATTCCTGAGAAAAAAATTCCTGAGAAAAACCTGGAATTTTCTGCAAGAAATCTGTATGCGTTTTTGGTGCGTTTTTTTTTCCTGGACACTTCCCAATGCATTTTATAGTGGGAAATCCACAAATAAAAACCCGCAAAATTAATGAACATGCTGCGTTTTTTACGCGGAAAAAAACGCATCATGTGCACAAAAATTGCAGAATTCATTCTAAATGATGGGATGCATATTGTATGCTGTTTTTTTGTTTTTTTTGCAGTTATCAGGGGGGAAAAAACAAGAAACTGCAAAAAATCAGCAACGTGTGCACGCAGCCTTAATGTTTTCACCTCTCACTATACAGCAGTACATGTTGGTGAAGCAAACAACCGATGACAAAATATTTGGGGATGATGTTCAAAATTCCTCATTGGGAAGGAAACAGACCATGATGTCGCAGATGCTTCCACCTATACAAGATAATTCGGAAAAGATTCGAGAAGTCAACAATCAAATAACACAATTTCTTTCTGGAAAGGTGAATGTGGGTTTGTTTTTTTTCTCTCTACTCTTGCACTGTGTGAATGAGACCAAATGGAGTAGCGGCCTATGCTTGGCACTGGACCTGGGGAGGGTGAGTAAAGGACTTAGTTTTAAGGTAAAAAGGCCTCAATTTGCAGAAGGCCTATGTGGCCATAAATCCAATAGTTTGTCCACCTATCTCAAATAAATTTTCTAATCTGTCAGTTAGGTGATCAAGAGGCCGTACTTGGTCCCCATCGCCATGAAGGGAGGCGCACTTGACTGGATTAATGTGGGAATATAGTGAGCTGGATGGGCGTTGGGAAGCTTGGGGTTATGGGGCAGTAATATAAAAGGGTCAGCCATGTTATTTGGGGTACCATTTACCAGTGTTGGAAGCTCTCTCCCTATTGGGTTGAAGCTTCACAAGGGTGTGTTATTTGTTTGAGCTCTTCATAGAGGGGAACAACGCAATTTACAGGGTGGTTTTTTTTTTGTTTTTTTTTAAAGGTGTGTCATAGCAGTTTGGCAGGGAGGGGGAGGTCCTCTAAGTTGGTGGAGTAGGTAAACGGTGGATTGGTTGGGGAGCGGGAGCATCTGAAAAGGTTCTGGACACCATGCCCAGGGTGGAGATTCAAGTGGACAGGTGTCTAAATCCCATGGAAGAGAGATTAAAGGGGACTTGTGGTTAATGGTTTAAATACCGTACTGGCCAGGTTGGTTAATAGGTGCCTCTGAACTGGTGAATAGCTTCTAGATGTGAGACTCTACCTGGGGCCAAGGTGGGATTATTAAACCTGATTAGTTATTGGGGCTTTGAGGACCACCCCTTCTGGTGGTTGTTTCCAAAATTTTTTATGTAAGGTTAATAAAAGGCTGCTGTGACCTATATATATATATATATATATATATATATATATATATATATATATATATATATATTATTTTTTATTTTTTTTTGTCTAAGGGGTACTTCTGTCTTTCTGCCTATGCAGCATCAATAGTAAAAAGTTCTAATGTTAATAATAATAAACAAACCTGCTATTCTCACCTTCCGTTGTCCAACGATGGGCTCGTGCCTGCCGCCATCTTCCGTTCCCAGAGATGCATTGCAAAATGCGAGACCGCTAAGTCATCTGGGTAATTTTGCAATGCATCCTGGGAACGGAAGATGGCAGCAGGCGCGCCCGCATCGCCAGAGCTTCGCTGGATCCCAGCAGGTGAGTATATAACTATTTTTTTTTTTAATTTTAATTTTTTTTTTATCAGGGATATGGTGCCCACACTGCTAAATACTACGTGGGCTGTTATATACCGCGTGGCTGCTAAATACTACATGTGCAGTGGGCAGTCGCCTGTGTTATATACTGCGTGGCCTGTATTAACGCATCAGCTAGTCTACAATATGTATGTATATAGTAGCCACATAGTATATAGCACAGGCCACGTAGTATTTGTCTGCTATATACTACGTGGCCCGTGCTATATACTATGTGGCTGCCATACTTACTTACTTTAGAATCGGGCCATCATCTAGTCCAATAGAAGTGTGGTGTTTATTGGGTCTATTATGAAAGGAATGGGACATGGAGTAGGAGGATAAAATGGTAAAAATTGATGCTCCCATGAATAATAAATACCCCTTTTGTCATGGTTCTAGAATACACTAATCAATGTATCCTTTCTCTTAACAGCTTTCTGCGCATTATGAAGGCTCCCCTGGAATCTTCTCTGCAGATGAATGGGAATTCTTAGAATGTCGTAAGGATTTTGACTCTGCCATTCTGAAGAATAAATACAGTCACTTAAAAGGTAATGAAATGGTGGGCTACGCAATATCCGTCTTGTAGTAATTTTAAGCTGCCAATACACACATTTGTAGTAATGCTGGCAGAACCAGCGAGGCTTTATAGGAGCCGTCCACAATCCAGTATGTAGGAGACCTGACAGTAGATTGGGAAGGGGAGTGATACCTAAGGATCTGGTTAATTTGACTTTTCAACTTGCCTGATCACCTGTCATTGTAAAGCTGCTGTCACACTAGCAGTATTTGGTCAGTATTTTACATCAGTATTTATAACCAAATCCAGGAGTGGAACAATTAGAGGAAAAGTATAATATAAACATATGCACCACTTCTGTATTATCACCCACTCCTGGTTTTGGCTACAAATACTGATGAAAAATACTGACCAAATACTGATGGGGTATGTCTCCACGTTCAGGATGGCCGACGGTATCGGCGAAGCTGCTCGGCGCTAAGCCCCGCCCCCTTTCTGGGACGCGATCATGCCGGATGTGTTAACTCTTCACATCCGGGATGATCGCTCTGTCCCATAGGGCCCTGTGATATGCCTTGCGGGGACGCTGCGTCCCTGCAAGGTGTACAGACATGCTGCGATCTGAAAAGACGCGCAGCATGTCCGGAGTCACAGGGCCGCCGCGTGCGGGTTTCCACGCATAGTGGAGACGGGATTTCATAAAATCCCCTCCACTATGCTGGAACATCTGGACGCTGCTTGTTTGACGCTGCAGCTCTGCGCAGCGTCAAACAAGCAGCGTTTCCTGACCGTGGAAACATACCCATAGTGTGACGGCAGCCTAATAGAAAAGCGGCTTGCCCAACTTGCATTCGGGTTAAGTGTGTGTCCAAATTAAAACAATTAAGTCACATACTTCGCAGTTGTAGCTGCAGCATGTCAAAATGTGACAACGGGGAACTGTGCACTCTGATTTTGCCCTGTGTCGCTTTTTTTAGCTGTGCACTCTGACTTTACCCTGTCGTTTTGTTTTTTTCTCCCCCCTCCACCTCTTCCCCTTTTGGTCACAGGAGTAGATCTTTGTTGAGATGCTATATGCATCACCACTGTGCAGGGAACATTCAGCTCTTAAAAAAGGAAAAAAAACTTGGACAACTATAAAGATGTATTGAGAATGTAAAATTCAGTTTCCCCCATAAAATTAAAAAAAAAACAAAAAAAAAAAACCTTAACCACCAGATCTAAATGTCATTCGTCTTCCACAAATATGTCCCTAACAAAGTAAACTCATCATGTCCCTGGATGTACACCTCCGTCATAAGTTCTAAATATTTCCTTTTTTCTTTTTATCCCCGTTTCTCTCAGATATACCAAGAGAAGCTGCGACTGAACCTTTGGTTGCTGCAAAAAAGCAGATGCTGCAAAAATTTTTTGAAGCGAGTTGCCAAGCACAAGCTAAAGTTGCAGAAGGCGGTAGCAGCAACAACCTATTTTTTGGTCCTCCTGCAATGTCTCAATCTTTACCTGACCTCCCCACAGAGCAAAAAACAAGAAATCAGGAATTTTTTACATCTCCTCCTCCTCCTCTTCCTCCTCCTGAGCAAAGTACTAGTTTGGGTGTAAGCTCCCCACGCTTCACCCCTGTAAGTTTTCCACAGAGGTTCTTCTGTCCAACTTGTGGGAAGAGCTTTCCACAGAAAAAAAATCTTACGATACACAAAAGAATACACACTTCTCCATTTAAAAAACATGGATATGACCCCACCATGCAGGAATATCGACCAAGCTCTGTCCGCAATGAGCCTGACGAATATTACCTTTGCACTGAATGTGACCTTAGCTTTTGCCATAAACCGAGCTATTTGATGCACATGAAAATTCACGAAGCGAAAGAAGAATTTCCGTGTCTTGATTGTGGTCAAGTCTTTACCACAAACAATCTTCTAAGCAAACACCAAACCAACACCACTATTGGTCAAATGTATCCATGTATTATATGTGGGAAACTCTTCATCTACAACAAATGTCTTCTTTACCATCAGAAAAGTCACAGGATGCAGACACATTTCTCTTGTCTTCAGTGCGACAAAACTTTTGCAAGCAAAAATGGTCTAGTTAAACACCACCAAAAAGCTCATGGACAAAACGTGCAGTCGAGCAAAAATGATTCTGATGAGGAGGATGATACCGCAACTCCGCCAACTGAAAAGTAGGTGAAGGGGGCATTGGTCAAGTGCGTCTGGATAAATCATCGCTTCTGCTACAAAAGCGGTGTAACGTGTGACCGCAATGAGCTCTAGTCAATGACGTTAACCTTTCTTATGGTTCCTGAAATATTTGCCAAATTCATAAAGGGACAAGTGCCTCTTGATGAGTTTACACATCTTACTCCAGCAGACACTTCATGAAAACACCAGTCTAGATGGTGGAAACTTTTTTTTTTTTGCATGTCTTGGTCCAGCTGGTAGTCTGTAGCATCCAGTTGAGGGGCACCTGTTAATCTTGATGAGGTGGCATAACATCACGCAACTATGGCTCTGCATGTCAGACTAGCTAATCAAGAGCCACCGATGCCAACGGGTCACCTGTCTGGTGACAAAGCAGTGACATGACTGCTCGATGGTATCCAATTAATTGATTACCACCATGACTAGGTCTTGATGAGTTTGCACCATCTGTCTCTTCCTCAATTTGGCAAATTTAAAACCAACACTAATGATTGATGTTAATGAATTCTTGAATCCCATTGTGGCCTTGGGTCCAATGACCCAAACTGACTGCATCATCAAATTATGCTTTTTAGTTTGGGTCATCAGACTTGCAGCTGGACCAGAACGTATGGCTCTAGGACAGATGCTAAATTGTGGCTCTATAACCATTTAAATGGGGCTCTATTGGTACCGAAATTATGGCCAAAGCTCTGCCTGACAATTTCTGATCGCAAAGTCCACATGCACATTAAATTTAAGCTCTCAATCCACTGATTGTAATGTCCACAGGGGCCTTCTGCCTTTAAATGACTAGTCCTTTTGCCAGTAAAATGGCTGTCAGATGACCCATTGTGTGACCAACTCTTCCATTGGGTATCTAAAATGAGGACCCCAGAATGCAGCCATATTGGTTGCCTGACAGTGGCTAGAGGCTGACTTCACATGTCTATAATGTAGATGTAACAACCAGACATTCTAATCTTCTATGGTCCTCTAGGTAGGCTTCATTAACTCGAAACAAAGTTCAATGGATCTTCTCCTGTGGTACTCTAGAACCAGACTTCAGAAACCTACTTGGATAGGCTTGGTCACCAGGTCAAGTGTGGTGTTCTTTATGCTTATAATATTTTGACTGATCCTGAACAGTGTGTCTTTTGTTTGTTCTTCTTTATACAAATCCACTGTACAGTTCCAGCAATGTGGGCTTATTTAGTGCTAAATTTTAATCTTGGAAGGGGTGTAGCTCACAGGATCCTCTGGGGCGTGTTTAGTCTGCTGTGAATTTAAGCCACACCTACTTGGAAAAGACCACAAATTGACACTGAAATAAAAGGTTTGGCACTGTTGCATTTACAATATATGGAGCGCAGCAGGAATAAGGTGAGGGCACAATCTTGCCACTTCTGACAGATCGGTTTTAACTGTTCCTAATAATAAAAGCAGGATCTCCTTCAGTCTGTTGAAGTTTGACTCTGTTGTGGACGATGGGCTGTAATATCTGGAATATGGACGATGGCTGTAATATCTGGGATATGAACGTTAACCTCTCACGACACCAAGCTGAGTCCTTGCTGCCATTAAGCAGATTTTTACTAAATCTACCCTTGTTAATAGCAAAAGCTATAAATGTAACGTGGCCCAACACGAAGCCTACTTGAGTCATGTCTCTTGATTTATACTGCCTAATATGCCTGTTTTTACCTTGCTTGGTCATTAGGACCCCTTGTAGTTTTTAGACATTTCGGGCTGTTACTGAAATAACCTTTTATTGTCAATGGTTTAATAAAGTTGAATGTAGTTTATGTAACGATATTTGGTGTTCAATTTGTTCTGATCTATGTTCATAAAAATATATCCACAATGTATTAAATACACATTCTAGGAGAGAGAAGTAGGCAGTGTGGTCAATGGTAAAGCGCCCCATGGGAGAACAGCACTCACACAGATATAGGCTAAACTTATTCATTTTTTTTATGATCGTGTCCTATACTCCTTGATTAACATGAACTATGAAAAACAAAACCCTTCAATTATACACCCCTCAAAGTACTGAGCAAAAAAAAGCAATACCAAAACATCATGCTATATTTCCTTTGTTGTGCATTTACTTTGCTGAGAGCTCGGGGGTTCCTTCTCTTATAAAGTGCAGTAGTGTAGAGACGCCCATACCCACCGCAAGCCATCAATGGACCAAATGGCAGACCATACTGCCCAGTACCCCAACGTTTTCCCCCATGACTTGTTCAGGGACTTGCATGTATCTATCTTATTTTGCACTCTTGAGAGCAGGGCACATGATCCTATAAAATGTTGCATGATCTTCCAACTGTGCAAAAATCTAATTTTTTTTATTCTTTAGCTCCACTAGGATAGTAGAATAAATATTAATGGCTTCTATTTTATTTTTTTAATCTCCTAGGTCATTTAAACAAATATTAGTTTTTTCCTCCTCCAGCAATTAGTTAACTTTTTTTTAATGTAACTTAACTCAAGGGGGAAAAAGTGCCAAGATCCTGATGAATGGGTGTCTTAGTATCTAGGGTAAAGTCATTATGAATGAATCGGGCTGGCTTCATACATCTGACTGTGCCAGAATACAACACTGCTTTCAGTCTAGATCAGGCAATCCATGATGTCTGGACCGGCCATGGGTCTTTCTGACACTGGAAGTTGGATGTGTGAAGCTACTACCGCACTACATTTGGCTACATCCAGGCAGCCGTGTGGTCTTGGTACAGACTCCAAGGCACAGTCTGGCCCCTGGTCTCATGCCTTGAACTTGTTGGCTTCCTATAATGCGTTTGTGGATTGCACGCTAGGACCCCGGGGTACTCGGGCCAGGTCCGGTGGTCATTAAAGGGGTAGTCACGGTGGCAGTGACCCAGTCTGTGGCCCTAGGTGTCCAAGTTAGAGGGAAAGTCTTTAAAGGGGTTGTTTTAAATAGTGTTCATGATGCCACCTGTGGTATTCGGTAAGGGATGAGTGACGCTGCTTAAAAAGGTCCACTGGGATGATGGTACTGAAGCAGGGATGGTATGGCTTCCCACAGGTGAAGCCTGATTTCAGCTCCCAGTGTAGTGGGTAAAGATGAGTGTAGTGCCAGAAAGAATTGGAAGCTAAAAAGGTTGCAGTCTCTATACACTTTTTTTTTTTTTTTTTTTTTTTTTTGTGGTATACAGTCCAGGGTGCGGATCACAGGTGATGGTGAGATCTGGGCAGCCTGGAAGGGATTTAGAATCCCCTTAACCAGGTGGGGTTTGAGACTTCCTTACTGCGCTGTAATGTGCGTCCCTTGCTACTTGAGGCTTCTCACAAGGTCCTCTATCCTATATGTAGGACAGTACCCACATGGCAGGCAATGCAAGCCTTTTTACAGGTGTACCTACTGTGGCAACTCCGGGTTCTATATGCTGCTGTGCCTTTGGGTGTAGTTGTGGACAGGCAACTTTAAATCTCCTGCCCTCCGGTTTCAGCTGTGGGGCATACATTCTTTCACAGCCACGGACTCCCAGTTTCTAGTCTCTAGTTTCTGCGCTTCAGCGTGGAGGGAACTCAGTTGCATCTCCCCTCCAACTCCTCACTTCTACTGTGTTCCTTCTCCATCACTTTCCTACAGACTAGCCTAACTCCTCCAAGCCAGAACATATATAGGGATGTTCCCCTGAATCTGGGTCTAGAGCTCCCCCCTACTGGCCTGGAGTCAAAACATGTTGCATGAATGTGTTACCTGTTAAAGAGATCCTCCTCACTTCCAGGCATGGCATCACCCTCCCTGAGAGGAAGGCAATACCACACTGATACCCAGACTCCTGGGGTGCCACATTTGCCTCTGAGGAGGGTCCTTAGTTGAACCAAAATAACTTATAAACCATGGGACTCCAGTTCAATTCCTATTCAAGAACTTTACTTCAGGTCTTAAGGTAGAACATATTAGCTACACATAGTACATTGTTGTTTCATAGATATAAAATTAATCACAAATGCCATCTTTGTATGGAGTTTCAATTTATTTTTTTAAAAGTCAATAGGCATATTGTGGGGCCCATTATACAGTATCTGGGGTGATCCATGATACTGTATGGAGAGGGACCATATGGGGGGAGGCTATGCGTGGTACATGATACCATATGGGGGGCAATTAATGTTTTTGATTGGGGGACCAATTAGAAATCATGGGGCTCGATAGCAGGAGTTCTATGTACAGAACTGGTTAAAAGAAGAAAAAATTATACAACTTCTGGCAAAAAAATATGGAATCACTGGCCTTGGAGGATGTTCATTCAGTTGTTTACTTTTGTATTAAAAAGCGCTCACAGACATGGCACAAAACTAATGTCATTTCAAATGGCAACTTTCTGGCTTTAAGAAACACTAAAAGAAATCAAGAACAAAAAATGTGGTAGTCAGTAATGGTTACTTATTTTTTTTTAACAAAGCATAGGGGAAAAATTATGGAATCATTCAATTCTGAGGAAAAAATTATGGAATCACCCTGTAAGTTTTCATTCCCAAAACTAACACCTGCATCAAACTAGATCTGCTCGATAGTCTGCATCTAAAAAGGAGTGATCACACCTTGGAGAGCTGTTGCACCAAGTGGACTGACATGAATCATGGCTCCGACATGAGATGTCAATTGAAACAAAGGAGAGGATTATCAAACTCTTAAAAGAGGGTAAATCATCACGCAATGTTGCAAAAGATGTTGGTTGTTCACAGTCAGCTGTGTCTAAAATCTGGACCAAATACGAACAACATGGGAAGGTTGTTAAAGGCAAACATACTGGTAGACCAAGGAAGACATCAAAGCGTCAAGACCGGAAACGTAAAGCAATATGTCTCCAAAACAGGAAATGCACAAAAAAACAAAAGAGGAACGAATGGGTGGAGGCTGGAGTCAACGTCTGTAACTGAACTGTAAGAAACCGCCTAAAGGAAATGGATTTACATACAGAAAAGCTAAATGAAAGCCATCATTAACACCTAAAAAGAAAAAAACAAGGTTACAATGGGCTAAGGAAAAGCAATCGTGGACTGAGGATGACTGGATGAAAGGCATATTCCGTGATGAATCGCGAATCTGCATTGGGCAAGGTGATGATGCTGGAACTTTTGTTTGGTGCCATTCCAATGAGATTTATAAAGACGACTGCCTGAAGAGAACATGCAAATTTCCACAGTCATTGATGATATGGGGCTGCATGTCAGGTAAAGGCACTGGGGAGATGGCTGTCATTACATCTTCTATAAATGCACAAGTTTATGTTGATATTTTGGACACACTTCTTATCCCATCAATTGAAAGGATGTTTGCGGATGATGAAATCATTTTTCAAGATGATAATGCATCGTGCCATAGAGCAAAAACTGCACAAACATTCCTGGTTAAAAGACACATAAGGTCAATGTCATGGCCTGCAAATAGTCCGGATCTCAGTCCAATTGAAAATCTTTGGTGGAAGTTGAAGAAAATGGTCCATGACAAGGCTCCAACCTGGAAAGCTGATCTGGCAACAGCAATCCGAGAAAGTTGGAGCCAGATTGATGAAGAGTCCTGTGTGACACTCATTAAGGCTACGTTCACATTTGCGTTGTGCGCCGCAGCGTCGGCGACGCAGGAACAACGCATGCACAACGCTGCGTTTTGCGACGCATGTGTCCTTTTTTTGATTGATTTTGGACGCACAAAAAATGCAACTTGCTGCGTCCTCTGCGCCACGACGCGTGCGCCGCAGTGATGCATGCGTCGCAAAACGCAAGTGCAACGCATGTCCATGCGCCCCCATGTTAAATATAGGGGCGCATGACGCATGCGGCGACGCTGCGGCGCCCGACGCCAATGTGAAAGTAGACTAAGTCCATGCCTCAGAGACTGCAAGCTGTAATAAAAGCCAGAGGTGGTGCAACAAAATACCAGTGATGTGTTGGAGGGTTTTTCATGATTCCATAATTTTTTCCTCAGAATTGAGTGATTCCATTATTTTCCCTCTATGCTTGGTTAATAAAAGTAACCATTACTGACTACCACATTTTTTGTTCTTGATTTCTTTTAGTGTTTCTTAAAGCCAGAAAGTTGCCATTTGAAATGACTTTAGTTTTGTGCCATGTCTGTGATCTGCTTTTTTTTTTTCTATCAAATTAACAACTGAATGAACATCCTCCAAGCCGGTGATTCCATAGTTTTTGCCAGGAGTTGTACAAATTCAGATGGGGCTAAAGTCGGCAGTGTGTCTTTGCTGTGCTGTGTACTGTGCGGAGGAAGTCTTGTGTTACTAGAGGAAAGGGTTATTTACAGTTAAGGTATGGAATGTTATAATGCAGCAGTGACTGTATATTTGATCTTGGAAAGCATACTTTATGTACAGGCAATAGTAGACATTACAGAATAACATAATTTAACAAGTCAAACAAGGAGTGAGGGTGTTGAATACATACAATCTATGAGGGTGTCCAGGTAAACTGTTCTGGGACAGTAAACTATTTTTGTTGTGTGTGATTAAAAAATAAATGGATTAGCACGATTTAGATTAAATTGTATATTTGCTGCATAAGTTGTTTTGTAAAGAACACCTAATGTTACAAATTAAATCTAGAAATTAACTAGAAAACTAAGGTCTATAGATTTATGTAAAGAATAAATGGGGTATATCATCCTTTATAATACATCTGTATTTGTATTAGGGGTGGTGGTGGTTTTTAACCCCTTCCTGACATCCGCCGTGCAAGTTGGGAGCTGGTGTATGGAGTGGTCTCATGAGCTGCGACCGCTTTCCCCCAGGCAGATAATGGCTGTTTTTAAGGGAGCAGTCAGACGGCCGTATAACTCGACTGAGGATCACATTGCAATGCTCGGACTGGCTGGCGGTTCTCCTGACCCCAGCATGACAGCTGTATCAAAATATATGCTGCCACACTCTGGTCAGGAGAGCCAACCGCCAGTCTGAATATTGCAATATGATCCTTGGCCAAGTTATAGGGCCGTCTGACTATGCCTTAACAGTTAGGGTCTACAAACTGCAATTTGGAGCGAAGCTCTGCCTGTGACTGTTAACCTGTTAAATGCCACTGTCCACCTCAAAAAAAAAGAAAAGACGTACCGTACACAGACTGAGAACATTCCCATGAACAGATCCTTAGGCTGGGGCTGAACGGCGACGTACCGTGGGACATTGAGATGTGACCCTTTGCAACATCACATCTAATTATTTACTACGGTGTCACATTGCAACCTGCCGTAACTGTGACAGAGATGCAAATGTTTCAAGATATGTTCGATTCTTTGTTGATGGTTATAAGTGGAGATGAGCGAACTTGTTCGGATGATGTTCGCCAATCTCAAATTCGGCACAAGCGTTGCACATCCGTATTTGTGTTTGGTTTCCGGAGCAATTTTTCTCAAAGTCGGCAAAATTTGGTCGCAGATCGGTAAATGATTGCGTTTCCACTAATGCTTCTGTCTTTTCTTTGTCTAGGATAGTGCTGCTGTATGATGAGTGGGGGACGTGTTTTATGAGGGGGTGTCTAGATTATACAAGAGATGGAATGTAATTTTTTCGTCTCCTATAAGAACTTGCTTTGTGTACCGCCGCAGTCACATGTCCCTGTCCATATAAAAAGCGGACATCTTGTTTTGCTGGCGCCGTTTTCTCAGTGTTACAGTGAAGAGAGGCTTCTCCTGCTGCTGCAAGTGAGCTTGTCAGTTAGCTAGATATGATCCTTTCCTGTGTGCAATCGATCTTCCAACATCTTACTACATTGTGTTAAAACTATGTTGCAGTCAGGAGGCCCTATTTGCTAATCTAAATTGTTTGGGAAAAAAATGTGTTGCAGTGAGAAATCAGGAGGCCCCATTTGCTCTTAAAAATTGTTAGATAGTGTGCCTGAACAACACTCTTAGACCTAAGAAAATAAATAGTGATTGTTCATTTAGTGACAGGTGACTGACAGTTGTGGGCTTAAGGTTGTGTAACAGCAAGTTAAAATAGGGGAAGGGTACATACTTCGTGATTCAGAATGGGAAAAAGCAAGGTCATGGTGGAAGGGGGAATAGGTTTGGTGTTTGACGTGTATGTGGGTTAGGTGTTAATTAAAGCGCAACTGAACAAACACCGTCTTATGCCATCCAAAGATCACTGACAACATCTGTTACTGGACGGGCTACTCAACTCCTTTTCTTTGGCAGCTGCCGTACACCTTGTAGATGAGGCTCAGAAAGAGCATATGCTCGAGTGGATGACAAGTACTGCATCAAGTGGCCTCTCCTCCTCTTCCTCCACCTTAACATCACACCCAAGATACAATCCTCAGAGGTGGCACTCCAAATATCCTTCTCTCTCCCAACATCACATATTTCCAAATGCCCAACTGACTGTGGGGAACCAAAGATGGGCCATTCTGCAGAGCTGTTCACACATTCTATTCCATGGACATCAGAGGTCCACTCCAAAGCTTCACAGAATCCAGAGGAGGAACATTTTGTCACGTTGGATCCGGGGCAGGATGAATTAGGGTCTGAGCATACTCCAGACCCTCATCACCCAACAAAGGATGACATTGAGGTTGTAGATCCCACTTGTGTGACCCCAAAGGCATGCAGCTAAGTAGCTCAGCTGAGGGGGTAGAGGAGGAAGACAAGGAGGTAAGGTTTGGCTTCCTGCACAGTCATGGAGAGATGCAACCACGACAAACACTGCATCCTCAGCCACAACTGTGGTCTCGAGTCTGCAGTTCACAAAGGTGGCAAGGGTTGCCTAGCCTGGGCCTTTTTTGAGACTGCAAAGGATGATTCAACTCACGCTATCTTACAAATTTGCAAAAAGAAGACTCAGTAGAGGCAAAAATTGCAATAATTTGACTACTACATGCATGAACCAGCACATGCCTTAGTTTGGGAATCTCACTGCGCTAAAATGCGGACTAGTGGGTCTCGCCAACCACTGGCCGTTCCATTAACCACATCTGCTGCTTATTCCTCCTCCATCACTGTGCCAAGTGTTCTTACACAGGTCTCCAGCTGCAGAACATTTACTTGTTTAGTGAGAGCCTGTCAGCTGTTACAGAAGTTGAAATACCTGCTGTTTTTGTTTCACAAAGCACAATACATCTTTCTCAATCCACCATAACATCTCCACCTGCACCTCATTCACAGTCCAGCAGTTTGTCCGGTTCACCCAACTGCACCTTCTCGCAGCACAGCAGGCAGCCCTCGGTCCTACAGTTGTGGTCACGTAAAGAATGTTTCCTCCTATACATGCCAAAGCTAAGAGTTGGAACTCCACCATCTCCAATCTATTAGCCACGGAAATGCCGTCTTTTTGCCTGGTGGTTACAGGTAAGTTGATGGCCTTTGCAGTCCCCGAGTATCAGTTACCCAGTCGCCATTACTTCTCTGTGAAAGCTGTGCTTGCGCTACACCAGCATGTCACACACAACATCACCCATTCCCTTTACAAAATATATGTCTGCCAGGGTGTGTTTCACTACTAACACCTGGACGAGGAAACAGAGGCAAGGGCGTTACATCTCGCTGACTGGGCATTGGGTGACTCTGGTGGCTGTGGGGGCAGGCGGTCAAGGGGCTGCCTCACAAGTCTTGGAATCCCCAAGGCTTGCGGGACAAACCTCTGTATCTAACAGTTCCTCCACTGCTTCTGGTTCCTCTACCTCCTCTAGGGCCTACACCTGCGCCCTCAACCTCTCCCTTAATGAGACACACTTTAAAACAGTGCAGAGAGAATACCCCCCACCACCGTACTGTGCCACCAGGGCTCACCGCAATCAGGCAGTGTTAAATGAATATGCCTTGGGGATCACAGTCACACAGCTCAAGAGTTGTGGACAGCTATCCTGACCGAGTTAGAGCAATGGCCGTCTCCATTGAACCTGGAGTCAGGGAAGGCTATGTGCAATAACGGCGCAAACCTGGTGGCAGTCCTACTCTAAGGTAACCTCCAACACATGCCTTGCATGGCTCATGTCCTCAACCTAATGGTACAGCAATTTCTCCTCCACTATCCCAGCTGTGTGCTCACGTCCAACGATCAGACCCTGCAGGTCATTGACTTGCATCCCTATAGAGGTCTTTCGGCCGACTGGTTAACCAACATGGTGGAATTCCACTATGCACATGTTGCAGCGACGAAACCTGGTGCAGTATGCACTTTTGCATAGTCTGGGCCAACACAATATGGATGTGGTTCAAATAACACTTGTGGATTAGGCACAGATGAAGGACCTCTGCACCCTTCTGCACAGTTTTGAAATGGCTACTTAGATGGTTAATGCAGACAATGCTGTCATCAGCATCTCTATTCCGATCATCTACATGCTGGAGCACACGTTGAATAGTCTGCGTGAGGAGGTGGTAGTCCCAGAGGAAGAGGTGGATGCAGAGGAGGATATAGAAGGGATAACAATATCTCTAAGGCTACTTTCACACTAGCGTCGGGAACAACCCGTCGCTGCGCGTCGGGCCGACGTTCCCGACGCTAGTGTGGTCTCCGCCGCACAACGGGGGCAGCGGATGCATATTTCCCACGCATCCGCTGCCCCATTGTGATGTGCCGGGAAGTGCGGGGAGGTGGGGGCGGAGTTCCGACTGCGCATGCGCGGTCGGAAAAAGCGGACCGTCGGGAGCAAAAAACGTTACATGTAACGTTTTTTTCTCCCGACGGACCGCTACCATACGCCCAAACGCCGCCAAACGCATTCACCGTTTGGAAATGCGTCGCAAATGCGTCGCAAATGCGTCGCTAATGTTACTCTATGACGAAACAACGTATCCAGCAAAAACTTTTGCTGGATGCGGCGTTTCGCAAAAACGACGCATTTGCGACGTATTGCAGTTAACGCTAGTGTGAAAGTAGCCTAAGTTATGTACTGTCGTCGCACAGGCAGCTGCCATGGGTGGATCAATAACAGTGATCGAGCAGGGCTCATGGTACCAGACAAATTGATAGTGAAGGTGCAGGAGCCGAGGAACAAATTGAGGAGGACGAAGAGAAAGAGGTGATGGACGTACAACAGTCAGAAGATGAAGAGCTTAATGATCCCCTGTCTGTTGTTCGTTGTTGGTGGGAGGGGAAGGAGGAAGAAACCTTGAGTTTTACCATGCCAGCAACACCCCATGGACTTGGACCTCATGGAAGCTCCCTACACATGAGCGCCGTATTGCTGCACTATCTTCAACATGATGCCTGTATTCTTAGGGTTACAAATAGTGCTGACTACTGGGTTGCCACTCTGTTAGATCCACGCTATAAGAGTAAAAAGAGTAAATTTTTCCAGATGCCCCCCCCCCCCCCTTGAAAAGAGATGTGTGCATGCTGGAGTATCAAAACACGCTTGTAGACAATCTTAAGAGTGTTTTCCCCAAGACAGCAGTGAGGCACACAGTGTGCATTGCAGTTCTAGACTTTCATTCCCGGGAACATAAAGGTGTCACCGCAAACACATTAGCAGCAGCAGCATAAGTGGCATTAGCAATTTCTGTGAGTAATTTTGCACATTTTTTAGTCCAGCCCATGCACTAGCAGAACAGACTACAAGTCTGACACGTTGTCAATGACTG
This sequence comes from Ranitomeya variabilis, assembly GCF_051348905.1. Lineage (NCBI taxonomy): Eukaryota > Metazoa > Chordata > Amphibia > Anura > Dendrobatidae > Ranitomeya > Ranitomeya variabilis. The sequence continues at coordinate 33,302,413 of NC_135237.1, forward strand.
GAGAGGATGGTGCAGGAGTATCTGGAGCTCAATATCAATGCCATCAGGGGGAATTTGAATCCTTTTGCATTTTGGTCTTCAAAAATGGTGCAGTGGCTTGAGTTCGTCTGTCACGCCTTGGAGGTTTTGTCATACCCGGCAGCCAGCGTTCTCTCTCAGAACATGTCTTCAGCGCTACTGGTGGTGTCCTGATGGATAAGCGCATCCGGCTGTCCCTTGTAAGTGTAGACCATCTAACTTTCATCAAAATAAACAAGTCATGGATCTCCAATGACTTTTGCACCCCGGTCGCAGACTGGACAGACTAGACAATAGTGTTGTATTTATTGTCATGCATTGATTTCACGTTATTGCAGACTATGACAACTTTGTCATGGCTTCTGTGCCTGCTGTTGCTGTTCCGCAGCATGGGCACAATGTTTTTGGTTTCCCATAGGTTTACATTGTACTGTAAACTCAATATGAAACTGATATTTATGACACCTGAATGTGGCTGGGGAAACAAAATTGGAGCTGTTGCATGAGGTATCAGGGCTCCCAGCAAAGAAGGCCTACACCGCTCCCTTAACCACCAGGTCTTAATTGAAACTTCAATTCAAAGCTGTAAATGCTGGGCCAGACCCTGAGGCTATGTGCACACGATGCGGATTTGCTGCGGATCCACAGCGGATTTTTCAGCACAGAAACGCTGCAGGTCCGCACTGTGATGTACAGTACAATGTAAATCAATGGGGTAAAAAAATAGCTGTGCACATGGTGCGGAAAAATAAGTGCAGAATTGCTGCGGATTTTAAAGAAGTGCATGTCACTTCTTTTGTGCAGATCAGCAGCCTTTCTGCGTCCCTCCATGTTAAAAATCCGCAGTGGCAAAAACCGCAGAAAATCCGCACAAAATCCGCATCAATTCCGCATAAAAACCGCAAAAATCCGCATAATAACCGCGGCGAATCCGTGGCGGCGGATTCTGTGAGGAGATGCGGATTTTGTGCAGAAAATTCTGCACCTTTTTCTTACGTGTGCACATAGCCTAATACCTCATGCATGGCCCATGGCTGACTGCTGCTGTGCCATTAGCAAATTTCTACTGTGGATAATTGATGCCACTTTTCATGCTGTCTGCCCCTAATTTGAGCTGTTTGAGAAGCCTTTTATCACCCCTTAAGGTGTTGTGTATACTTTTGGTTTTACCTCCCATTGAATTTAATGGGGTTCGGGTACGTTCGGTGAACCAAACCGAACCTTGGAAGGTTTGCTCATCTCAAGTTAGAAGTCGCATGTAACCCACTTGCCATAGACTTCATGGCAAGTCACATGCATCTGCGACTCGTATGCAACTTGGTTTAATTTTTTTACAGCATAATCGCAGCTATAAAACAGTCATGAGACAGCAGGTTGCAGAGAAGTTGCACAGACATTTTTGGTCAAGTGACTTGTCTAAGAAATGCTGTTGCGTGACACATCGCCGTGTGTCTGATTTCACACTTCAGTTTTTTTTGGTGCTTGTGCCATCCATTATTTTCCCAGATGAATAACAAACCCAATACAATGTATTTGCCTTTTCACATATCCTCGTCTTTTGCAGACCGAGTATTCGCAAAAAGAAAACAGGAGCACGTCCTACTTTGATCCGTATTCTGAATGAAACTCATCTGTGCAATCAATGACCCAGTAAAAAAAAATGGATTTCATCTATGTGTGCTGTCTTTAATTTACTGGTTTATGGGTAGGAGAAGCTCAGGTTTTTTTATTCATACGATTATGGCTGCCGTCACACTAGCAGTATTTGGTCAGTATTTTACATCAGTATTTGTAGCCAAAACCAGGAGTGGAACAATCAGAGGAAAAGTATAATAGAAACATATGCACCACTTCTGTATTTATCACCCACCCCTGGTTTTGGCTTACAAATACTGATGTAAAATACTGACCAAATACTGATAGTGTGACGGCAGCCTATAGATGATGAACAAAAATGGTAGAAACCGACACAAGGACCAAAAATATGTCCGACACACTGAGCAAAAACACAGATCATTTTTGACGATTGAGAAAAAAAAAAAGATGTGTGAAGCCGACCATAGGACTCGTTCAGACCAGTGCATAGTTTGCTGTCCGTATCCAAAACAGATCGCATACGGACAATGCAAATCAATGTGGTAGCTCGCATGAAGATTATTACACACAGACTGATGGTCGCAGCATGTTCTACTGTGCAAAAGACGGATCACATACTTTTTATCATCCATGTGACTTCAGGTTTTTTCATATTCACTGCAATCATTAAAACAGGAAACCCTCTTTGGTCTTTTAGTATATTTTACATTGCTGATGTATAAAATAAATGCAGACTGTATATGTAGAGTGAACCCACTGATGGGATACAGATGACAACATGGATGAAAAATTGTCTGGTTTTTGGGTGATGAAAATTGGACAATTTTGCATACTTTCATCTGAATTCAGCCTGAACATTGCACCTCACAGCTGTGCACCAGCTTGTATATAATTAAGGGCCGTCTGGAAAAAGTCAGCACGCCCGGAATCCAAGGATCTCAGAATTGCACCATTGCACCAAGGTAAGGCAATGCTTTGGTGTTCTCCTGAGTGACTTACAAATATTTCAGGAATATGTTTGTTAAAATTAAAGTATAAAAAAATGAAAATTTAGCAGAGCCGAATAGTTTGAGGGCTGTATACTGAGGCCGTCTTTTTAAGGCCAGGAGGGTCTGATGCGGATGTATTGTGTGTTAGCTACACACCTGCATGTATGGCTACAGTCTCTGTTGTGTATAAATTAAATAAATATTAATCAGTAGTGGACATTTAGTGATACTTTCTAGCATGTCATGTGGCACACACTCTACTTGGTAAACTTCAGCTCTGATATCTGTGATTCTATTTTGGTGTGTATATATATATATATATATATATATATATATATCAGAACTGATAACATGCAAAGACCATATTCATAGGAAAAACTCTCTAAGAGCAATATGGTAACCATAAGAAAGAATAAAGAGCCTGCAATTCCCAAGTAGCTACTAATATCAAATAAATAACAAATGCCATGAAAATATTTTTTAGAAAAAATTTTTACACAGCTTTATTAGCACATCAAATACAAAAAAACAGGCAAATAAGTGTACACAATAAAACCCAATAACATCTGTGTGTATCTGTGCAGTCCTTAGTGCTGTCCTATGGGTGAGCATTTACTTGTTCACATGTTACGGTTTGATGTTGTGGTTACTATACCACATTATATGTACTGAATAAGGGATGGGCTGATTGCCACTATATGGAGCTCACCCACTTGGATACTTTTTGAGGTTACTCACATGTACGTTTTTCTAACTTTAGTATATGATAGTATTGGTTGAGTACCCCTGTGTTATGGATAGCCTATCACTGCTTGTATGCATCATCATTTAATCTACCTGTCCAGTATTATTGGGTCTTATTGTGTACACTTATTTGCCTGTTTGCCTGTTTTTTGTATTTGATGTGCTAATAAAGCTTTGTATGTGTGTGTATATATATATATATATATATATATATATATATATATATATATATATATATATATATATATATATATATATATACATATACATGTGTATATATTTGTGTGTGTATATGTATAATTGTGTAGACTCTTGTGCACCTTGTTTGGGGAATTTCCATGTGTTTACTTCTTCTTTTTTTTTTTTTTTTTTTTTTTTTTTTTTTTTTCCCCCCCCCCCCCCCCTTTTTTCTTCGGGAGGGGTGGGGTCAAAACTTTCCCGCATTTGAGTACAGTGGTTAAAAAATGAAGGTCAAAAACACTTTTTAGCACCACTTTTTTTTTTTTTTGTAGCTTTAGAGTGGTGCTTCTAATGTAAGGTCCCTGCCCCCAGTCTTACTTATCCTCCGCCATCTTCACCTTCTATTGCTGCCACTTCCGTCAGTCTCCCACAGTTTGTGACCTACCGGATCGTTCCGGTGTTTGTGGGGCAATCTGTAAGTCATAACTCAATGTACGTTTGAAAGCCATGTTCTTGCTCTTATTGACTTGCATTGAGCACTTGTGATGTTACCTCTGACAATCAAAAATTGAGGTTGTGGTCACGACTCATCATGAGATCCAGAAGAAGCGTGCCTCAAGCGAAACGACTGTTACTCGTCACTGTTCCTCCACGTCGTGTACACGTTACCCCAACAAAGCTGCTGTTTTAAGTAACCAGTGGTGAGGGCCGCTGCTTTCTACCTAATCTCTTGTCCACAGATTCATTAATCTGGTTAAAACTGTTGAAACTGTTGTCTGTAGCAACAGTTACAGCATAGCTTTTTTTTTTTTTTTCGCCATACTTAATTTTTTTAGTCCCTGTACTGGACTAGAACATATATTTGAAAAATGCCTCCATAGTGCCATGGATGCCATGACAAGCCGTCAGCTCCCCATTATCATGCCATGGAGAGGGAGATGGCGGAAACATACATGCCACAGAGGTGGGGAGGGGGCGACTTAAACACCCCTGTTGATTTACATAAGCATTTAAAAGGATTAAACAGCAGTTTTTATTTATTTTTACTATGAGTGATTTTCAAATAATTTTTCTTTAACAACTCTGAAGGCGCCTTGCACTGATATTATTATTTTTTTCCTGTGAGATTACTTAGAGAAGCGGCCTGCGGATCGGTTCAGCTCATTATCCCTTTGAGATGGACGATGACCATGGTAACGTGACTAAAAAGATATTAAACCGAACGCTCTACATAATCTACCTGCTGACTGGAGAGGTGAGAAAAATCTTATTATCTGCTATGGTCTCATTCATTGCCTTTAAAGAGTAATCGTCATTTTGCAATATATCTGATCAGAGAAATCTGCTTCTTTCTCCTCCTTGATTGATCTCTCTTTATGGAGAAAATCTGTATTCGTGAAGATGGATTTTACCTGTGAATTAAAGGGGGTATTTCCATCTCCAATATCCTATCCCAACAGAAAAGTAGTAGTTTTTCTGATTAGCTCTGTCTCTTTCCTTATGTGCAGGCATTGCAGGACCTTAGGTATCCATGGTTACGACCACTGATATAGTGACAGTTAGTTATCTAGTTGCTAGTGGTCATAACCATGGATACCGAAGGTCCTGCAATGCCTGTACATGAGGAAAGAGACATAATAATAAAAAAAAATATATATATACTCATGTATAAGTCGAGGCACCTAATTTTGCCATGAAAAACTGAGAAAACTTATTGACTCGAGTATAAGCTGGGTATTGTCCCCTCATCCCTGTCCTTGCCTGCATGGCCCCCAAAGGAAAAGTATAACAAAAAACAAAAACATCCTGCTTGCCTTCCCTGCGCGCCCTCGCAGCATCTTGTTCCAGTGCCAGCAGCTCCAGTGGCCGAGTGATCATGTGTCCCTGCTCATTAAGGGAATGAATATTCACCTCTCTCCACACCTATGGGAGTGGAGAGAGGTGAATATTCATTTCTCTTACGTAGCCGGTGACATGTGATCGCCCGGCCGCTGAAGCTGCTAGAAGCCGGCGGCTGTAACTGTGCGCGCTGTAACAGAAATGAATATTCATTGCATGTGCAGTGAATATTCATTTCTCTTTAGCAGCGGGCACAGGCTTTAGCCGCAGCAGCCAGCTAAGGCCTCTGTGACCCACTGCTTCGCCGCTCCCCATCCCCTGCCATTTTCTGGGACAATGATTCGTGTATAAGCCGAGGGGGGTGCTTTCAGCACAAAAAAAATGTATTGAAAAACTCAGCTTATACACGAGTATATACGGTATACTACATTTGTAATTGGAGGTATTTGCTATTATTAATAATAATAATAATAATAATAATAATAATAATAATAATATTATCGCAATAATATTATTATTACTACATATTGGGATAGGTTCTTGGAGATGGGAATAACCCTTTAAGAATTTTTCCAACGAAAGATCAGTCCTGGAAGAGAAAAGCTGATTTCTCTAACATATTTTTTTTGTTTTTTTTCTTTTTCCCATAAATCACTGGTTACCTAAGGCTTCCAGAAAATTAACCCCTTAGCCCCCAAGGGTGGCTTGCACGTTAATGACCGGGCCAATTTTTACAATTCTGACCACTGTCCCTTTATGAGGTTATAACTCTTGAACGCTTCAACGGATCCTGATGATTCTGAGATTGTTTTCTCGTGACGTATTGTACTTCATGATAGTGGTAAAATTTCTTTGATACTACTTGCATTTATTTGTGAAAAAAAACAAACGGAAATTTGGCAAAAATTTTGAAAATTTCGCAACTTTCCAACTTTTAATTTTTATGCCCTTAAATCACAGAGATATGTCACACAAAATACTTAATAAGTAACATTTCCCACATGTCTACTTTACATCAGCACAATTTTGGATCCAAATTTTTTTGTTTGTTAGGGAGTTATAAGGGTTAAAAATTGACCAGCAATTTCTCATTTTTACAACACCATTTTTTTTTTTTTTTTAGGAACCACATCACATTTGAAGTCACTTTGATAGGTCTATATGATAGAAAATACCCAAGTGTGACACCATTCTAAAAACTGCACATCTCAAGGTGCTCAAAGCCACATTCAAGAAGTTTATTAACCCTTCAGGTGTTTTCACAGGAATTTTTGGAATGTTTAAAAAAAAATAAAAAAATGAAGATTTAACTTTTTTTCACAAAAAAATTACTTCAGCTCCAACTTGTTTTATTTTACCAAGGGTAACAGGAGAAATTGGACCCCAAAAGTTGTTGTAAAATTTGTCCTGAGTACGCTGATACCCCATATGTGGGGGTAAACCACTGTTTGGGAGCACGGGAGAGCTCGGAAGGGAAGGAGCACTGTTTTACTTTTTCAAAGCAGAATTGGCTGGAATTGAGATCGGACGCCATGTCACGTTTGGAGAGCCCCTGATGTGCCTAAACAGTGGAAACCCCCCAATCCTAACTGAAACCCTAACCCAAACACACCCCTAAAACTAATCCCAACCATAACCCTAACCACACCCCAACCATAAATGTAATCCAAACCCTAACCCTAACTTTAGCCCCAACCATAACCCTAACCCTAATCCCAACAGTAAATGCAACCCTAGCCCTAACCCTAGCCCTAACTTTAGCCCCAACCCTAACCCTAATGGGAAAATGGAAATAAATACATTTTTTTAAATTGTATTATTTTTCCCTAACTAAGGGATCATGAAGGGGGGTTTGATTTACTTTTATAGCGGGTTTTTTAGCGGATTTTTATGATTGGCAGCCGTCGCACACTAAAAGACGCTTTTTATTGCAAAAAATAGTTTTTGCGTCTCCACATTTTGAGAGCTATAATTTTTCCATATTTTGGTCCACAGAGTCATGTGAGGTGTTGTTTTTTGCGGGACGAGCTGATGTTTTTATTGGTACCATTTTCGGGCATGTGACATTTTTTTATCGCTTTTTATTCTGATTTTTGTGAGGTAGAATGAACAAAAACTAGCTATTCATGAATTTCTTTTGGGGGAGGTGTTTATACCGTTCCACGTTTGATAATATTGATAAAGCAGTTTTATTTTTCGGGTCAGAACGATTACAGCGATACCTCATTTATATAATTTTTTAAAAATGTTTTGGCGCTTTTATACAATAAATACTATTTTATATAAAAAATAATTGTTTTTGCATCGCTTTATTCTAAAGAACTATAACTTTTTTTATTTTTTCGTTGATGAAGCTGTATGGCGGCTCGTTTTTTGCGGGACAAGATGATTTCAGCAGGACCATGTTTATTTATATCCGTCTTTTTGATCGCGTTTTATTCCACTTTTTGTTTGACGGTATGATAATAAAGCATTTTTTTTTTTTTTCGTCTCGTTTGTTTTTTACGGTGTTCACTGAAGGGGGTTAAATATTTTTATTTATTTTTTTTCTTTATTTAGGAATTTTTTTTTTTTACACATGTAAAATATATATATATATATATATATATATATATATATATATATATATATATATATATATATATATATATATATATATATATATATATATATATATATATATATATATATATATATATTTATTTATTTTTTATTTTACATTGCCCCAGGGGGACATCACTATATATCAGATCGCTGATCTGACACTTTGCAGTGCACTGTGTCAGATCAGCGATCTGACAGGCACTGCAAGGAGGCTTCCCGGCACTTGCTCTGAGCAAGCGCTTGAAAGCCACCTCCCTGCAGGACCCAGATGCAGCCCCGCGGCCATTTTGGATCCAGGCCTGCAGGGAGGAAGGAGATAGGAGACCCTCGGAGCAACGCGATCACATCGCTTTGCTCTGAGGGTCTCAGGGAAGCACGCAGGGAGCACCCTCCCTGTGCGATGCTTCCCTCCCCCCCGTGAGCGCGGCCGATCCACTATGACGTACTATACCTTCACTCGGAATTAAGTCCCAGGTCACCTCGACGGGATAGTACGTAATATGGGATAAAGGGGTTAATGTTTTTGCCTGTTTTAATATACAGAAGTATGCGATGGTGAAGAAGGCATCCAGTGAAAAATTGTATAAGAAAGGTAGTCCACATGGCTCAGGGGGAAGGAACAAGATCCAGAAGCCCAGCACACCGCCACCGTCACATCCACCTGTACAGGAGAATAAAAACAAGATTCTAGAAATCAACAATCAAATAATTCAACTTCTTTCTGGAGAGGTGAATATCGGGAAAATCCAGAACCCACTCCAACACCCCCCCCCCCCCCTCCCCCGACTGCACTTCTACTTTTTTTTTTAAATTATAAAGTGCTTCACTCACTCTCCCCCAGAGCAGTTGAGCTCCCTGATTGGTTATGTAACACTTCAGGACGCCGGTTGTTACAGTGGTCTCGCCTTCCTCATGGGGGAAGTGATGCCATGCTTGGAAGCGACAGGGATCTCTTTAGCAGGTAACATGTACATACAACACTGCTCTGACTCCGGGCCAGAAGGAGGAGCTCGAGACCCGGATTCAGGGGAACTTCCCTACATGTATTCTGGCTGGGGGAGGAGTTAATCAATCTCAGTGAGGAGTGGATAGCTGGGGGCATGCAGACACGAGGTTCTGCAGCTCCTGGAAAGAGAAGAGAGAGACAGAGCAGTCTGTAGGAGACTGTGAGGGGAGAAGGAGCAAAGGAGAAAAGAGAGAGAGAGAAACTGGAGTGGAGCTGCGATTGGGCTCCCTCCAGGATCAGCACAAGAAACCGGAGGCTGGAATTCCGAGGTTATGGGGGCAACTGTATGCCCCACAGCAGGAGATTCCAAGTCGTCTGTCCACCATTACATCCGAAGGCACAGCAGAATATAGAGTCTGGAGTCGCCGCAACCAGGGACACCTATAAAAAAGGCTCGAGTTGCCTGCCATACGGATATTGTCCTGCTAATAGGACAGAGAGATATAGAGAGGACCTTGCAAGAAGCCTTAGGCAGCAAGAGACTTAAACCACAGCGCAGAAATGAAGGCTTCCAACCCCACCTGGCTAGGGGGATTCCGAATCGCTTCCAGGCTGGCCGGACCTCACCATTACCTGTGATCCGTACCCTGGACTGTGGCTGCATTATACCAGTAAAAGGTAAAGAGACTGCAACTTTGTGTCCTCTCATTCTTTCTGGCATTACACCGTCTGTCATCTTTACTCACTACACCAGGAGCCCTGGAGATCAAGCTTCACCTGGGGGAAGCCATACCATCACTGATGCAGCACCATCATCCCCATCCCTGCTTTTTTTTGTTTAGTTTTCATAGCAGATACTCTCCAAATGGGCAGAGCACTCCGTTTGCACATAACCAATATGGCCATAAATCCAATTAAGTTTGTACACACATTTTCCAAACATTTTCTTTTCTACTCAGTTAGAAGATCGTGGGTCTCGAGTACATTAGTGAATGATGAAATGTATCATTATGTTTCGGAACAGATTCCCGAGCGGTGCGAGGACTCCACTGTCAATTTCTCAGCAGATGAATGGGAATTCTTAGAAGGTCGCCAGGATTTTTACAGTGATGTTCTGAAGAATAAAGACGGGCACGTTTCATTGGGTAATGAATTTACTTATATTAATGTTCGCAGAAACAGAGAGACTTTTTCTGGACCTGTTCACAATCTAGCATGTGGGAGACAGTAGATTGAGGGGGAGGATTGATACCTGAGGATCAGGCAAATCTGTTTTTTTTGTTTTTTTTTTGTTTTAAATTTACATGTCTGGTCGCTTGTCCCAAAAGAGAAGTGTATTCCCCAATGAATTTGCATGAACACATGGTGGGGCTAATCATGCATGCTGTAAACATGTGGGGTCTGGCCAGGGATTGACCAACACAATCTGGTTTTAATTTGGCCATACATAATCAGTCACGTACTTCATCAGAGTATACCTTGCAGAACTTGCCGTCGTGTTGACTTTAGCAATTTTTTTTCTATTTCATTTGACTCCTGGGCGGACATATCATTGCTGCAGCCGCACAGGAGGTATGGAGATTAGAGCCCCATGACCCTGGTATTGTCGAGGTACGTCAGGTGAACCTCACGAGGCCCCTTCCCACTTTCCCACCCACACATTGAAATACAAATAACAGTTTACTCACTGGGAGGAGTCCTTGAAGCTAACAAAAAAATCTGGTGATTACCAAAATAAACAGTGAACATAAAAATACCACCAATTACTCCCAGCCGTTACCCCACTGGCTCGGGAGCACCATACCCACAAGGGTTCCCATGTTCACAATAATTTCCTGAGGGATTTGACCACCATTGCCGAAACTCCCAACTACATTTCACCAGATCCCAACCATGTTAAAACTCCAAAAAGAGGAAACATATGCCCATGGATCCCCCAGCCCAATTTAACCAACTTCAAGGACTCCCCCTCTCCCCCTCCCCCCCCCCCCAACCGCCACAACGAGGGCCTTAGAACACCTCGAAGGCCTGAGACCCCACCACACCGAAAAGCTATGGCCCTTTCAATCACGTCCTGCAAACCAAGCGCCCACATGTCACAACCCACTGCATTCAGGTGAACCCCGTCAGCCAACCAAAAGTCGTCCTGCCTTTTTTCCAACTCAAAGTGCCGGACCGAAACACCCCCATTTCTGGACACAAAAGCAGACACCAACCACCTATTAACCTTTATCCTAGCTTTGTTAAGCTTCCCAAGCGTGGCACAATCTCCGACCAAACAATAGTGATCCCCGGATACAACAACCACAGCCGCAACAAATCATTCTTGATGTCTTTTACCAGTTCCCTAAAAGGCCGCACCCCAAGGTAATTTCCGCCTACATGCAGAACAAGCACATCTGGAGCTCGATCCAAACTGGCACTGTGATGTATCTCCTTCATGACCCTGTTCCAGGCCATCCCCCTAAAGCCGAGCCACCGGACCACAGCCGTGTTTTTGGGAAAGCCGAGCTGTCTATCTTCCTTCCTCAGGTCAGCTCGCAAGGCTCCCCAGGCTCCCCAGTGGACATAGGAATGGCCAAAAATCCACACAAGCAACTAGGAACCTGAAAAACGAAATACATGAATACAAGCAAACAATGAAACAAAAGAAAAAAAGAACTTTACCCACTGAAATTCACAGCTATTTTCTGAGGCCGAACATAACTCCAATACCACCTAGATCTCCATCCTCCAATGTGCTGAATATCTGTAGCCTGCAACCCCCATGACGCTGCTTCGGTCGCCGCCCCAATCCTGAAAGAATGAGGGGCGAAGCGAGACTCATCGAAACCCAGCCGCCGAATAGCTCTTCTAAACATGACTGTGAACTGGTATCTGGATAAAAAAGACCCATCCGCATGACATAATAATGCACCCTCCAAACTGGGCTGAAAGTCCCAAAATAAACGCAAACACTGCACTGGGCACATCAATGAATCCGCCACCGAACCCAACACAATCCGCCTACCCTTGCCTTCCTGGTCCGTTTTCGACCGCTGCACCCAAAACTCCATGCTATTAGCATTGACCAGTACATCCCTAGCCAAAAGCCTGCTCAAAACCCATTTACTCGGGGAAACCAATTCCCCCACTTTCAATGCCCCAAAAAATGCAAGGGAGAAGCCTAGCCTATAAAGACAGACTTCAAAAGCCGACGAGCATAATGATCCAAGTGCCCCCCCCCAAATTTTTCAACAAACTGAATGAAACCGGTTGCTCCTGTCCCCCTGAGCCTTACCCCTGCGAGCCCCTTGGACCGCCTGCCTTACCAAAAATACCTTGGTCAGATCCCTTTAACCCTGCAACTTAAAGCCAAAGGCCAAGGCAGCCATAACATGCGAAACCTTTGCTGATGACCAACCTTCTGTCACACCTTGACTCAACCAGGAAAGCAAAATCCCCACTTGATCTGACACTGCCGGCTCGCCGCCAACAAACTTTCCCAAGTATACCATACCATCCGGTAAGCCTCCCAGGTCCTGGGAGTCAACGAAGCCCTAATCAGCGACTCTGCGGCCTGGAGACCACATTCCAGAGCTCCTCCGGACACTCCAGTCCCTTGACCCTCGCCTCTGGAGCCAACAACCGAAAACGGTCCCACTGTGAACGAGAAAGAGAGAGAGAATCGGCAATCGCATCTCGAACCCCCGGTACATGGGACGCCGTAACTTGAGAGTTCAGAGGCAAACACTTCAAAACCAGTTGCCGAAGTACACGAACCACAGGGGGTGATGATGCAGAGAGACCATTAATTGCACAAACCACCCCCATATTGTCACAATTAAACCTCACCTGCCGATCCCGAAACTCCTGTTTCCACAGATGCACCGCAACCAGAATAGGAAAGATTTCCAACAGCGCAATATTCCAAACCAAACCCGAAGAGAACCGCTCCTCCGGCCATTGCACCGCACACCACTGACCGTTAAAATAAGCACCAAAACCACGACCTCCTGCCGCATCGGTGAACAAATCCAAAGTCCCGCTATCCACAACCTCCTCCATGAGCAACGAACGGCCACTGTAATCTGCCAAAAAGGTATCCCAAACCACCATATCCGCCCTGTGTTCAGCTGAAAGTCGGAAAAAGTGATGAGGGGCTCGAACACCTGCAGTAGCGCTGGCCAACCTCCTTGAAAAAAACTCTCCCCATAGGCATGATTCACACGCAAAGTTAAGCTTCCCCAACAAAGACTGGAGATCCTGCAGCGGTAATTTCTTCAACCGGCTTGCCCTAGACACTTCCTTCCTTAGTGCCAAAACTTTTTCCTCAGGCAGCCTAAACTCCCGCGCCACTGTGTCAATATCAATGCCTACAAAAAAAGAAAACACACGTGCACGGGCCTTCCGTCTTGCCTTCTGCCAACGGTACTCCAAAAAGCCAAGCCACCCACTCGATTGCTCTCAAAATCCTAAAACAACACTCCACTCGGCCGGACCTACGCAGAAAAAATCATCGAGATAATGAATGATGGAAGCCAGACCAGATACATCTCTAACCAACCATTCCAAAAAGGAACTAAAAGCCTCAAAAATGTGCAAGATAAAGAACAGCCCATAGGCTAACACCTATCTACTAAAAAAAACCTTTCCAGTAATAACCCAACAACCTACCACTATCCGGATGAATCGGCAACAACCGAAACGCCGATTCAATGTCCGTTTTTGCCATGAGAGCCCCTCTGCCACACTTCCTAAACCAAACTGCGGCTTCATCAAAAGACGCATAAACCACCGAACAAAGATCAGGGTCAATACCATCGTTTACCGACATCCCTCGAGGATGCGACAAATGATGAATCAACCGAAATTTATTCGGCTCCTTCTTAGGTACGACCCCCAACGGAGAAACTACCAAATCGTCAAAAGGCGGATCATGTAAAGGACCTGCCATGCGACCCAACGCAACTTCCTTGCCCAACTTCTCCGTAACCACATCCCCATGCAACATCGCTGAACGAAGGTTCTTCAGATCCCGCAGAATAGCAAAAGGAGCCGGAATAACAAAACCATTCTGAAATCTGGAAAGCACCAAGTCCGCTTTTTCCTTATCTGGATATCTATTTAGATAGGGGACCATCCTTTCCAGCTTCACTGGAGTCGTTGCCCCCCCTCCCCCCCCCCCCCTGCTTTGGACTTGCCTTTTTTGAAACATTTTGCAGCCCCGTGAGAGGAGCCACTGCAATGGGAACATAGGTGTTTGAATTTGCAATTTGCCCCAAATTTACACTGGCCGTCGTTAAACTGCCAGCACAAACCCAATTTGTGCCTGCCGGATTGACTTGATTGACTCCCTGCACCTGATATACCGGGCTGACTATGTCTTTGGCCGGTGTTCCCGGCCCCAGCATGAAAGGGGTGGCCGAATTTATATTGAGCCATGACCCGCAACCAAAGCCCTATGTCTTTCTGATCCCACCTGATTGCAGGCCTAATGGCCTTCCGCTGCCGGAACTGCTCATCATACCTGAGCCAAGCCTGCCCCCCGATAAACCCTATGGGCTTCACCTATGGAATCCATGTAACAAAATAACCCGGAGCAATTTTCCGGCGCCTTCTCACCTATGACGCTCGCCAAAATGGCAAAGGCTTGAAGCCAATTAAGGAATGTCTGAGGTATTAACCGCCACTTGCGCTTCTCCTCCTCCTCCTCCTTTCTTACTGTCCTCCTTCTTCCCCTTATCCAGACTAAATTTTTCCAAAGGGAGAAGGGAAAATATCTCGAACTCATCTTTCCAGATCTTTTCCCTAACCTCCTTCTTAAGGTGCGCTCCCAGCGGCCCTTCAAAACATACATAAACCTCGCCATGAGCCCTGTCATCCAAGTGAATTCTACACTCCTTCTCTTTCTGAGTCTGAACCGGCACCGCCATCCTGTCAGGCACCTCAGCCACCCCACCTGGGCAACCACAACCACTAACCCTCGGACGCAACCAAGCTGCTACCGGCCCCGGTGTCACCACCCCATGCTCCAAACGAGTACGCAAATCACGCACACTACCTAGCACATCCCTAGCCCCCGCACTGTTTAAATACCCAGAAACCCCCATTCCCACATTGGCACTAGCTACCCCCACCTGACTATCATTAACAGGAGAAGACAAATTATGCAAAGACAGACTAGACATGGAAGCATACTCACCAGGCTGTGAGGGAGCTGTGAGCCCTCCAGCCGGAGAGGGTAGTATGAAATGGGGTAATTGCTATAAAGGGGATGGCCTTTTTTTTATCAATGTTTATAGCTCTTCCCTTCAGATATCTTTTAAATCTGTGTATGCAGGGATATTCGGCTCTAATTCAGAAAACCAGAGCTCAAACTACTATAAAGATGTGTTAAGAAATTGAAATCAATTCACACTATAAAGATTATTAAAATAACAACCCATAATCAAACAAACAAAAATAAAGCCCATAAAATTTGATTACTACCAGGAGATGATCCATACGATTAATAATAATACTACCAGGAGATGATCCATTCAGATTAGCCAAATGTCTATAATTTTACCCAAATTATGTTTAGTAAAAATTCAGCTTTATACCTGGACTTACACTTCCAGCCTGCGTTCTATTCCAAGTGTTTCCTAACATTTTATTTTATTTTTTTCAGGTGAACAAAACGAGACTGTGACAGAAGAATCAACTTCTGTAAAAAAGAAGATCCTACAAGAACTTCTTGAAGAAAGTACCCAAACTCCAGTTAAAAGTGCGAAAGGTGTTAGAAAAAAAATGTCTTTGGGTCCTCCTGCAATCTCTCAATCTTTACCTGACCTCCCCACAGAGCAAAACACAAGAAATGAGGAATTTCTTTCACCTCCCAAAAATAATAGTTTGGCTCTAAATTACCAACTACTCTCTCCAAGAAATATTTGTGAGACTTTCTCCTGTCTGGAGTGTGGAATGAGCTTTCCATACAAAAGGAATCTTAACGTACACAAAAAAATACATTCATTTCCATTGACTCAAAGCGGAAATGGCTCCAATCAGCATTACTTGCGTAACAGATCCAGTCTCGCCCACCAAAAGGCTATTCAGGTCTTCCGGTGTCTCGAATGTGACTTATCTTTTAACCGTGAAATGGGCCTTCAGTTGCACATGAAAATTCACAAAGTGAAAGAATTTCCGTGTCTTGAATGTGGAATAATCTTTAAGTCGAACAATCTTCTAAGCCAACACCAAACTAACACCGGGACGGATCAGACGTATCCATGTCTAGTATGTGGGAAAATCTTCGTCTACAGTAAATGTCTTCATCAGCATCAGAAAACCCACAAGGGGCAGACAGAATTCCCTTGTCCTCAGTGCGGGAAAAAATTGACAACCAAAAGTGGTCTATTTAAACACAGTCAAAAATTTCACGGACAAAACCCACAGTTAAGCAAAAATGACGCATCTTCAGATTATGGTGATACCCCAGCGCCTCCAACTGAAAAGTAGATTAGCTGAGCCAAACAATTGGGGTAAATTATGACTGTAATGAACTCTAGTCTATGACGTTACCATTTCTTATAGTCGCTGAAAAATTTGCCAAATTCATAGAGGCAAACACTTCTTAATGAATTTTACGGCATCTTACTCCAGAAGGCAATTCATCAAAACACCAGTCTAGATGGTGAAAATAGATTAACGGGGTCTGCTCCAGCAGGCACATCGGTAAGGCCTGTTTCACACGTCAGTGGCTCTGGTTTGTGTGGTGACAGTTTTCTCACGTACCGGAGATACTGACTCACGTAGACACATTAAAATCAATGTGTCTCTGCACATGTCAGCGTGTTTTCACAGACCGTGTGTCCGTTTGAAAAACACGGAGACATGTCAGTGTTCATGGGAGCGCACGTATCACACGGACCCATTAAAGTCAATGGGTCCGTGTAAAACACGTACCGCACACGGATGCTGTCCGTGTGCTGTCCGTGGGCCCTGCAGGAGACAGCGCTACAGTAAGCGCTGTCCCCCCCCAGCTTGTGGTGCTGAAGCCGCCATTCATTTCTTCTCTCCAGCAGCGTTCGCTGGAGAGAAGGAATGAAAAATCCTTGTTTTTTTTTTTTTTTTGTGTTTAAAATAAAGATCCCGGTCACCACCCCCCTCCCACCCCCATGCTTCCTCTCAGCGCCGCAGCTTGTCCTGTATGAGCGGTCACGTGGTGCCGCTCATTACAGTGATGAATATGCGGCTCCACCTCCCATAGGCTTGGAGCCGCATATTCATCACTGTAATGAGCGGTACCACATGACCGCTCATACAAGAAGAAGCTGCGGCGCTGAGAGGAAGCAACAAAGGATCCGGGTGAGTATTTTATTTCCAGCGGGCGGGCGCACAGGGGGTGGGAGGGGGGGTGGTGACAAGGATCTTTATTTTAAACACAAAAAAAAAACAATGATTTTTCATTCCTTATCTCCAGCGAACGCTGCTGGGAAGAAGGAATGAATACCGGCTTCAGCACCAGATGCAGGGGACAGCGCTTATCTCTAGCGCTGTCTCCTGCATGGTCTGTGTGGTACCCAGTCGGCACATGGGCGGCACACGGCTGCCGCACGTGTGCCACACTGATGTGCCACGTGAGCACACGGACACGGATAACTCCGGTACCAGAATTATCTGGACGTGTGAGACTGGCCTAATCTGTAGTCACTGGTTGGGGGCCCTGAGACGTGTTTCTTGCGTTCCGGCATATGTGCCTCTTTATGAGCCGGCCTGGCACAACGTTACCCTTGCCGTATTCTGCAGCTATGACATTGCGCGCCAGACCAACTAATCAAAAGGGCCACGTGTGACCACAGGTCACATGTCTGGTGGGAACAGATGGTGGACATAGCCGCTGGATGGGGTCCAATTAAACGATTTCTACCATGACTAGGTCTTGATGAGGTGGCATTATTGTCTCTTCCCCAATTTGGCATATAATTTAAGAGAAAAGCAATATAAGTATTGATGATTGTAATGAATTCTTGAATGCCATTCTGGCCTTGGGTCCAATGACCCAAACTGACAGCATCGTCTGCAAATTTTGCTTTTAGTTTGGGTCATCGGACTTGTGGTTGGGCCAGAACTTGTGGCTGTAGTATGGATTCTAAGATTTGACCATATAACCAGAATTTAAATGGTGACATTTTTAGTATAGTAATTATGGCCAACTTCAATGGCCTGTAATTAAATTTACGCCGACATAAGGCCCCGTACACATTTCAGATCTGTGGGGTCAGACAGCTTTTATTTAATGTCTGGGGGGGCCTCATGACTTTTAATGACCAGTCCTTTTGTTCGGTGGAGTGATAAGCCACTGCCGGACTATTCTCGCATAGAGCTCACAGGAATGTTTGGCTGAACATTCCTGTGTATGAGGAATATGGGAGAGATGGCCGTCAGCTCAACAATTGTTGGCTGATGGCTTTCTATTGTATGTGGCCAACTGTAGACTTCCATTTGGTATCTAAAATGAGGACCCCAGAATGCAGCCATATTGGTTGCCTGAAAGTGGCTACAGGCTGATTTCACATGGCTATAATGTAGATGTAATAACCAGACATCCTAATTTTCTATGGTCCTCTACGCTTCATTAACTCGAAACAAAGTTCAATGGATCTTGTAACATTCTGGAACCAGACTCCAAAACCTGTTTGGATGGGCTTAGTGTATTTTGTCACCAGGTCAAGTGTCTAGTTCTTGTTCTTATAGTCCCTCTGCTCCACTACATAAAATTCACTTTAAAAATCCACCATACAGTTCCAGAGATGTGGTATTTTTTTTTTTTTATTGCCAATTTTTAAGGTTTTAACAAATGGGTGTGGCTCACCGGATCCTCTGGGGTGTGTATTACTTTAAGCCACACCTATTTAGAAAATGCCCTAAAAAATTTGCACTGAATTAAAAGGCTCTGGAACTGTGTGGCAGACATTCAAAAAATATGTATGTATTACTCAGGGGAACAGCAGGAACAAAATCTCCCGACTTCCGACCTGGTGACTGATCCTCTTAACTATATTTCTAATCTAAAAGCAGGATCTCCTTCAGTCTGCTGAAGTTTGTCTCAGTTGTGGTCAATTGGCTGTAATATCTGGGATATGAACAGTTAAATGGACACAATGCACCAATCTGAATGAGTCCTTAGCCCGCAGTCACACATTCTCTTGCCATCATTAAAGAGATTTTTTTTTTTTTTAAATATATAAATATAACCTTGTTTGACCAAAAAAAGGCTATAAAAGTGTAACGTGGTGCAACATAAACATAGACAGGAGTCATGTAGGTACGTATTTGACAATAGGTTTTAAGATTTATATCTGCCTTGCTAGGTACCCTGGTAGTTTTTAGACATTGTGTGTTTTGGTCTCTTATTTACTAAAATAACACTTTATTGTCAATATGTTTTTAATAAAGTTGAGTATATCTGTGTAACGATATTTGGTGTCCTTCCATTTGTCAGGGTGGGTTCTGACCCACAACATCTATAAAGATCAGTAAGTCGTGCTATTGTTAAAGGGAACCGGTCACGTACTTCTTTTTTTTTTTGCTATTAATCTGCCCCCAATGTCTTGTTGGTGATGCACATTGCACCAATAACATGTTTTCTCAAGTAAAAAGTCTTAGTAGTAATAACAAAAAAAACAATTTTTGTACTTTGATTGCCCCACATACCTTCTTTGTCAATCAGAGGAGTGGGGATCTCTAACTTGTCCGTCAGGCAAATGCTTTTTCAAGTTCTCCTCGCCCAGAGCATCATAATTCCTTCCCTACGCCACCGAAAGCTCCAAGCAGATCCTGCGCTTGCGCAATGACGATCAACTTTCCGGGCATGCCCACTAAATCTGAGTGTACATCGCAGCTTCATTGCATATGTGCGCATGCGCTGGAGTTGCTAAGTGTCAGCAGCTGGTGGACGCGTGAATCATTGTGACTCTCAGCGGCTCTGGAGCGTGCAGACATATCATATGAAGCTGGGACGTACACCTGGATTCGGTGCCATGCCTGGGAAGCTCATGGCGATTTTGCAAGCGCGGGATCTGCTGGGATCTTTCCCAGCAAGAGGTCCCCACTAGTGATCAGCGAGTGTACTCGTTGCTCGAACACTTACAAATACTTGGAGACCACCCGAGCAACGAGTATACTCGCTCATCACTAGTCCCCACCCCTATGGCTGAAATATATATTATTTTTTTTTCGCACCTTTTTGAGAGCAACAAATCACATGATCCTCTAAAATGTTGCATGATGGCCTTGTACTATGCAAAAATTGGACAGATTTTTTTTTTTACTCCATTAGGGTACTGAAGTAAAATTGAGCAAAAAAAAAATTGCATTTTTAAAAAAAATCTTAGATTAGGCTAAAACATTTTGGATCAGTAAAACTATGCTTACATTACTGAACAAAAAAGAAAATGCAAATTTTTTACTTAAAAATGGCCGCTTGTAAAAGTTGCTTCATTTTTACTCCAGAAAGAAGGGCATCAAGACGTTGATGAATGGGAGCCCTTGAATTTTGAGTTTGTTCTGCCTGGTTTCACACATTTACAGTCTCCGTACTGCATGCGATGAATGGATGGGCCACCTTATGAGGCTATTTCACGTTCAGATCGGGTGTCACATGGCCGGTCCAAACTTCGCGGCCCATACTTGGACCGTGAAAGTCGGATACGTAATGGTTGCCTCATGCTCCACTTTTGAGTACATTCACACATCCATGTGTTTTCCCATTATTTGGGGGGCATTGAGTTGGACATAGTAGTGTGCAGATGTGTCTTGGATACAGGATTATACAATGATGACACACAAAATTTGTCACTGCATCCCGCAGCATGTGCACCAGCGATACCTTACTCCTCCATACTCCAGGACGCAGCGGCAAATTTGACAAACACCCGGGAAGGGCCAAATGTCAAGCTTCTAGCACTGTCGCTTTTCTGTTCCCTTAGGCTACTTTCACACTAGCGTTAACTGCAATCCGCCACAATGCGTCGTTTTGCCGAAAAAACGCATCCTGCAAAAGTGCTTGCAGGATGCGTTTTTTCCCCATAGACTTACATTAAGCGACGTATTGCGACGGATTGACACACGTCGCAACCGTCGTGCGACGGTTGCGCCGTGTTGTGGCGGACCGTCGGGACCAAAAAACGCTACATGTAACATTTTTTGCTCACGACGGTCCGCTTTTTCCGACCACGCATGCGCGGCTGGAACTGCGCCCCCACCTCCCCGCACTTCCCCGCACCTCACAATGGGGCAGAGGATGCGTTGGAAAAATGCATCCACTGCCCCCGTTGTGCGGCGGAGACAACGCTAGTGTCGGGAACCTCAGCCCGACGCACCGCGACGGGCCGAGCCCGCCGCTAGTGTGAAAGTAGCCTTAACCAGCACTATGGTGAATATATTGTTAAATAAACCAGCATCAAACTGAAACCTTTCATGTGAGTGCAGTTGGTTTTAAAAGTCTACCACTTGGGTCTCCCAGTTGAAAATGAAACCACCCCCCATCAACGCTGAGTGTGCCCCATATTTCTCTTTTGTATGTTGGCACAGAATGACTGTTCAAACCAAGCACAGGAGTTCGGTGCACTGGTGTGGTAAAAAATGTAAATGCACCTTCCTACTTACTTGTTTTCCTACTTACTTGTTTTCCATCTATCTCCACTGTCGATCAAAGGGGGGAGGGGACGTGGAGTCAACTGAGGGGAAACCAGGGAGGTGGGAAGGTGTATTTAAATGATTGGCCGCCGTGATGTCCAGTGACCCTGTGCTTGGTTTTAAGCAATTCTGTGCCTATAGAGCCCCCCCTATAATGGCATCAGCGTGCCTGTGGAGGGTTTATTGAGACCATGTGATTTGCCTGTCCTGTTAAGAACTTGTACCGTCAGTGTGATGGACAGTTGTGATACATTTGTTGTTGTGGCATCAGAGATACCAATGGGTAAAGGTTTGGGTTCTTGGATTTGAGCAGAAAAATGTACCATCCCGTTGACTGTCTCTGGCCAAGATGAGCCATCAAAATATAACCAAACGTTTCCTGTTAGAGGATATTGTAAAACATTGTCCTGGTGCACATCTCAGCTATAACTTTAAGATCTGCAAAGTCATGATGAACATTCACTTAATTTTATAGATACTTTTGATATTACAGGTTTCCCAATAGGTTATTTATCATTTTTAGGGCTTGTTTAGACAAGCGTACAATCGGTCCGTGTGCACCACGGACACGTTATAGCCAGTGACCATGGCCAAACCATCAGTCTGGGTGGAAAAATGGCAGCATGCGCTACTTTGCGTACATTATTGTGGACTGTAAAATGAATCAATGTAAATTTTAGCTCCCACACCCTTCTGCAATGTAATACATTTTGAGGATGTGAGTGATCTAGTTGTTGCAAACTTACTGCTACTGAACACCTCACAGAAACCTTGTAGTCAAGCTATAGATGCAAGGAATGGGGAACAATGTATGCACATGAGTGGTTAAAAGTCAATAAAGTCACCATCATACACATTCAGAAGGAGCTAAAGTTGGCAATGTCTTTTCTGTGCGGAGGATGTTTTAGACGTTACTATAGAGAGGGGTTCTTTAGACTTTGCCCTGTCCTTCAAACCACACGTCCAAACTCTTGCCACCATCTGTCGCCTCCAACTCAAAAATATTGCCAGAATCCGCCCCTTCCTCAGCCCACAATCTACTAAAACTCTTGTGCATGCCCTCATCATCTCCCACCTCGATTACTGCAACACCCTCCTTTGTGGCCTCCCCGCTAACTTTCTTGCACCGCTGCAGTCTGTCCTCAACTCTGCTGCCCGGCTAATCCACCTCTCTCCTCGCTACTCCCCTGCTTCACACCTCTGCAAATCCCTCCACTGGCTCCCAATTCCCCAATGAATCCAGTTCAAACTACTAACACTGATCTACAAAGCCATCAACAACCTATCTCCTCCCTATATCTCTGAACTAATCTCCCAATATCTTCCCTCACGTAATCTTCGATCCTCACAAGTAGGGTTGAGCGACTTTTATTTTTATAGGATCGGGTCGGGTTTCACGAAACCCGACTTTCTCAAAAGTCGGGTCGAGTGAAATCGGCCGATCCTATAAAAAAGTCGGGGTCGGCCGAAACACGAAACCCAATGCAGTGCAATGGGATACTATGGTTCCCAGGGTCTGAAGGAGAGGAAACTCTCCTCCAGGCCCTGGGATCCATATTAATGTGTAAAATAAAGAATTAAAATAAAAAATATTGATATACTCACCTCTCTGACGCAGCCTGGACCTTACCGCTGGTAACCGGCAGCCTTCTTTGCTTAAAATGAGCGCGTTCAGGGCCTTCCATGACGTAACGGCTTTTGATTGGTCGCGTGCCGCTCATGTGACCGCCACGCGACCAATCACAAGCCGTGACGTAATTCTCAGGTCCTAAATTCCTAATTCTAGGAATTTAGGACCTGAGAATTGCGTCACGGCTTGTGATTGGTCGCGTGGCAGTCACATGGGCGGCCGCAACCAATCACAAGCCGTGACGTCATCTAAGGCCCTGAACGCGCTCATTCTTAGGAAGGAAGGCTGCCGGAAAGAAGCCGAGGGTGAGTATATTCCTATTAGGTATATACTCACCCTCGGACGCGCCCTGCTTCTTTCCGGCAGCCTTCCTTCTTAAGAATGAGCGCGTTCAGGGCCTTAGCTGACATCACTTATTCGTTCCTCACACAACCGCCTCCAAGATTTCTCCTGAACATTCCCCATCCTCTGGAATTTCACGCCTCAACACGTCCGATTATCCACGACCCTTGGATCCTTCAAACGGAACCCGAAAACCCATCTCTTCAGGAAAGCCTACAGCCTGCAATAATCATTCTGCCGCTTCCGACCACCAGAGCTGCCGCCTCACCACCACCCGAGCTGCTGCACCCCCGACCTTCTGTCTCTTCCCCATTATCCCATAGAATGTAAGTCCGCAAGGACAGGGTCCTCTCCCCTCTGTACCAGTCTGTCATTGTAAATTTGTTTACTGTAAATGATATCTATAACCCTATATAACCCCTTTCTCATGTACAGCACCATAGAATTAATGGTGCTATATAAATAAATAATAATTTACAGTTAAAGTATGGAATATCATAATGTAGCACTGAATGAAGTATATTTGATCTGAGAAAGCATAAACTTTATGTACAGTCAATAGTAGATATTACAGAATAACACCTGATTTAACAATTCAAACAAGGAGTGAGGTTCTTGCTCAAAAGCTTACAACCTATGAGGAAATGTCATAAAACGTATATATAATAAACATAAATAAATATATTTATTATTCTGCAACAGTACTCGATTATTTTTGTCTTTCTGTAATACAAGAAAATACAAAACAAAGTTGAACAACTATTGTATATTTGCTACAAAGGTTGTTTTACAAAGGCCATTTAAAAAAAGTTACAAAACAAATCTTAACAATAAATAATCTACAAATTAACTAGAAAACTAAAGTCAACAGATTTATGTAAGGAAAAAATGGGGTATATGATCCTCAATCTTATATCTGAATTTGGATTAGTGGTGGTTGGTGACTGGTGGGTACAGTAATGGGCACCATACACACCCCCTTCTTTGTCCTATAGTAATATAGTAATAGTAATCTTTGAAAAGCATTAACGACACAACCCAAAAATCTGCAAGAGGAGCATGAAGAGATTGATGACGTCCACATAGATGTTCAGTGCAGCAAATATATATTCCTCAGGGCTGATTGAGTAACGGTGCTTTCCTCCTATGATTAACTGCGTGTCCACAACCAAGTACTGGAGAAGAAAAATGTTAGAAGTTATGAAAGTGTAAAAATGTTTTAAACATCCACTGTAAAATTCTGAAAATCTGTGCCCTATGTCCTCATAACATTTCCTTTCTCCAAGCTCTGCAGCTTATTGTTATCATAGTGATGCAGGATCTCACATCAATTTAGAATCCAGTTTATTCCTAGTAAAGCTAAGAAGAGAAAAACAAATATTTAACCCTTTCCTGATATCCAGCGTGCATGAACGGAGCAAGTTGGGAGTGGCTGTATGGAGTGGGCTCACGAGCTGAGCTCTCCCCATGCCCAGCAAATGATGACAACCAGGATCAAAAGTTGATTTAACCTTGTAAATTCTGGTGCCACGCAGAAGTAGAACTCATCCCACAAAAAACGAGCCCTTTTTCGACTATGTGGACTAAAAACATACAACATTTATTGCTCTTGGAATAAATGGAGGAAAAAACGAAAACACAAAACTGGAAAATGGCCATGGTGGGAAGAGGTTAATGTTACATTGTTACGAGTACCAGCGGCCCTATGATAACTGTGAGCTGTAAGAAAAAAGGTGTTGTTGTCACAGGAACATAGATTCAAGAATAACGTATTTATTTATTTATTTGTTGCATATTTTTGGAATTAAATAGAGGAATTTAATTTACCATTCCAAAAATGAGTGTTCCAATACAGGCATAGACAATATCCAGCCACTGCAGAAAAAAAAAAGGAAAATAAAAAAATCAGCACAAGTCAGAAAGATCATAACTAGTCAGTCATAAGTCAAGACTGATTGGCCAATCCAAAGTCATAGAAATCCTTGATGCACAAGGAGCCAAACTAGAGAGATTAATATAGTACTTACCATTGATCTGAAGATAGCAGCAAGTATGCCAAAAGCGAGAAGCACCGAAAGAGCAACCAGAAGCCCCCCGGACATTATGGTGAAATCCCACTACAGATAAAAAAGAAATATATATATATATATATATATATATATATCTTATTTTACAGAATGAAGGAGTAAATATTTCAGTGTTGTATCAGTTCAAATGATGCTCCCTCTAGTGGCTGCTCCAGTGTAAAGGAAGCTGAAAAGGTCATTCTAAAGGTCTGCATATGAGCTGCATACACAAAACGGTTGAAGGATTTTTTTTCAGTGTAGAAATAAAAAATGCACATAGCTTAGTTTACCTCTGGTATATCACACTCTGTTGCCTGTGTTATACTGTCAGAGCCACCCACTGCTTAGCTGTTTATGTAATACTTCAATAATGTTGTGCACATGCATAAGTACCAAAAAAACCTCTATGCATTGCTGTTCCTAGTTAGTGACTGTAGACGTAGGAAAGTCATCATCATTAAAGTTAGGACCTTCCAATATAAATTATGACTTACCTTTGTCTGAAAAGCAAAAATGGTCAGAACCAAAGTCACAAGTATGGTGGCTCCAGTGGCCCACATCACAGCATCAGCATCAAAGAACCTGGCGTAAAAGTGGAAAATCCTATAAGAAACTGCACAGACAGTAACCCTCAATGCTACAAGAGTAACTGCACCTTCAATAATAGTAACATGCCACCTCTAGCGGATACATTAGTTTAGTATAAGAATCTTTCTAACTTATTGATCAACTATATTCAAGCTTCAGTTAGATCGGTGCCGTCAAAAAGGAAGATACCAGAAATGATGTAGTAACAGCGGGCCAAGGAGCAATCCAGCCTAACCATCATTCTATCGTCGGAAATGCTATATAGTATTCTATCCCCTCCAACTGGTAATGATAACAATTCAATAATCAGAAGAGTTTCAGAGTACTCTATCCTCCCATTCCAGCACCAGACTGAGTACAGAGCATTCTATCCCTATTTATGTCTATTATGTCATCATTCAATCACTATTAACTATATAGATTAACTATAGAGTATTCTATCCCCACCCACTACTAGTGATGTAATCATTCAATCACCAGATTGGCTACAGAGCATTCTATCCCCTCCGACTTCTAGTGATGTCATCATTCAACCACCAGATTGGCTACAGAGCATTCTATCCCCACCCACTTCTAGTGAGGTCATCATTCAATCACCAGATTGGCTACAGAGCATTCTATCCCCACCCACTTCTAGTACTGATGCCATCATTCAGTCACCAGATTGGCTACAGAGCATTCTATCCCCACCCACTTCTAGTGATGTCATCATTCAATCACCAGATTGGCTACAGAGCATTCTATCCCCACCCACTTCTAGTACTGATGCCATCATTCAATCACCAGATTGGCTACAGAGCATTCTATCCCCACCCACTTCTAGTGATGTCATCATTCAATCACCAGATTGGCTACAAAGCATTCTATCCCCACCCACTTCTAGTACTGATGCCATTCCATCTACAGACTGGCTGTAGAGTGCTCTATCCCCTACTTCAAAGCAGGATGCATATAGAAAATTTACAATGTTACTGTCCGAGCCTTTAAAAAAATCACAGAACAGGATATTTAACCAAACCAGTGTCATCTCCAAAAGGAAGAGACTGCATTCATTTTGGAGATAACTATTGTTTCACTAAATATACTAAGTCATGTGGCATACATTGTTAAAGGGTTGGACATTCAAATACGAGCTAGCTCCTTTCACTAGGAGGTACTGTAGAGCCTGCTTTCTTCCTCATTGAGGAGAACTAATTTCCCTTTTACCAGAAAACATTGTCTGGCCTATAAATCTTGTCTCCTCAGTGTGAAACTGTACAGTCTAACTTAGCCGGAATCGTAGTAGACAATTTGAGAACAGAAGACAACCTCTTGAGGAGCATTGGTGTCCTTTGAATGACCACTACTCTACTATGGAAATCGGGCTGAGGAGGCACCTTCCTAGCATATAAAGATGTGGGTCTTTGTACTTATGTATTAGTAATTGCCACAAATGTATGTCCCCAATACATTTGTTAAATGAAATATAAAGTGGAGAACCTCTTTAAATTGGGTTTAGGCAAATTTTGGAACACCAAGAAAAGTTCAAAATGGTTGATCTGAATACAGCAAACGAGTTATTATAAGAAATTAGGTATGTGAAAGAATTGGGCAAAAAGATTTGCATGACCCAGGTCAGAGTACTGCACATCTCCTACTATCGGTAACATCCCCAACGCCTCTACTGATTTGTAGACCCTGAAAGATCATTGCATTACGGCACAATACACACATGACATTGTGAGGGTCTACCAATCAGGAGAGGCACTGGGGATGCCACAGGTGGGAGGAGGCTTGTAGTGTTCAGGTCTGGTGGCCACAGACTATCGAAATGGCCATTGGATCAGGGTGCCTGGAATCTTTCTGTTCAACTATAATATGAGAACAACTTACGCTGCAAACGATCCTAGTAAACAGCCTTCAAACACAGTCTAAAAAACAAGGAGATCCACACAGTTACCAACACACTAAACGTACTGGGGGCATCAGATCAAAGAAATCCGTCCTTGAGGACGTACAACTAAACTGCTCAACTTTTACACTTCTTAACAATGCATAGAAATAGAATAATGAAAGAAAACACAATGGTGAAAAAAAAAAAGCATTTTTGGGGGGAGGAAATACATGATGTAGAATATTTCGTCCACAGTTATTGATGGATTTACAAAAATAAAAAATATCTTAAAAGTTGAACTTACAAAGATTCCAAGTAGAATGAAGTTTAATGGAACTTTCCGACGCGCCTGGTCACAACAGGCAAGCACCATAATCAGAATAAAGGTGGCGGGTCTGTAAGCAAAAAGAAATTGGTGTCACCTCCAAGGAAATTAGCACAAAGCTTGACGTACCCATGGCAGTCTGCACAAGCTGAAGGTAGGATAGGCAATGGCCAACATACACTTATAACCGACCCTTCCAGTTAGATGCCCTTTGGGTAGTTAATGGATTGTTGAATGGTAAGCATGTAGGCAAAATATTTTTCTCATAGATACAACCCCGGAATTTCCTGCCACTGAATTTGAGATTCGACGCCTGGATCACGCATGGAGAAGGCATGAAATGGGCCACGGAAGGGGAGAAAAAAAAATCATAGCTACACACAAGAAATCTTCTGGAAATGTTGCTTTCCGAGAGTAGAGGATTCGGAAGGCTTCTGCATCCCAGGGGAGGTATGCCATCTCTTCCGTTAGTCTAGGAGGTTTGTCTTTACCTAGGAGTTTTTTGAACGTTCCAGAAGAATAGGGAAGTGTGGCATTACGCCATATCTATTACTAAAAAAGTGCATAAAATAAACTGACCAGCCATGAGATTAGGACGTGTGGTACTTGATGCTGATTTGGTTCAAGAACTTGACTGGACTGCAAAGAGCCCTGACCACTCACAATGCCAATCAACATACTTGTCAACTATCCTGGAAAAAGGGAGGTCTCTTGGACACCTGCAAGAGTTTACAAATCACCCAGGAACCATCGACGCCTCCATTAGGCGATGTGCACACTGAGCTACAGTATATGAGAAGTCTTTTGAAGCAGATATTGAACGAAAACTCTCCAAATCTTTATCAAAAAACGCAAAACTCCTCAAAAACTTGTAACTTCTGCTCCGCAAACTCAGGAAAAAGACACAGTGTGTATATACCTATAAACCTTCCTGGAAACCAATGTAATGGAAGGTTTCTTGTGAAAATTCTACATTTGGGAGGTGGGGAATGAATGGGTAAGGAGGAATGGGTGTGCAGAGGCATGGGTTCCAAAAGGGGGCACGACAAGTCTTTATCTCCCAGATCATCACCTTTAAAAATTGGAATGTATGAAAATCATTATGATAAGTTGGGACATTAATAGAGCCAAGCCTGAGCAAACAAAATGAGTACCCAGCCACACTATCCCCCTTGTTGCTGAATGATCACATATCCTCTGGCCTAGCTGGAGCTCAGCAGCTTACAGATATTAGATACAGAACAGATCCATACTACTAGGGTTCATGCCTGTAACAGAGACTAGCCCCCTGGAGAGGTTCCCCAGGGGAAAAACAGTATTTTGTTTTACTTTTACTAAAGGAAAGAAAATTAAGGAAAAATCACACATTTCACTTCTATCAAGCATTTAATTACCTCTGTGATTAAAAACATATTTTAAAAACAAACAACTTACAGAAGTGCATATAGAAGATAAGGGTTTTCCCACGTCCACCGCCTCAGTGTTTGCCTAATGGGAAGAAAAGTCAAGTGATTATAGCAATCTCGCAATTTTGGGGTTTTCTTTTTGACCGTGCTATATAAATGACATTACTTTTATTCTGAATTAATATCAAATCTATAATTTTTATCAATGGTTTAATACTTTTACTCAATAAAATAATTAAAAAAAAATACAATTGTGGCACCAAATTCTGAAAACCGTGACTTTTTATGTTGTTTCTATAAACAGAGCTGTGTCAGAACTTGCTTCTTTTTAATTTTTTTTCTTCAGTGATAAATTGACTTTTTCATTGGTACCACTTTCAGGTCCATTTATTCAATATTCGTGTTAATTTTCTTCTTTTTTCATATATTTTTTTAAACATTTTTTTTTATTTTACAATTTTTTAAGGTACCAATCAAAGCAGTCCCCAGTAACTGTTTTCAGATGGGAGACTTGGGAGCCATTGATAGCTCTCTGGCTGACATTGAAACCCATTGACATCCCACAGCCATGTTATATTTAAGGGGTTGAATGGCCGGCACCTGCTGGACAGTAATTCAATTAATTATTTTAGGGGCATTTACACCAGAAATCAACTGGAACATAACCAATAGATAAGACATTTCTTGCACACATACACTTTTAGGACTACTTATATACAACTAACTTTAAAAAGGTTGGCCACTTTTTTGGGACAATTTTTTTTACTCAAATGCATGTAATTGGGTCTTAAAAATAATTTTTGCAATGGGGCTTCATTAAAAAATTTTAAACTTTATCTCCTGTAGACCCAAAATACATGCATTTAAGTAAAAAATAAAAATGAAAATTGTCCCCCAAAGGAGAACAACCCATTTAATAAAAATCAACTTACCAAAATGTGAACATAAACACAAGTCCAAATGTTAAAACAAGCTGTATGGATAACGTGATGTAGACCTTCCGGATAAAGGCTGAAATGAGAACAAAATGCAAGTTATTATTATATGTACCCTTGAAATAACAAAGAACACAGGCAAATAATCCCAGGTCTGCAAATATTAGGGTTCCTTTAGTGACCAATAAGGGTCAGGGCTACATTTCAGATCATATGTACAGTAGTATGTACCGCACGGAATTTAATAATGTTTTCCCCTCTTACTATAAATTTTTGTCGAGGGACCTCCACTTTACAACCTTAAGTAGTAATATGCACTCCGTCTGCCCCTTCCACCTTGACGGTCAGTGCACTATCACTACTGCTTTAATGGGGCCCTCAAGGTCTCCTTTACAGACAAGCAACCCTGAACTGTAAAGTTCAGGGTTCATACCGGACACCTAGAGAGATTCTGCTTCTTTTGGCAGCCCCCTAGTTCTTACTATGACCATCTTACAGCATCAAAGTTGGGATCCCCCTTGACTTCTATGGGTTTCGCGTTCTGGTGCAATTTCAGGAAAAGTTCTGGTACCCGAACTTTGGACTGAAGTTTGGTCGAACCCGAACATCAACGAGTCTGCTCATCCCTAGTCTTCTTCACCGTTGCTCAATTCTCTTCTTGTTGGTGACAAATGAGTCGCAAAATCAGGTGGGAGCAGTTGGATTTGGGGCATCTACTATTTGGGACATCTGTTCCATGAGATAAATCAGTGACAGAGGTACATGGCAGCCACTCATCAAAAATTTGCAATTTTTTAGCTACATTGTGTTTGCTATCCTATCCAATCCCATCCATAGCGGCCCCCTTACCAGTTCAATAACTTCCAAAGTGCACTATGAGCACTGAAGTCCAAGATAGAAAAAATGTAGATGGAGACATTACATTAAAAAAAGTTTCCCCATCACAGTCATCTTAGTATGGAAGACACTGGTTTTTGCAAAAAAAATGTGCAGCTACTATAGGGCAAAATTAGTAATACAAGCAGTAATGCATGGACAGACCAGTTTGTTGTGGCTACTTTTCCTTTGGGATTTCATTACCTCTCCTGATTGCACGTTCGGAGAATGGGTTTGTGTCCTCCATCCCAGCAGTGTACTCAGGTGGAAGGTCCACATCTGGTCTGGAACCGTTTCCACCGAGGAAGGAATGATGAGGCTGATCGGGTGGAGGGCAGACGCTGTACCCTGGAGTATTCGCCATTGGGGGGCTTTGCTCACTATACGGTGGTGCGTTTGACATGTAGGACTGGCTGTAAGGTGGTGCCTGTGGGGGGTAGGCCGGGTTTTGAACGGCGTATACATAATTCATGGGTTCTGGGTTGTTTTTGTGCTGATCACTCTTCTCCATTTTTCTTTTTTGTTACTTCTGAAAAATATGAAAAACAGTTGTCAGACAGACAAAAATAAGAATAGAACCACTTGGTCATACTCACAATCCCCAGATTTGAATGGTCATTTGCAGGACATGTTTATTTCCCACCCCAGATCCACCCAGGAGCAAAATTCACAACCCCTTCCCGCCACGGCCAGTTGTTGTTTTGTGCTTTTGTATTTTTTTTTCCGGCTTTCAAAAGTCATAGCTTTTTCTAATTTTTGTGTCGACATTGCCATTTTAGATATTGTTTTTTTCAGGACAAGTTTTAGATATAAATGACACTGTTCTTTTCTCCATATAATGTGCTGGAAAACAGAAAAAAAATTCCAAGTGGGATGGAATGGAGAAAAAAAACAATTATTTTGTGATTACCGTAATTTTTACAGTATTCGTTGTACAGTAATTATGACCCGGTAATATCACTTTCCTCGACAGTACAATTACGGAGATAGCAAACTTGTTTAGTTGAAAAAATTTGGTTCACCATTTTCTCAGACTTGTAAAATTTGTATTTTTCCATCGATGGAGCCGTGGGAGGACATGTTTATTTTAAGTGGCTGATATCTCTATTGGTATCATTTTGGGGTGCACACGACATTTCAATCACTTTTTATTGCATTTTTTTAAGGAGGTGCAGTGACCAAAATATGACAAATTTGGCATTTACATTTTTGTTGTTTATGGCAGTTATTTCGTTTTATACTTTTATAGATTGGACTTTTGAGGACACAGCAATACTAAAGATGGTTTTTTTTAGAAAATGGTGAGATTTAAAGGGAAGGTGCCACCAGTTTTCTTGTAGTTTGTTTTTTTGTGAAATTAAGCTTAAAATAGTAAATAAAATGTATTAATGCAATGTTTGCACTGTTTGCAAACATTTCTATATGAAAAATATTATATATTTTCTTACAAATATATATATATTGACCCCTAGGGGGAGCATTTTCCGTTTTAGACCTCAAGCAGCTATCGTAAGACTTACCAGCTTTACTGTTAGCTGGAAAATTGGGGCAGTAACTGCTGACATCACCATCCCCCTCCCCTTTTGGGTGGTCTAATATCCCTGGGGCAGGGGAGAGATACATTGTATGGCAGAGACTGGTGTCAGGTGTCACCTCCTCTCTCTGCAGGCTGTGAAGGCAGCTTACCAGAGATCACAGGGCAGCGTGTGAGGGGCAGAAGATGTCTGCCCAGTGCCTGGAGTACAGAGGAGCAGTGCACATTTCTCCTGTGATAGAGAGTAAGTGGAGCTGGGCACTGGACTATAATAAAATGGCGGCTAGTCACACCTACAGCAGTGAATTGTGCAGCCCACAGAGGCGTGCTCAGCTCACTGCTAAAGCAGCTACAATGTTAAAGATAGGGTCCGCGCCGGTCTATTATCTCCTATGTCCATGGGGTGCTGTAAAATGACACTGTTAGTGTCATGAACTGCTGTGAAACCAAGATGTCAGCCCCCAGTTCCTTCTTTAAACACATATAACACACAAAATCTGTTTCACATGCATTTAAAACTTGGTTATAGCAGCATGTTATGCTACATTACAGTGATTTATTAATGATCTACAAACGCGGTACCTTACCTTTAAACTGTCATTTTTTTATGAGGGGAGTTGGAAATCAGTCCTCTAAAATGTCACTGTAAGAGATTGACAGCGGCATTTTAATGGTTAAACAGCAGCGATCTGAGCTTGCTCCAGTCACTACTGTTGAGTGCATGGTGTGGGCTCAGCTCCTGAGCTTGCGCCATACTTGGGGCCCCTGTAATACATACTATTACAACCTACGTTGGGACAGGGTCCAATTTGTGGGACAATCCCACAAATGGGACATTTAGGAGGCATTCACGCTGAATTAATATAAGTGTTATTTCACATGGTAAACTCCATACCCCTTAGGTGCTTTTTTGCTACTTTTTTTTTTCCATATAAAAAAATGCAAAAGTGCTACATACTTTACATTCATTTTTTTTATTCATTTTTTATGCATTCAGTTGATTAAAAAAATAATAAAATATGCACCGCAGCTTAAAAAATGCACCGTGTGAATGAGATTTTAGAAATTAAATTTATTTGGCTTCTACTATAAAATGCTACATTTTTTTCACATAAAGACAAAAGAACACATGAAAAAATAAGGACAAAAGAACAGCTAAAATGCTACATGTGAACAAGCTAGCAACTAGCTGTTACCTTGCATTAATATTTATTTAAACAGCCTCAACATTTTCCGAGGCACTTAACAAATCTGAAATCCCCTGTATAAACAAAATCAGACATTTATAGTGCCACAAAATAATTGCGAATTCTGTGAATGTTGGGTATTATGCTGATTGTCTGGGGTAGCACATTCTAGAAAAGTGGGGCAGCTCGAAAAAAGTCTTTGACATCAGAGATTCAGGTTATGGAAGATGTTAGTCCTAGTTCATTGAATATTTAGATGTCCACTGTTTGTTAATAGGAAAATCCTTTAAGTAAGCAGACTCCACCTTCTTCTGTAAAAAATTAATTAACTTTACTAGTTATATTATCATCACAAAGACATAAATAAAAACTAGAAATAAAAGATAATAAGATCAGTATCGTAAAATCCATGAAGACATCACTGGAGAGGGGATATATCTCCCTTGAACATATGGTATTAATTATAACTGGGGAAGGGAAAAGGAGCTAACGCTTCAACCTACATTGAAGTAGGACCTCCTGCAGTGAACCGGTAATTACAGCAGAGATCTGCTGAGAGCCAGCCATCAAGTCTAGGATTTTTATCAGAGACTGAGAAGTACAGGGGCTTTCTCTGTTCAAAGGAATTATCTCATACATTCTGGAGCCAGTGGTCAGTGATGAATATTGGGATTTGCGTCAAACCAATGTTTATGAGAGATATATTTTCAGTGTTGTAGCGAATGAATGAACATAACACATTCACTCACATCACTATAAGGCCACCCGAACACCTCTAACTTAATATAGGTCAGATGGACGATGCCATGTTTTACCTCTATGGAAAGATAAAATTGTGATAGGAAACAGGACAAGAATATCTCCTGCCTGGGACCTTCAGGGGAGAAGATATCCTAAGAGTTGGGGATCTAATAATTTTCTAAAAGCCTAGCACATTCCCTAACCAGCTCACCAACGGGAGATATGTGGCTGTAACCTTGATCTAAAAAAAATCAGAATTTGGGTTTTTGTCATTTGTCACTTCTGGAAGACACAGTACTCTGTGGTTCTGTCCGTAGCTCTAAGGAGTTTTTCTAAGGAGTGCTTCCCTGCGCTAAGCTCTGAGCCATGTCTGTGACGCAGGTTTGGTATTTTTTCTTTTGTTATCCCTTTTATCGTATGTGATTGTATAGACCGTGTTATTCCCATTTTGTATATTTTTATAAACATTGTGTTAGGACACCGCCGGTGCTCCTGCATGTGTCATCTCCCTCCCCATGCAGCGACGCATATTTACCCATCTGCGCTCCCTCCGCATCTGTCTGCTCTTAGGACCAGCGCGCGGCCCGCAGGTCTACTGGGAGTGGGCTTAGGGCATGCGCTTCCTGACTCTTAAAGAGGCCAACATGTGCTGCTAAAGACGTTACCAGCCAATGGCTTCATTAAAGGGCCGGCAAAATGCGGCTAGCGGCCAGATCACAGTGGTCCCAGGAAATCTGCCGGAAGCCGGAGAAAAGGTCATCGCTGGCCACAAATGACCCTCGGGTCTGCGGATCCCCACCCCTGCTGTATACTATGACAAAATGAAGATGATACATTAAAATATATATTTCATATCCATAAACGGCTATATATTGAATGAAATGTAATCATGCTAATATCATTAAAAATACAATTATACCATCAATAAATGGGAAGTTTTCACACTGAATTATCAGTTTCGTGTCACCCTAGATCCCACTATATAGAGCAACATCATACGTGACATCCACAGAGGTGTGGACTTCAAAGCCATGCTACAAATATTTTTTTTTTATAAACGATATAAATTTAGTGTTGCCGATTTGTAGCCACCTATTACCTAAAGTTATCACATTGATTAGTATCACAAGGCAAATAGCAATTAACAGAAAATGGAAACACCCATCCAAGGAAAAAAAAGAACCTAATTTCCAAAATAATGGCAATAAAAAATGACAACATGGACTGCAAAAAACAAGCTGGAATGGGGCCACAATGATGGGAAAATAAGGTGCGATCACACTTGTAACAGAAAAAAAAACAAGGAAAAAAATGCCTGGCCCTAACCCCTTCCTGACATATGTCCAATACAGGTAAAGGGAGCAGGCTCAGGAGGAGAGCCCGCTTCATACATGGGGGGATGGCCGCCTCAAACAGTGTAACCAATTTACATGCTGCTGTCAATCACTGACAGCGCCATTAAAGTGATTAGATCTGTTACATTGCTCATTGGAATTAGCCTGGCAGTCACCGCCATCTTTGTACTCCTAAAAAAAACAACTAAATAGTTTAAATCAAAAAAACATATAAAGAGGCGATCAAGTCGTCTGTACCCCAAATTGGTACCAATAAAATCTACAACATGGAGTGGAATAAAAAAAATAGCTTTGTCATCAGAAAGATTAAAACATTTAAAAAAAAAATTCAGCAACAGAAACAATAAATTTATTTTTATTTCACAATTTAAAAAAAGAACAATAAAAAAAAATGAAAAACAATGTAAGTTTGGTATCGCTGTAATTGTTCTGACCTGAAAAGTCATCCTGCCAGGTCATCTTTATGGCCATCAAAAAGGATATATATATATTTATTTTTTTTTTCTTTCAAAGTTTTTTATTGAAGGATAAGATAATCATGTGCACAAAATTATGCAATACAGTGCTTCAAACATTAATATACATTTCAACAACTCATGGGCATCAAATAATTGAAATATATGGGAATACAATCAATAACCATGAGAGCATTAAACTCTACAGTACCACATATTCATAAGAAAAATAACCTTCATTTTAACATATTTTCTTTGTTTCATTTATAAAACAAACAATCAAGCAAGAACTTGTCTATTCGTAAGAGTATCATAACGAGCAAATAACAATTATTTAGTGTAATGTCACTTCCGTCACACACCATCATAGCTATCAAGCAAACCAACAGTATCCTTACATCGTAAAAACCATCCCGACCCCCTAGCAACGATTATTTAATGTTTTGTCATTCCTATCCCGTCCCGTCTCGTCTATCAGATCGAATCGGAGGATCACCTGCCACCATCCTAGTAATATACCATGGGGACTGTTCAAAACAAGCTATAAGATGAGTTCTCACCTCTTCAGAGAACGTGTCAATTAAACTCTCCCAAGTATCAAAAAAGCGGGGTACCAGGCGATCCCCCCCCACCTGTGTCTCTATCCACTCCATACGGAACACATGTTTTAGCTTATTTAAAAACATTATCAGTGTTGGAGGTTCCACTGTTATCCATTGTTGTAATATACATTTTTTCGCTACCATAGATACCATAGATGCCAAACGTTTAGCCCCTCTTGTAATTCTTAAAGCTTCCCCAGGCCATATTCCCAGAATCGCCCACTCTGCCGTGGAAGGCAAATAGTTCAAAAGATGATCTAGACAAAAGTTCCTTACCTCCTCCCAAAACCTTGCAATAGCCGGGCAATCCCAAAATTGATGAAAAAGATCTGCCCCAGGAGCCGCACACTTTAAACAATTATCTGTTTGGGATAAGCCCATGAGAAACGAACGATGCGGTGATATATATGTGCCATGATACACTCTAAGCAACATTTCCCTATAGGAAGAAGCCGGTAAAGCCTTCCAAGCATAAAACATTGCCTTGAGGATATATTCTGGGGTTAAGACTGGGAAACGAGTGCACCATCTTGGAAGGCCTGTTTTTCGTTTAGTGTAATCCAACTCCTTTTTCAAAAAGAGATAGAATCTGGAAGTAGAATGAAACTGTGAAGCCCTATTTCGTAGCATGGTATCAAATGGGTTGTCCCAATCTGTATCTGATAACCTCTCTCCCACCTTTGTGGCATAAACATCCAGGGTCGCACAATTCGTGAGACACCCCATTGTCAAGGGAAGGTATCTCCTAATAATTGACCAGGAGTGTGGTCTGCGCGTCTCAGAGTCTAATATAGAACCCACTGTCACATTCCGATATCTGGCAACTAAGTCCTCTTTCCCCATGCTCAATCTAACATCTCGATTCCCAAATATTGGTAAGAAAAGTGAGGAATGTGCATTAAGAGAAAGACTATGTCGTATCTTATGCCATATCTTCCACATCACCATTAGCAAAGGATTATCTAGCACCGACGAGGGTAACAGTTCCTTATGTGTATGTAGTAGATATAATAAATTGGTATGAGGTATCAGATTTTGATCCACTTGAGTGTTAGTAAATATGGAAGTATCATGAATCCAATCTTTAAGATAACGAAGCAAAGCCGCCAGGTTGTAATTTTCTAAGTTTGGAAAATTAATACCCCCATTCGATGGATGTTGTTCCAATATATCCATACTAATAGCATGGTGCTTCTTTGCCCAAATAAAAGTACGAAACATACCATTTATTACCCGCAGATCGCAAGGAGAAAGCAATATTGGGAGGGATTGAATAAAATAAAGTATCTGTGGAATAACAATCATTTTTAACAGATATGCCCGACCCAAATATGAAAAGGTTAAATGTTGCCATCCTTCCAGTTCTTTTTTAATTTTTTGTACGAGGGGAAAAAAATTACTTCTCTGAAGATCATGAGGGTTTTTAGTTATAAGCACACCCAAGTAGGGCAACGCCTTTTTGCACCATTCAAAAGCATACAATCCTGCCCATGGCGGTTTGCGCGACGCGCGTAAATTAAGTGCCTTAGATTTAGTTGGGTTAATTGAATAACCAGACATAGCTCCCAGTCTTTCCATAAGGGCTAAAATTCCAGGTAGGGCCTCTTCTGGGTTAGCAATATAAAGCAGAATATCATCTGCAAAAGCCGTAAGCTTTAAACTAAGTCTTCCAACCCGTATCCCTTTAAACAAAGACAAGGACTCTAACGCTCGTATAAGAGGATCAAGGGCGAGATTGAATAGGATGGGGGAAAGTGGGCAGCCCTGACGAGTACCTCTGGTCAACTCCACCCCCTCCGTAAGTTGTTGATTAACTATAATGTTAGACTTAGGTGAATTATATAAAAGTCTAATCAATGTCGCGAATTTCTCACCAAATCCCTGATTCTCAAGCACCGCGTATATCCAATGCCACTCTACACTATCAAACGCGGCCTCCGCATCCAGACTGAGTAAAATATTAGGAGAGTTTTTGTTTCTAGCTGACACTATGGTAGCCGCAATCGCCGTGCGGATGGCAATGGTCGAATGCCTACCTCGAGTGAAACCATACTGGTTCGGCGAGAGAATCTCGGGGAGAAACATTTGTATTCTATTGGCTACAATTTTTGCTAACAACTTATAATCTAGATTCAACAAGGATATGGGTCTATATGATGTTATCTGAGTTGGGCTTCTACCCGGTTTTAAGATTAAAGAAGTTAACGCAGAGTTAAAAGAGGTTAGGGACGCGCCCCCTTCTAAATAATGGTTGAGTAAATCTTTGAGGAGGGGATCTATATCAGGAGAGAGCAATTTATAATACTCGACAGGTAAACCATCCGGCCCTGGTGATTTAAAATTTGCCATTGTTTTAATAACTGAGCGTATCTCTATTAATGTAATGGGCATCTCAAGGGTAGTGCGCTGAGAGTCTGTCAGTATGGGTAACTGTAGAGAACTTAAAGAATCTTTAATAGAAGATATGTCTCCTCCCCGTGTGGAATAAAGAGCCGTGTAGTGAGCATGAACAGCCTGTAGTATGTCCTTACTGTCAGTCAAATGAGTCCCTGAAATGGGATCCACTAGGAGTGGGATTTTCCGTCTGGGACCTCTTGGATTTGCCAGTCTAGCCAGTAAGGTTCCCATTTTATTGCCCCATCGGAAAAAATGTTGTTTATCAAAGTCCACTTTCTGTTGGGCTATCTTAGTCAGGTGTGCATTTAGTAGTGATAAAGCATCCTGCCATTGTGTCCAATCCTCAGGAGCAGTAGATCCCAAGTACCGTCTATAGGCTAGTATAGCCATAGTCTGGAGGTCACTCGTCTCCTGTCTAGCCTTTCTCCTTTTCCCTGCCACATATGCTATAATTCTTCCTCTCATAACTGCCTTACTCGTCTCCCACATGAGTACAGGATCATCCCAATGCTGAATATTGTCATCAACAA
Source organism: Ranitomeya variabilis (assembly GCF_051348905.1). Taxonomy (NCBI): domain Eukaryota; kingdom Metazoa; phylum Chordata; class Amphibia; order Anura; family Dendrobatidae; genus Ranitomeya; species Ranitomeya variabilis. The sequence continues at coordinate 33,342,831 of NC_135237.1, forward strand.
AATTACCCCATTCCTGTTTGAGGAACGTCTCAAACTCTCTACTCTTAGCCAAATAGGCTGGGAATCTCCACATTCCTGGCTGATGTACGCTCCGACCACAACGAAGAAGCAAAAGAATAGGTGTGTGATCAGAGATCCCAGCATCCCCTATAGTTGCTTCCACCACCTCCGACAAAAGGGACTCACCAACCAGGAACATATCAATGCGTGAGAGGGACTTATGTGCCTTAGACATACAGGTATAATCTCTCTCCGTCGGATGCAACACTCTCCATATATCCACCAAAGGAGTGTCACGCATGAGATTAATCAGGCCTGGTCCAGAACCAGAACTGGAAGTAGGCAGGCCTCCCGATCTATCCAGTTTAGAATCCAGCACAGCATTAAAATCACCTCCCACCACTAAATTAGGCAAGTTTTCCGTTAGGATCATCTGAGAAACGGAGGCAAAAAAGGCAGCATTATCAGCATTCGGGGCATAAATGTTTAATAGTGAAAAGGGGGTATCGTCAATAGTCACTTTCATAAGAAGAAATCTACTTTGGGGATCACTGACTATGTCTCCCGGGATTATCTGTAGGTGTCTAGCAAACATTATGGCCACTCCCCTCTTTTTGGATGAGTATGCAGTAGCATAGGTCTGGCCTAACCAGTTATCTCTCAAATGTAATGCATCTTTATGTGACCAGTGGGTTTCCTGCAAGAATATAACATCAGGTTTAGCACGTTTGAGTGCCTGTAGTACACGACGTCTTTTTACCGGCGAATTGAGGCCCGCTACATTCCATGATAAAATTTTTAAAGGATTACCTTTCCCTTTCCGACTTAATGATTGCGAAGTCGCCATCATGGAGGATGGAAGTGGCACCATGGCAGAGTACCTTCGATATATAATAACATATAGGGTTTCGGAGTCCCAGCTGCTCCGTGACCCTTCAAATTAAATAGGTGTGTGACATCATTAGCAACAATACACTTATACCAAAACATAGTAACCAATTTCGTGCTGTTATAAAAAAGTAAAGTTAACCAAAATATATTCATCAATACTATACAACTTATGTTCCTTATCATTTTAACTTATTCAAAGAGAAGTCTGTTAGTTTCATCTCTAGTCTCGCCCCAAATGTTCAAGTGTAATTTCAAGTGCCTGGGGGAGCAAGGTCTCGTTTCAGCTGATCTAAAGCAAGCTTAGGGTCTTCAAATACCTTTGTCTCTGTGCCCAAGGTTACTCGGAGTCTAGCCGGATAAGCCAAAGCAAATCGGACCCCTTGATCAATGAGGAGCCGACAAACCGGGCCAAACTCTCGTCTACGCTGGGAGATGGCTGCCGAAAAATCCTGAAAGACCAGGATCTTGGACCCCTGAATAGTAACATTTTTAAGTTTCCTAGCTGCTGCCAGAACCCTTTCTTTGTCATGGTAATGGAAATATTTAGTAATGACCGGGCGAGGTCTCGCACCAGACTCCTTCCTCTCCGGTCCCACCCGGTGTGCCCTCTCAATTTGTCTAGAAGAGCCAGGCTCTAGCTGGAGGGCCGCCATTAAATCAATCGTGAGGAACCGAATAAGGTCCGTACCTCTGCAACTCTCAGGGATGCCGATAAACCTGAGGTTGGACCTCCTGCTACGATTCTCAAGATCCTCAACTTTGTCCAACAAGGAACCAATAAGAATCTTTTGTGCCTCCACTGTGGTCTGAGTATTCACCACTGTGTCCTCCACATCACTAATCCGCTGCTCAGCTACTGTAATCCGAGAGGTATTAGCCGATACAGCCGTTACTGTTGTTTCAAGGGCCTTATTCCAGGCTTCAAATTTTTTGTCAAAATATGGAAGAAGAATATTCGAAACTGCCTGAGCCGTAGCAGTGTGAGGCCCGGGTGGGAGCTGCGGATCAGAAGCGTCCTGTGACCCCTCCTCCATTAACATCTGATCTAAAGACCCCTCTACCAAAAGCTCCCCCTCCTGTCCATTTTTATTTTTAGTTTTAGTCCGTCTAGTCATAGCCCCTTTCTGTGCAGGTGTTTGCGTTTTTTCCAGGTATTTTTCCATAAAGCAATAACCCTAAGACTCTCTCAACACTAGGGGCTTCAATGATAAGCTTTGGTTATGGACCAATTAGATGTAACTACACCTGCTATTCCACCGACTATACTAAAATTCTTAAAATAGCGATAGCGGAGACAAAGAATCCGATCCACTCAGTGGAGAGGGATTACACCAAGAATAACGTAATTACTTATATAACAAAATAGCTGTCAGAAAGGTCTAGTAAATATGAACCCCCTGTTAATACAGGCAGTATATAAGACGTTATTGAACTTGAATACTGTAACCAGCCATATACATATAAAAAAGGAAAAAAATACAATAGATACAATAGGTTTTTACAATGCAGTGACAAGAATCTATAATGTTAAAAGGAAAGGGCCACTAGATGGCGTTGTTGGGCAGCAAACCTAAATAACGACTTCAAGAGCTGTCCACTAAAGGCAGGAAAAGGAGAGGACAGAACCAACGCAATCCAAGAGCTATTAATTCTCTGTCTCCCCTATTTTCCCGCCACAATGCAGATTATGATAAAACTTCCTTCCCCTCTCCCTCCTCCACAGAGTCCTCCGTCACACACTCAAAAGGGAGAATAAAATTATGAGGGAAGGAACCAGAACTGCAAAAAAGTAAAAAGAAACGAAGAAAGAAAAAAGAAAGAAACTTAAAACAAAAAGAAAAAGTTCAGTAGAAAATAAAATTAACTCTGCCTATGCTCCCCAACGGTAAGGGAGTCCTTATTCTTCCTGCAGGTTAAGTCCCATGAGCTTTCACTTAGGGTTGAAACAAGATCCTGGCTGAAGTGATGGGGTTTATAGGCTGTTTCAGGGATCTAACAGGCCAGTAAGGGCTTAATAAGTCCGGAGAGCCCCCTATCCTCTGGCACCCCGGGATGTAAGGAACTGAGCAAGACCGCTCCGCTCACCTCCGCCCTGTCCGGTATTACACTTCCAATGGCGCCCCCCAGCTCCAGGCAGACTCCAGACTCCAAGATCAGCCGCTGCACCAGAAGACCAAATGACCAGCCCCAATCTAGAGCGCAATATGGCGGGAAGGCATCTTCACATCGCAACCGCGGTGTCTTCCTGCCTTCAGCTTATACAGAGCCTCTCACCGCCTCTCCGCTTCACAGGTGCCTCACTCCGTTCCAGCGATCTCATCCAGGGCTCACCAGGACCAACCGGCAGGTGCGACGATCAGACGTAGCGCCTATGCGTCCTCCAACCCCCGTTCGTTCCTCTGTGAGACCGCAACTTCTCCACGTCTCTCCCAGTCGTTCTCCGGTCACAGCTGAAGTCCGAATCCTCAGGAGCCGCGGATCCCGTTTCTCAGCCAGGTATCTCAGGGGACTTTCTCGCCTGCACGTGTCTCACTCTCAGGCCTCAGGTCAGGTCCCTTTCTCCAGGAAGAATAGTAGACGGCAGGGACTCCCGGGTACAATAATACATGTACCCCTATAATCCTCTTTTCATTGCAAATCACATCCAGTATGATCTGCCAATATTAGAGGGTTGAAATCAAGGATGGTTCCCGATTAGGTTTCTGGATGATAGGGAGCACTACTAAAATGCGGCCATCTTAAATGGCTCCACCCCCGGAAGTCCTATATATTTATTTTTAACATTTTTGTATATTTTTTTTTTACCATTTCATCACAGTTGGGAGGTTTTTTTTCCCTTTTTAGTATATTATATGTTAAAATGATTGAGGTCATTCAAAACTACAATTATTTCTATAAAAAATACCCTCATATGGCTGTGTAGGCGGAAAAATAAATGGAGGAAGGAAGAAATGAAAGTGCAAAAATGAAACTTGACTGCGATGGGGATGGGGTAAAGGTGTTCTCCACTTTGGACTTGTACTGGTCAGAGGAGTCACCGCTCTCCACTCCGGCCAACAGGATCCTAAACAGATTTATCTATTGTTTCAATATACATACATATATATATATATATATATATATATATATATATATATATATATATATATATATATATATATATATATATATATATATTTTTTTATATATATATATATATATATATATATATATTCATAAAAAATATTACTAATTAAATAAAAGTATACAGTAATTTATTTTTTTTGTCAAAAAAATTAATATTAAAATCAGTATTGAGAATAGTAATAATAATAATAATAATAATATAAACATGTATTTTTGCCACTTACTGAGATTTGCCCGGCAGGTGCCTCCTGTACGGCTCCTCAGTGCCCGGCGGTGTCACTCGTCATTGTTCGCACAGAGCTAATCACAGTCTGGGCCGGTGACAAAGTTCAGGTTTTATTGAGCAGTAGCGATGTGATTGGCGCAGAGGGATGTTTGCACAAAGCCTTGATAAAGGTCTCAGAAGGACGGTAACAGTTTCGCTGCTTTGTGAATTTCCACTCCGGTAGCAAGAAAATGCAACAGATCACTTTATGGTGACAAGTTTATCTACTTCTGCTACTTAAATCGGAAGAAAACTAAATGTTCAGAAGTCATTCATAATGATTATGCAATTGCTTAACAAACAGTTCCCTAATACACCTGGATGTCTATGTGTCATGGGCAGCACAGTGGCTCAGTGGTTAGCACAGCAAAGTGGCTCAATAGTTAGCACAGCACAGTGGCTCAGTGGTTAGCACTGCAGACTTGCAGCACTGGGGCCCTGGGTTTAAATCCCACCAAGGACAACATCTCCAAGGAGTTTGTATGTTCTTCCCGTGTTTGCGTGGATTTCCTCCGGTTTACTCTCACACTCCAAAGACATCCTGATAGGGAATGTGGATTGTGAGCCCCAATGGGGACAGTGATGATAATGTCTGGGGAATTAATGGCACCATATAAGGCCTGTCCCACACGTCCAGATAATTCCGGTACCGGAGTTATCCGTGTGCTCACGTGGCACATGTGCGGCAGCCGTGTGCCGCCCGTGTGCCGACTGGGTACCACACGGACTGTGCAGGAGACAGCGCTATGGGAGGTGGAGCCGCATATTCATCACTGTAATGAGCGGCACCACGTGACCGCTCATACAGGAGAAGCTGCGGAGCAGAGAGGACGCATCGAGGGAGCTGGGTGAGTATTTTATTTCCAGCCGGCGGGCGCACAGGGGGTGGGAGGGGGGTGGTGACAAAGATCTTTATTTCAACCGCAAAAAAAACAAAAAAACAATGATTTTTCATTTCTTCTGGAGAGAAGAAATGAATGGCGGCTTCAGCACCACAAGCTGGGGGGACAGCGCTTACTGTAGCGCTGTCTCCTGCACGGCACATGGACTGCACACGGACAGCATCCGTGTGCGGTACGTGTTTTACACGGACCCATTGACTTTAATGGGTCTGTGTGATCCGTGCGCTCCCACGAACACTGACATGTCTCCGTGTTTTTCAAGCGGACACACGGTCCGTGAAAACACGCTGACATGTGCAGAGACACATTGATTTTTAATGTGTCTACGTGAGTCAGTGTCTCCGGTACATGAGAAAACTGTCACCACACGTACCGGAGCCACTGACGTGTGAAACCGGCCTAAGTGAGTAAAATAAAATAAATAAATTACTAGACGGGTTGGCAAATCTCTGAGCACATGCTGAAGCCTCTCGAAACCCAGTGGACAGCAGTCAGTGCTCCTGGAAGGTTTCTTGTGCATGGCGTTGTAGTAACCAGATCGATTCAAGGGCGTTCTAGGTTTTAATGGGAAGTAATAAATGTTTCTAGGACAGGGAATATATGTCCTGATCATAGGTCAGTATATGAGATGCTCCCTCTAAGGCCGGGGTCACACTAGTGTAGAATACGGACAAGTGCTATGTGAGAAAACATCATATAACACTTGGACCAGCGTTACTTTAGGGGGCAGATCACATCTGCGATTATTTTCTCATGCCGAATCTGCCTTCGAGAACAATCGCCATACTCTAGTGTGACCCCGACCTAACCGAAAAACCCTGGTGTTCAGACGCTCAGTCAGAGGGCATGGAGGAACGCTCAGTCAGGGGGCATGGAGGAACGCTCAGTCAGGGGGCATGGAGGAACGTTCGTCAGGAGGCATCGAGGAACGCTCAGTCAGGGGGCATTGAGGAACGCTCAGTCAGGGGGCATCGATGAATGCTCAGTCAGGGGGCATGGAGGAAACATTTGTGGCCAGAAAAGAGAGTCTGACAATTGGAAACAATTTTTGTTGGTCATCCTAAAAAAAGTTGAATATGAAATCCCATTGAGTCTTATCGGGTCATTGAGTCACAGTACCATTCGGATTTGCCAATACACAATTGTTATCATCATTACTCCATGGGCTCAACACTAAGCAGCGGAGCGGCCATTACACAATGTCATCTAAGCTATGACCCGGAAATCTTCCAAATAAGATAAGGGGGAAATCCAGGGAAAAAATCATAGATGATTAATTTGTCTAATCAAATTATTTACTTATATCAATCAGATACTGATACACTTTTTTTTACATTTCTTTTACATTTCTAAGTGTAGATTATTTTACGTAAATGATTTTTGGGGGCGCTTATTTTGTATGGTGGGAGCTGTGATATCACCCATTATGAATGCCTGATCCTGTGTTATCTGCTGTATATAAAGGTGTTATCAGGAGGAGGAGGAGGTGACCTGTGACATCACCTATTGTGAATGGTGGATCCTGTGTTATCTACTGTATATAGAGGTGTTATCAGTCATTGTACAGGAGGAGGTGAGCTGTGACATCACCTATTGTGAATGGTGGATTCTGTGTTATCTACTGTATATAGAGGTGTTATCAGTCATTGTACAGGAGGAGGTGAGCTGTGACATCACCTATTGTGAATGGTGGATCCTGTGTTATCTACTCTATATAGAGTTGTTATCAGTCATTGTACAGGAGGAGGTGGTGAGCTGTGACATCACCTATTGTGAATGGTGGATCCTGTGTTATCTACTGTATATAGAGGTGTTATCAATCATTATACAGGAGGAGGAGGTGAGCTGTGACATCACCTATTGTGAATGGTGGAACCTGTGTTATCTACTGTATATAGAGGTGTTATCAGTCATTGTACAGGAGGAGGAGGTGAGCTGTGACATCACCTATTGTGAATGGTGGATCCTGTGTTATCTACTGTATATAGAGATGTTATCAGTCATTGTACAGGAGGAGGTGTGCTGTGACATCACCTATTGTGAATGGTGGATCCTGTGTTATCTACTGTATATAGAGGTGTTATCAGTCATTGTACAGGAGGAGGTGAGCTGTGACATCACCTATTGTGAATGGTGGATCCTGTGTTATCTACTGTATATAGAGGTGTTATCAGTCATTGTACAGGAGGAGGTGAGCTGTGACATCACCTATTGTGAATGGTGGATCCTGTGTTATCTGTTATATCTCTGCCTGTGTTGGTAATAAGATGACTGCTGAGAAGTCATCTTTGTAGAACAAGAAGTGTCAGCTTATTATGAAGCTGATTGGACAAAGTGAAACCTGTAACATTTCAGGATTAATATAAATATATAGATATGAAAAATTAAAAATAAAGCCTATGTACATTTGCTTTACTCTAATTTCAGCTTCTTTACACTGTATGAGGGCAGCATGGTGGCTCAGTGGTTAGCATGGAAAGAAAGAACAGAACTATTAAGGAAACCTCAAAGATGAAGAATATAAGGCTAAGTTCACACTGGGCGTTTTTGCTACTTTTTAATGCTAATTTTCAGCTGCTTTTTACAGTACCGGCAAAGTCCATCAGATTTCAGAAATCTCATGCGCACACATTTTTTTTCAGTATTTTGTGCATTGAATGTTTTTTGGACATAGAGCATGTCACTTCTTTCAGCGTTTTTTCAGTGTTTTTCACCTATTGAAAGCAATGGGTGATGAAAAAAATGCTAACAAAAAGAAAAAAAGCAAGTACAGCAGTATATGAAATCCATTTATTTTTGTGATTTTTCCAGGTTTAACATCTTGTCTTGATCGCCTGAGATGGCAGTTTGGATTAGTACTTGCTGAATTTAATTAGTGATGTGTTAGAGTACGTGTCCACGTTCAGGATGGCCGGCGCTTTGGACGGAGTGGAAAACTCGCTCCGCCCAAAGCGCCGCCCCCTTCTGTAGACGTGATGATTCCGGATGTGTTCATTGCACACATCCGGAATCATCACACCACACACATAGGGCCCTGTGTTTTACCTTGCGGCGGCGGCGCAGCGTGGCACCGCACACAGATGTATCCAGGACATGGGCTACAAGTGTCGCATTCCTTGTGTCAGCCACTCATGACCAATAGACAACGCCAGAAGCGTCTTACCTGGGACAAGGAGAAAAAGAACTGGACTGTTGTCAGTGGTTCAAGGTGTTTTCAGATGAAAGTAAATTTTGCATTTCATTTGGAAATCAAAGTCCCAGAGTCTGGAGGAAGAGTGGAGAGGCCACAATCCAAGCTGCTGGAGGTCTGGTGTGAAGGTTCCACAATCAGTGATGGTTTGGGGAGCCATGTCATCTGCTGGTGTAGGTCCAATGTGTTTTATCAAGATCAAAGTCAGCGCAGCCGTCTACCAGGACATTTTGTAGAACTTCATGCTTCCCTCTGCCGACAAGCTTTTTGGAGATGGAAATGTCATTCTCCAGCAGGACTTGGCCCCTGTCCACACGGCCAAAAGTACCAACACCTGGTTTACAAACAACAGTATCACTGTGCTTGATTGGCAGCAAACTCGCCTGACCTTAACCCCATAGAGAATCTATGGGGTATTGTCAAGAGGAAGATGAGAGACACCAGAGCCAACAATGCAGACGAGCTGAAGGCTGCTATCAAAGCAACCTGGGCTTCCATAACACCTCAGCAGTGCCACAGGCTGATCGCCTCCATGCCACGCCGCATTGATGCAGTAATTGATGCAAAAGGAGCCCCGACCACGTATTGAGTGCATTTACTGAACATAAATTTCAGTAGGCCAACATTTCGGAGTTTAAAATCATTTTTCAAGCTGGTGTTATAAAGTATTCTAATTTACTGAGATAATGACTTTTGGGTTTTCATTGGCTGTAAGTCATAATCATCAACATTAACAGAAATAAACACTTGAAATAGATCACTCTGTCTGTAATGACTCTATATAATATATGAGTTTCACTTTTTGTATTGAAGAACTGAAATAAATTCACTTTTTGATGATATTCTAATTATGTGAGAGGCACCTGTATGTCTTGTATTGGTGACTTGTGTGTTCATGTTTCTGTGGTGGAAGCAAAACTGAACTTTGGGATTCTGAAAAATTGCCAAAAAAACTCACCAAAACATGCATTTTTTTGAGGGTATGTGCACACGTTGCGGATTTGACGTTGCGGATTCGCAGCAGTTTTCCATGTGGTTTACACTACCATGTAAACCTATGGAAAACCAAATCCGCAGTACACATGCTGCAGAAAATACCACGCGGAAACGCTGCGGTTTATTTTCTGCAGCATGTCAATTCTTTGTGCGGATTCCACAGCGTTTTACACCTATTCCTTTAAAGGAATCCGCAGGTGTAAAACCGCAGGTGGAATCCGCAGCACAATGGGTGTTTTACTTGTGGATTTTTAACATTCTGCGCTGAAAAATCCGCCCGCGAATCCACAACGTGTGCACAGACTCCCTCGGAAGAAGGCACACGCAGCCGAAACGCGCGTTGGGGTCGTGGCACCATCAGACCAGAGGTAATGTAAATCATACAAGTTTGTCTTTTGTAATCATCCATTATGCCGTTTGTTTTACTGACCTATTTGTAGGCATTGTGAATGACTATGCCGTTAAGGCGAGAGAGACTTTTTATCCACAGGGTTAATGAATAATGTGGCAGTGGATTATATGGCTCTGTGACACTAGTACCTTTGGTCTGTGGTGTTGCGTTTTCATTTTTGGTACCAGTTCCATCATTATTGTTTACAAATTTTATATGTTATTATCAATAAAATTTATGGAATTTTTTGTATGTTAAGGCCACGTTCACACTTTGCGGCCTGCTCTGCGGGTTAATCCCGCAGCGGAAATGATAAGTCTGCAGGGCAAAACCGCTGCGGTTATCCCTGCAGATTTATCGCGGTTTGTTCCGCGGTTTCTGCTGCGGGATTACTCCTGTACTATTGATGCTGCATATGTAGCAATATGCAGCATCAATAGTAATGTAAAAAATAATAAAAATTGGCTATACTCACCCTCTGACGTCGCGATCTCCTCGGCGCTGCAGGCGGCTGTGCCGACAAGGACCTTCGTGACGTCACGGTCATGTGACCGCGGCGTCATCACGGTCATGTGACCGCGACGTCACCACAGGTCCTGTTCGGCACAGCAAACCGAAGACCGGACGCCGCGGGCAGCGCTGAGAGGTGAGTATAGCATCATTTTTTATTTTAATTCTTTTTTTTACACCAAAATATGGTTCCCAGGGCCTGGAGGAGAGTCTCCTCTCCTCCACCCCGGGTACCATCGGCACATTATCCGCTTAACTTCCCGCAACGTGGGCACAGCCCCGTGCGGAAAGTGAGTGGATCAATGCATTCCTATGGGTGCAGAATCGCTGCGATTCTGCACCAAGAAGTGACATGCTCCTTTTTTTCCGCAGAAAAGCCGCGCAGCTTTTCCCGCGGAAATCCGCAGCGTGGGCACAGCGGGTTTTGTTTTCCATAGGGTAACATTGTACTTTACCCTGCATGGAAAACTGCTGCGGATCCGCAGTGTCAAATCCGCTGCGGATCCGCGGCAAAACCCGCAAAGTGTGAACATAGCCTTAGTTCTAGTGTGCGCAATTTTTTTATAGGTTTATATAAACGTGTGCACATAGCCTAGCTCTGCTTCTTTTCTGCCAAGAGTGCAGGGGTTTTGCTGTAGAAAAAAAAAAAACAGCAAAAATGCCTAGTGTGAACTTAGCCTTAATGGTCCCATGGAGGACGCCCTTTGGACTTTGTTCCATCCTGGATTTTATAATTGTAATAAGCTAATTAATTTTTTCTTATTTGCATTTCACACAGGATAGCAGGCGAAGGTCGGGTAAACAAGGGTATGGAAAACCATCCAGAAAACTCAGGCAGTTTTCGCCCAATTTTTATCCATATTGTCATCCGCGTACATTTTCTATGTCTGTGTGACATGTTCTGTATGGGATCCAATGTTTTTTTACGCACCATAAATTTAAATAAGTGAAACTAAGAAGACATTAGTGCATAGGCCACGTTCACATCTTCAGTATTTGGTCAGTATTTTACATCAGTATTTGTAAGCCAAAACCAGGAGTGGAACAATTAGAAAAGTATAGTAGAAACATATGCTCCACTTCTGTATTTATCACCCACTCCTGGTTTTGGCTTACAAATACTGATGTAAAATACTGAGCAAATTCTGAACGTGTGAACATGGCCATATTAAAATCCTGGACAGGTTCCCAGAAAGCCCTTTACGGCTATGCGCACACAACAACTTTTTCAGGCAGATTCTACCTTGAATTAAAAAATAGTAGGGCCGCACCCTAAAATAATAACGTCTCTATGGACAACAGGGCGCCCGTCCTCACCAGGGGATCCATCCCAGTATAAAGATCCAAATACAAATGAAGAAAGGGACAGCACCACAGCAGATGGAAAGAAACAGCTTACGTGTTTATTCTGCCTTCTGCAACGTCTCGGTCCGAAGACCTTTATCAAGCATGATAAAGGTCTTCGGACCGAAACGTTGCAGAAGGCAGAATAAACACGTAAGCTGTTTCTTTCCATCTGCTGTGGTGCTGTCCCTTTCTTCATTTGTATTTCTACCTTGAATTAATCTGATAAAGCACCACAAAACCGCTGCAGAAAATGAACAGAATGCACGGCAATGTTAAAACGACACTGCTGTGCACATGTTCAGTTTTTCTGTTACTTCTTTTAAGGGTATGTGTCCACGATCCGGAGTTGCGGCAGGTTGGATGCTGTGTACTTGCGCAGCGTTCAACCCACAGCGTCCAGATGTTACAGCATAGTGGATAGAATTTCTAGAAATCCCATGCCCACTGAGTGCACAGACTCCCACAGCTCACACGCGGACACTGACATGCGGTGCGTCTCTGCAGACTGCAGCATGTCCATTTATCTTGTGGAGATGCTAGAGAAATTTGGACGCACCCGGCCTAACAGTTTCATGGTTAGGAAACCGTAAAGTGGTTATATGAAGCAGCATGATCAGTCTCTGAACGGCTTCCACCAGGAAACTGCTCTTTAGTTATAGTTTACATTACAGAAGAAAGTCGCTGGCATCACAAAAATGACGCTGAGACCGCCAGCAAAGCTATTTCAGGAAAAGTCAGCCTGCTTTGTAGAGAAGCGACTTCAATCTAGAAAAATCTCAGCGAGTTTGCTATTGTCTTAAAGCCATGTGCACACGGAGTTTTCAAGGAGTTTTTGGAGGAGATGCTGCGCGGAACCTCTCCAAATCCTTCTCCGAATTTTCTTTCTGCTCGAAAAAATCAGCAAAAAGACACTGCGTGCAAATATCTGATGGGTGTTTTTTTAAGGAGTTTTTGGGTCAACTCTCGCTGTTGGTGCCACTTACTGATACTATTAAAATCTGTTTTTAATACAGTTGGCAATAAGCCGATCAAAAATTATCTCCCTACTGGGACCCTCAGTGATCATCTGTAATCTGTTGGGAAAACTGGCAGTAAGTGTTTAGTTTTCCTGCAGCGTCTCCCCAGGTGGAAATGAGCAGTGCACAGTGTCTATACACATCAGTGGATGTTCTGTATGATGAAGGACAGGACAGGTCCTCCAGAGTGAGGTGCTCGATACAATCTGCTCTCTACTTTGGCCAACAGGTGAGATACCTGAACAGAGGACGTCCTTCTATTAACCCAAAATTCTCCAATAGTGAATACGAATATGAGTTTTTCTACACTGTACAATCCCTTTAACGCTGACTCTCATATGTGCAGTCGCCTGCATGGCCATCGTCATCAGACGTGACGCACTACTGGTGGTTGGGTAATACCGGTGAATAAGGCGGGATACAGTAAGACAATAAATAATACCGCTCTGCTCTGTCATGGCTGATGACCTGAGTCAGTGCGGTGTACAGATAATGTATCTGGTTAATTATTACATGTACATTCCACACTATGAATACGTAGAAATTGTACTTTGTCCTGATTTCTATCCCCCGTAGACGGAGCTTTCTTGCTTCTCGTCACTTCTGTTTCCTCTTTTTATTTAATTGGTATTCCGATAACAAGGCGTTATCATCTTTACTTAGGACACATAACAAGACGTAGACTTGTGCCAGTCTGACCATTTGGATTCCCACCGGTTACGAGAACTTGGCACCTTTGTCCCCCGTCTGAATGGACAGTAGTTGCAGATGGTTGATCGCTGCTCCTTTCACTCTTTATAGGGGCTGTGGAGATCGCCAAGCACTGTGCTCCACTATCTCCGGCAGTCTCATAGAGAAAGAATGGGGCTGGAGAACCTTGGAGAAACTGGAGTACTAATCAGTAGGGTTGAGCGAAACGGGTCGTTCATTTTCAAAAGTCGCCGACTTTTGGCAAAGTCGGCGTCTCATGAAACCCGACCCGATCCCTGTGGGGGTCGGCCATGCGGTACGCGATCTTGGCGCCAAAGTCGCGTTTCGTATGACGCGATTAGCGCCATTTTTTCAGCCAATGAATGAGCGTGGGCAGAGTGATGACATAGGTGTTAGGGGAGTGAACGCCTATCGTCATGTTATCGCTTGTGCGCAGTAGCGAGTTGGAATGTGCAAATCGAAATGAGAGAGAGAGAGAGAAAAAAAAAAAAAAAAAAAAATATTATCTTCACTGGGTTTCGTGTTTCGCGCGAGAAGCCCGACTTTTCACTGTGGTCGGCCGATTTCACTCGACTCGACTTTTAAGACAGTCGGGTTTCACAAAACCCGACTCGACCCTAAAAAACTAAAGGTCGCTCAACCCTACTAATCAGTATTCTGGCATGTTGGTGTCAGACAAGAATCTGGGCATGGGTCTGAAGTCTGTGGATACACAGGGCGTGAACACATCCACCCAACCAAACAAATAGGCTAATGCCAGCAGCCTCCTCCAGTGTCAGTATCGGTCCCATATCAGGGATCAGTGTAGTCACCATGGAAGACCTGGCCGTGATATCTGTACTGTAACAAGACATGCACCCGAGGGTCCATGGATTCCATTAAGCATTTTGCCTTTCATAGTCTTTGTGTTGCACTATGCATTGCTGGCTGCAGAATGAGTTATCTGAGAATCGGTCAGTGAGCTCTTTCTTATAAAAGTCTAAGGCTACTTTCACACTAGCGTTAACTGCAATACGTCGCAAATGCGTCGTTTTGCCGAAAATACGCATCCAGCAAAAGTTCTTGCTGGATACGTTTTTTCGTCATAGACTAACATTAGCGACGCATTTGCGACGCATTGCCAAACGTTGCGTCCGTTTTGCGACGCTTGGACGTGTGGTAGCGGACCGTCGTGAGAAAAAAACGTTACATGTAACGTTTTTTGCTCACGACGGTCCGCTTTTTCCGACCGCGCATGCGCGGCCGGAACTCCGCCCCCACCTCCCCGCACTTCCCCGCACCTCACAATGGGGCAGCGGATGCGTTGGAAAAATACATCCGCTGCCCCCGTTGTGCGGCGGAGACCACGCTAAGTCTCGCTGTGCCTCGGGCCGACGTTCCCGACGCTAGTGTGAAAGTAGCCTTAGTAACACTTTTACCCCTCTTTTTCTTGGCATCTCTCTGCTGATTTATGACCACAGAACACACAAAATTGAATGAGCCGGGAAAGAAAAAGACTCTAAAAGCCAAATGGTGCAAAAGTGTATAATGATTGACGATAGAAAAATATAAATATTTAGATTTATAGGCCTCGTCTCAAGTTCTTAAATAGTTAAAATTGCAAATTGCTTGTAAAAACAATCATCTTTGCGATTTACCTTTTATTAAAAATCCTCTCCGTTCTCAAGGGCGAAAAAGATTTTTAATGTTATAGTCAATTGGTAATTGTTGAGGTTACCGGCCACCTCTGCAGTCTCAAAGTGGCTGGTTACCTAGGCAACGAACATGCATCATTTGCAGGCTTTACGTTACTGGAGCAGGACAGATCACTGGATTTGCCTAACCTTTGTGCTCCTGCGTTTATCTGATGCTGAAGACACAAATGTGCCTTTGCCCCCTGATGAAGCCACGCTTTGTGGCAATACACGTGGGGTCCCTTTCTCCTTGTACCATGCTTTAGCTGGGTCTTTTCAACATGTCTACTAACAGGTTATTTAGTTCAGCCGTGCCCTTCCTGGGGGGATTTCTTTGCTCTTTTAAGCTGATATATATATATATATATATATATATATATATATATATATATATATATATATATATATACATACATACATACATACATACATACATACATACATACATACATACATACATACATACATACATACATACATACATACATATATATATATATATATATATATATATATACATATATATATACATATATATACATATATATATACATATATATATATTCATGTTGTTCCTTGTCACAACATATGTGCCGCTTTCATTATTCTGATCAAACCTGATACATGCATGTTTATACTAAGCCTATGTGGAATAGTTTTGAACTTCAGTACTTATTCTATCCCTGTGCGGGTTGTCTTATTTATTATTTATCTTATTCCCAGCAAACAAAATGGAGAAGGATAGTCAGTCCTTGATGTATTCCAGCCGCTTGGCTTTTATATATTTGTGTTGTGGTTATCTTGTTTAAAAATAAAATTATTAATTTCATTTTTTTGGTGATCCTTACTTTTCATACACACTTCTTTTTCTCTCAGCTGGTTAGGAAGTAGAGGAACTGTGAGCTCCTGAAGAAAGAAGATGAGAATGTTCCAGGAGGTAGAGGAGCGGTGCGCTCCTGAAGAAAGAAGATGAGAATGTTCCAGGAGGTAGCAAAGCAGTGCGCTCCTGAAGAAAGAAGATGAGAATGTTCCAGGAGGTAGAGGAGCGGTGCGGTGCGCTCCTGAAGAAAGAAGATGAGAATGTTCCAGGAGGTACAGGAGCGGTGCGGCGCGCTCCTGAAGAAAGAAGATGAGAATGTTCCAGGAGGTAGAGGAGCGGTGCACTCCTGAATAAAGAAGTTAAGAATGTTCCAGGAGGTAGAGGAGCAGTGCGCTCCCGAAGAAAGAAGATGAGAATGTTCCAGGAGGTAGAGGAGCAGGGCACTCCTGAATAAAGAAGTTAAGAATGTTCCAGGAGGTAAAGGAGCAGGGCGCTCCTGAAGAAAGAAGATGACAATGTTCCAGGAGGTAGAGGAGCAGGGTGCTCCGGAAGAAAGAAGATGAGAATGTTCCAGGAGGTAGAGGAGCGGTGCACTCCTGAATAAAGAAGTTAAGAATGTTCCAGGAGGTAGAGGAGCAGTTCCCTCCAGAAGAAAGAAGATGAGAATGTTCCAGGAGGTAGAGGAGCAGGGCACTCCTGAATAAAGAAGTTAAGAATGTTCCAGGAGGTAGAGGAGCAGTGCGCTCCGGAAGAAAGAAGATGAGAATGTTCCAGGAGGTAGAGGAGCAGGGCACTCCTGAATAAAGAAGTTAAGAATGTTCCAGGAGGTAAAGGAGCAGGGCGCTCCTGAAGAAAGAAGATGAGAATGTTTCAGGAGGTAGAGGAGCAGTGCGCTCCTGAAGAAAGAAGATGAGAATGTTCCAGGAGGTAGAGGAGCAGTGCGCTCCGGAAGAAAGAAGATGAGAATGTTCCAGGAGGTAGAGGAGCGGTGCACTCCTGAATAAAGAAGTTAAGAATGTTCCAGGAGGTAGAGGAGCAGTGCGCTCCTGAAGAAAGAAGATGAGAATGTTCCAGGAGGTAGAGGAGCAGTGCGCTCCTGAAGAAAGAAGATGAGAATGTTCCAGGAGGTAGAGGAGCAGGGCACTCCTGAAGAAAGAAGATGAGAATGTTCCAGGAGGTAGAGGAGCAGTGCGCTCCTGAAGAAAGAAGATGAGAATGTTCCAGGAGGTAGAGGAGCAATGCGCTCCTGAAGAAAGAAGATAAGAATAGTCTGGGAGGTAGAGAATTTGTGCACTCTGGAAGAAATAAGATAAGAACACTCCAGGTGGCAGAGGAAAGGTGCACTCCTGAAGATAGAAGAAGAAAAAAAGATTTGTCCACACCTTAGGGTTCCAATGAAAAGACAACAAGCATGGACCATGAATACTGAGAGAAACTAATAAAGTATTTTTTTGGAAAACTATACAACTCTAGTTTTGAGTATGCCAGGGCTAGCTAGAATTGTTCTTTAATATTTCTTACATATTTTATTAATTTCCCAATGTTGTCACAGGAGAACATAGTGATGGGTAAACGCCCCATCAAAGCTCCTAGAACACCGGCAGCCGCCACTTCTCTTTCTATAGTGTCCCAAGATGCTCCTGAATATCCCAGGATTGTTTCCAAAAAACTGGGACAGACCCAATGAATATGTGACTATTTGTAGCTGCAAATTCACATTGGGCAAATATCGGGTTTGCTGATCTAGTATATAATGTAAATGTCGTGGCCAGGTTTGTTGGTTTTTCTCCTGTCATCCAGCACTTGGGTCACTTATTCTACCAGCTCTCCACCCAGATACGCCCCTACAAAAAATGACTAGAAAATAAGGTAAAGAAGACGGGCCGAATAGTAAAAGAAATGCCAGTGAAGCCTCTATGGGCACTATGCCGCTGTTCAGGTTAACCTTAGATCAATGTAATATAATATATAGGAAATAAACAGCAACAAATTCATTTCTTTATTGAAGTCAAAATTGTTTTACAATTAATAAATGTCACTTGCATTCGTTTTTTGGGGATTACTCGTGTGATTTGATTGAGGTCCACACTGTAAAACGTTTTTTAATCTTTGTAAAGCTAAAAAAAAAAAAGTAAAACAGAATTTAGAATTATTAGCAATCAATCCCACACTTTACATTCTTCCTAACAAAAGTATGGTGCCAAGATGGAGAGTTTTTATTTCCATTTTTTTTTTTTGTAAAGACAAAGTGACCAACCTGCAGATCTAATGGTCACCTACCATCTTTCTCGCTGGCTACCTTCTCTCCCTCTTTTGTTTCTATCTCTTTCCAGTATGTAACTGGGATTATAAAGGAAATAGAGCGGATGCCATCTGACAGTGGCTCCATTCTGTGTGATAGGTGGAGGATCTGTGCAATCTATCATCTACGCGGGGAGAAGGTCACACTATGGAGGCCAGTCCCACTGTATGAATGCCCCAAGTAGAAGGAAAGCCCAGGAGATGTGATTAGCTGCTTGTTCACAAGGAGATTCACTTACAGACTTGTAAGATATCATTTGGGACGGAGGTGGTCAGACGAAACCAGCCGGGCTCACCGCATTCAAAGGCTTTACCCGGAGTTATGTAAAGTTTCTCAGCAATGAACCGTTTCCATAAATCCATCTCTGCTTCAAATGTCTGCGACGTCAGAAACTACATTTAGGAATAAAGGCAAAAAAAGGAAGCGTATGAGAAAAGGTGAAAATCAGCTGGAGAGAAAAATCCAATGGAAGGAAGGGATGAAAGAAGGGAAGGAAAAAGATTAAAGAAAGTACTGAAGGAAAGGAAAGAATGGGAAAAGAAAAGAAAGAAAAAGGAAGAACGGAAGAGTAGGCAGCGAAGTAAGTACATCATGGAAGGTTAGGGAAGGAAGCAAGGAATGGGAGAGGAAGGAAGCAAGGAAAGGCACAAAAGGAATTGGAAAAAAGTAAAGAAAAATGGAAGGAAGCTAACAGTAAAGGATAAGAAGTAAAAAAGGGGAAGGAAAGAAGTTACAGAGAAGGAATGGGATGACAGAAAGGAAGTAACGAGATTAATGGATGTTTGGAAGGAAAGAGAAGAATAGGCAAGGAAAGAAGGCAGAATGAATTAGGGAAGGAAGTAACTAAAGAGGGAAAGGGAAAAAAAGGAAAGATAAGGAAGGAAAAAGAAGGAAGACAAAAAAAAGAAGAATGGAGAGATGTACAAAAGAGGAAAGAAGGATGTATGGAAGAATATGTTTTAATACAAAACGGGAAGGAAGAAAAGAAGGATGGGGAGGAAGAATGGATGGCAAGAAAAGGAAAGGAAAGAAGGAAGGAAAGGACAGGAATTAAAGGAAGGAAAGGAAAAAAAAGAAGGAAGGCATAAAAAAAGAAGAATGGAGAGATGTATAAAAGAGGAAAGAAGGAATGAAAGTAAGGATGTATAGAAGAATATATATTAGTACAAAAGGAGAGGGAAGAAAAGAAGGATGGGGATGAAGGATGGATGGGAAGGAAAGGAAAGGAAAGGAAAGGAAAGGAAAGGAAAGGAAAGGAAAGAAAGAAAGAAAGAAAGAAAGAAAGAAAGAAAGAAAGAAAGAAAGAAAGAAAGGAAGGAAGGGAGTGAAGGAAGGAAAGGAGGACAGGAAAGGAAGGAAACAGGAAAGTCAACTGGAGAAGAATAGAGGAATCCATCAAAAGGAATAGGATGAAAGGAAGGAAGTAGAAAGAGATTAATGAAAGTAGGAAAGGGAAGAATGGGGGAAGGACAGAAGGGGGAAGGAATTAGGGGAGGTAGGGAAAGACGTAACTACAGAGATGAAGGGAAAAAAGAAAGGGTAAGGAAGAAAATAAAAAGGAAGGAAGGTAACAAAAAAGAGAAGTACAAAAGAGGAACGAAGGAAGTAAAGAAGTAGTGAAGGAAGGTATGGAGTTATAGAAGAATGAGGATGAGTACAAAAACGGAAGGAAGAAGATTGGGAAGACTTACAAAAGGGAAAGAAAAGTAAAGCGGTCTGGAAGAATTACAAATAGTTTAGAGGGTGAAGAAAGGAAAGAAGAAAGAGAAGCAAAACAATTAAGTAAAATGTAAAAATGAAGAAATTAAGAAATGTAAAGCAGTGGAGGGAAGGCAGTGAAGAACTGAATACGGAGAGGCAGTACGTGAGGCAGGGATCTGCACAGTTTTATGCATTTGGTCCAGACTAAGTAACAAAAAAACATTTCTAGAGCAAATTTCACTAGTTCCCATGTAGTACCCAGGTTACTTGGCACAAGCTGATCTCAGACCCACTTGCCCATGTGTTACATGGATGGATGGTTATTTAGTTGGATGCACCGGAATTACATTTTTTCCGGCCGCCAAAGATTTACCCGTGATAACAGCTGCACGTTGGGCTGTGTCCAGTATAATAATAATATAATAATAATAATTTTATTTATATTGCGCCAACATATTCCGCAGCGCTTTATGTGGTTGACACCAGTCCGTTTATCACAAACATCTTGCAGTATGTTGCTACCAGTATATATCATGTGCCCAGCGCTGGTTCTGACGGACGTACCTTGCTGAAATCGGCCCAGACGTATATCCCCGTGGCGCGGTGGAGAACCGGTATCCCGAGTTCCTCTAGCCCAGTAACCAGTATCGTCTGAGACTCTCTAAGAAGTTCTTTATTGGTAGGAAAAAACACATTGTCCAACCAGTCTGTAAAGAAAATGATAATTAAAGGGGTCGTCACTACATTTATATTGATGATGTATCTTTAATATTGGCGGGGGTCCGATACCATGGGGGGGGGGTGTCCCTACACAATGTGATGCTGTCCAATCAGTGCTGATACATTGCGTGGACAACGGGAGGACAACATCCAGTTCTCAATTATTGCAATATTGCCAAGAGGAGCAACAGAGGGACTAAAAAAAAATGCTCCAGAATTGTTATTTTATAAGGAAAACCAAGTATTGTGACGCAGATCAGATAGCAAAATCCAATGACTGACCTCTGTCCCGGAGTAACTGATAGACCATGAATTGGGTAGTTCCCGAACATTGGTGGAAAGTTGCCAGCCGACTCATGGAATGGACGACGTGCTTATTTTCTGTATACAGCATCCCTACACGGAGGCCATTCATTCCAAAATCCTATAAATTAATCAGAGACACAAAACAGCACAGTTATTATTTGGTTATGTTGGAAATATCTCAGCAAAATGTGTGAATAAGCCCTTAAAGGATATGGACACCTAACAGTATTGATTTTTTTTTTTTTTATTTAAATGCAAGTATTTTGGCCAAAAAATTATTTTTGCAATTGGGTTTCATCATAAATTTTGCACTGTTTGTCTTTTACAGGCTTTTTGTTTCTCTGCACGTTGCTGGATACAGAATGATTCAACTGGACATCCAACAGTGAGCTTTGAGAGTCTTTTTCTGAGCTCCTCTGTGCTGAGTTATGACCATGGGCCACATGAAAATTGCACTTGGTTTTGATGTAGTTGTCAATCAGGAGTTCAGAAAAGACAGATGAAACAGTTACAAACTTCTATGTGAGAAAGAGTTCACTGACTGAGTCTCGGTTAACTCACTCTGCAGCCAGGAATGTGCAAGGAATCAAAGGAGCCTGTAAAAACCAGAGCTTGCAATTTTTTTAATGAAAACCATTTGCATAAAAAAATATTTTTTTGCCTAAAATACATGCATTGCATTTAAGAAACAAAATATCCATATCTTTGAAAGGAACATATGAATCAAAATGATCTTTTTCTTTGTGGAGGGTTCAGACCTTACCTTACTGAGTCCCCATATAAAGTGCGTTCTCTCGGGATCTGGAAGACTAAATATAAAAAAAATAGTAATAATATTAATGACTATAAGATTTAAAAACTATGGATTTGTCTCTGACTTTTGGAGACAAAAATGGATCGTTTCCAGTCCATATACCCCTTTTAAGATAGTCCTGTCATAAAGTGTGAGCAGCGGGTTGGGGCTGGTTAGCTTGTAGGTTGATTTTTTTTTTTTTTGTAATATCTGTTCTGAAGACCAATTCGATTAGTTGTAGCTATTTTTTTTAGGTTTAATTATCCTCCAAATATTGCAAAGTTATGAATATTTGTAATATCCTTCATTACCTTACTTTCCTTCCTTCTCTCCAAAAGACTATGCTGTAGTGCTGTTTCAGTGTCCTGTATATGCTCCTTTAAAAGCTGCTTTCAACTGCTGCTCAGCAAAATCGATACACTATATTCATCAAAAGTAGGAGAACTTCCCTGTCTGAGCACAGTGATCAGAACAGAGAGGCTCAGACAAGGAAAGTCTCGTATTCTGAAGAATATATTGTAAGGATATTACGAAGCAGCAGTTGAAAGCAGCTTCAAAAGGAGCACGATTCATATACTGAATACTCATAACATTAGAACTATATTGTGAAGGTCTCCTTGATTCAGCCAAAACAGCTCTGTACCTTCCAGGCATGGACTCTACAAGACCACAGAAGGTGTCTTGTGATATCTGGCACCGAGACATTAGCGGTAGAACCTTTCTGTCATCAGCCTTGTATAAATGATCCTTGGGTGGCCATGACCTTGCTGCCAGTTCACCGGTTGTCCTTCCTTGGATCACTTTAGGTAAGTTCTAGCCATTGTGTACCGAGAACATGACACAAGACCTGACAACCTGGAGTTCCTCGTAACCCAGAAGACATCACAATTTAGCCCTCTCCGAGCCACATGCTTCCACCTTGATGTCCGTATTACATATTTATATTATTTTTGGACAAATTACCATCTCCAACAGAAGAAAGTTCAGCTAGACTCCAGCTTGGTACTTACACACGGAAGGACAGGACACTGGTAAAGTCGTTGTCCAAGACTGACAGCATGTAAATTTCATCCAAAATCACGTGCAAGCTATACCTAGAGACAAGCAGGAATAAAAGCGAGTACAGTAAAAGGATAAAACTATTACTAAATTCTCCATCTCTGCACCAATTTTGTGCCTTTGTACGATATGGTTACGCTTTGCCTAATTTTTGATAACAGAAAAATATCTTGATGATTTCTCCAGGCACCACAAGTCTGAAGATGTAGATATATAGATCATTCCAAAATTCCATGCTGGTCCTTAGATAAAAGTCGTCCCGAGGCGGTCAGTTTCAGATCGGTGAAATGAACGAGTGTTTGTGTTCGTTTCGACTGATGAACACTTGAAATCCTTTAAAAGGCATGGGGCACCTTGGATTTTTTTTTTTTTTAGGCGATGAATTAAAATAAACCCACAAGCACAATGCAAACTGTTTTTTTCCCCACTGCATAATGTAAAGGCACAGGAGAGGATACAGGCTGCGCCCCGCTACAGCATGCATGTCCCAGGCAAACTCCAACCACATGGTCATACCTGCTGGCAAACTCAAGACATTCTTTCAGTAAATGGGGAGAGTAGACTTCTCCTAAAGGATTTTGGGGATTTATTAGGATTAATGCTTTGACTCTGATGCCCTGAAAAAAATAAAAAAAATTATATACCGTATATATATATATCTCACTATTTAATTTATACTAAAGAGACCTAGATGTCACAGATTTGGACTCAGGATCTCCAAGTTACATCTCTGCCATATTCCACACCAAAAACGTGATCATTCCGATTCTATGGGATTGCTCAAGTATTTCCATCAGTTCCACAGAGAAGAAGCATGGGCACCTCCGCTCCGTTTAAGACGGGGCTCTGGATTTAAATCCCTTTTTTGGGGTCCCAGAGGTCGGACCCCCAGCGCTCAGTGATGTGTCCCCAATCCTATGGTTTAGGGTTAATTCACAATTTGGGGAATAAACCTTTAACTTGACGTTGTACCTGCTGTTTTGCTTTCTCCATCCCTTCTTCTAACTTCTGTATCGTTAGTGAGAATGGAAGACTCTGATCTTCTGTTACCTAAAAGAGAAAATATAATAGTATTTATCCTATTTGGGGGGAGGCAGCGGAGGACGAAGGTCTTGGGACCCCAAGAAAAATCTATTATATAGGCACCAATGTACCAGTTGGTTGTGGAAGCAGAAGCAGTAAAAATGGGGACACCTGTGGCTCGAAGTCAATGGGGGAGCCCGCGGCTCAAAGTCAATGGGGGAGCCCGTGGCTCAAAGTCAATGGGGGAGCCTGCGGCTCAAAGTCAATGGGGGAGCCTGCGGCTCAAAGTCAATGTGGGAGCCCGTGGCTCAAAGTCAATGTGGGAGCCCGCAGCTCAAAGTCAATGGGGGAGCCCGTGGCTCAAAGTCAATGGGGGAGCCTGCGGCTCAAAGTCAATGTGGGAGCCCGTGGCTCAAAGTCAATGTGGGAGCCCGCAGCTCAAAGTCAATGGGGGAGCCCGTGGCTCAAAGTCAATGGGGGAGCCCGCGGCTCAAAGTCAATGGGGGAGTCCACGGCTCAAAGTCAATGGGGGAGTCTGTGGCGCAAAGTCAATGGAGGAGCCCGAGGCTCAAAGTCAATGGGGGAGCCTGTGGTTCCAAATCAATGGGGGAGTCTGTGACGCAAAGTCAATGGGGAAGTCTGTGGTGCAAAGTCAATCGGGGAACCTGTGGCTTGAAGTCAATGGGGGAGCCTATGGCGCTAAATTACGGACTGAATTTGCAATGTCTGGGACAGAAAAGGAACAGTGTTTAAACAAACCCTGCCCACAAACTGGCAATTCCGTCAGGGATGAGATGGTTCTGGGTAGCTTGGAGGCATCTCTAAATTGCCAGCACAGATATTAGTAATTATAAAGAACTCAGTAGTAAAATTCTGGCAGCCTTCAGTCACCACTAGGGGGAGCTTTAATATATAAACAATGTGCAGTAAGATGCTGAGCTCCCTCTAGAGGTGGCTGCAGGTAGTCAGAATTTTTCATGTAACTATTTCTGTGCTAAGAATTTAGAAGCATGTATCACAAAAAAAAATAAGAGGAGACTGACTTTAAAGGGGATTTTATGGTCTATGCCGTTATTGTTTAATCGTGGCGTCCAGCCCCTAAACAATCCTGGGGGGTACAAGTTCTATAAATCTAAAATAGCAATGATCGGGTGTATGCAATAGAACATCAGACCTGGCTGCTCAGGTGGACGTATACAGGCTGCAGACCAGAATATGCTCCAGTGTATAGGGCTATCCTGGAATAGTAGGGGGTAGGAGTCAGGAATCCATCTGGAAAAGACAGTAATGTGTAGAGGAAGGGTCAGGACAGCGTCACGTCAGGAAAATCAATCTTTTTATGTTATAGTACATATAGATGGACAGAAACACAGACAGATAGATAGATAGATAGATAGATAGATAGATAGATGATAGCCGAGAGGAATGGAGGACTACCAAGTCTTTCCTGTGTACACCGTAGACCCCGACTCTTACTGAGTCCATCGCAGTCTTAGTGATAACTTTTCCTTTCTGGTCATATCATTACTAATTATTACTCCATAGTCATTTATACTAATGAGGAATCCCTATCTAATACGAATTATATTTCTGGGGGTTTTTTTGTTACTAACCTCCAGGATTACAAATGACGGCGGAGAGCGCGCACAGGACGGAGCAGCACCCGTTCATGATGATTATCTATAGACAGGAGTAAAATGTCACTATATAGAACTAAAGGAATATGAGAAACCCAAAGATACGTCACTTCATTATTAAAGCGGTTGCACGCGGCGTTATACCAGCACTGGGGACTCTTCCACCCCAGGATCGGTGGTGGTCTCGGAGGATGGACCCACTCCCATCATAATAAAGCGATGCCCTCCGACATCTACGATGGAAAAAGCCTTGGACAAAGCGGTTCCCATCCTACACAGCGGGGGGCTGGGCTGGGCTGGCCTGGCGGCCGGTAGCACATGGCGCATCAGTTGGGAGAGGGAGCTGTAGATGACTTGCTGCTTGTGGTTTGTGAACACCATAAATCCTAAAATTATCACTTAGATATTTGGTGGCACGTTTATTAGATTGGGTCACACACTAGTACTGGGTGGCAGTATTTTTTTTTAGGCACTGTACAGTATATTAGTTTGGCCAGACGGCACCGGTGGCGGCTTATCTCCTGGAGAACGAGAGGATTGTCCTTTGGAAATCCAATGTGCCGGATCCTTGTCTCCCCCGATACAATCTATCATGGGAGAGTCTGGAGACCCCCATACACATTAGATTGTAGGCCAACTCCAGGTTCGGCCTTAGAAGAGGTACTGTAGAATACCCAGACAAGTATCCGCGTAGGACGCCATCACCCCAGGCTGGAGTCCTATTCGCCATTACCAGTAAAGCCACATTAAAAATTTAGGCCCGTGCTGTTGCCTTTGACCCTGCGATTGGGTTCTGAAACAGTGACATCGAGTACCGTAGAAATTTCTTACGTTATTTGGATTTAGTGGGACCGGAGAATGACAATAATCTGTAAGAAATCGCGCTGCTTCTTCCCGGAGGCTGAAACACAAAGGAAATCACAACAAACACCCAGTGATGTATAATACAAAAATATATATATATAAAAAAATATATATCTCACAATTATGAAGCCTAATTACACACTGCATATATTTTTAATAAAATCTCTTAAACATGATGGTGCACTTAGTCTAGAATGGCTGTATAAGCCTTTTTATAAGTTTTTCCTATCCTATATGGATTCTTAAAATGCTTCTTTTAATACCGGGGTTTTGCTTCCATTCGTACATTAATTTTCTCAGTAAACACACCAGCCTCATCAGGTCCAGGAGATCTATTTAGAATATCGAATTACTAAAATCTGATGACCTATTTGCTTTCAGTCACACATACACATTAGCTCAGGGGCCCACCCGGGAATTCCCCGGTCCCCCGATGGGCCAGTCCGAGCCTGAGTTTAATAACTGACATTAGTGGTTGTCAACTGGAAAAAGAGCAAAAGAGTAAGGAAGAAGGTAACAGGAATATTCTGTCAGTAGAGATGAGAACATATGTAAAGTGTCGCTGAGGCAGGCTGTGTTACCTTTTGATGCCCACAAAGTTATTATATCCTAACAGTGCTGGCTCCAGATAGGTCATATCAGGCCTCATAAGCTGAGATATAAATATAAAAAAAGTGCATGTGAAACCTAGAACAATTTAGTAGAACTATATCTGCTTTTTCTGTTTTACTGCATGCGTTTTGGACTGAAATTAATTTTGCAGTTGGTTTTGAATACAAATTTTGCATTGTTTTGGCTTTTGCGGGCTCTTTTTTCTCTTTACACGTAGATGGCATTGGAATGTGTTAACTGAGAGTTTGACAGTGAGCTGGTTTAGATGGGGAGTTCCTAACTGTTTCATCCGTCTTTATCTGATCTTCTCGCTCTCAGCTAGTTTATGACCACATCAAAGTTCAGCTGAACTTTGATGTGGTCCATGATCATATACCAGGTGAGAGGAGTTCTGAAAAAGACAGATAAAACAGTTAGAAACTTCTTATTAGCACAATGACTTTCTCAGTTAACTAATTCTGCAGCTGGAAATGTGCCGGGAAACGAAGAGCTTGTAAAAGCCAAAGGGTGCGAAATTTTCATGTAACCCATTTGCAAAAAAAATTGTGTTTTTTTTTGTCCAAAAATGCAAGTAAAAAAAAATAAATAAATTTGCTTCCAAAGACAGACATATACTTTAAAAGAGAATATGAGTAAAATAAAAATTTAATTTATACTATACATATATTACATATTTTATATTATTAATAATATTATATTGTACATACAAAATATGTTTCCTTAAAGAGACTCAGTCAGCAGGTTTTTACTATGTAATCTGAGGGCAGCATGACGTACGGGCTTACGCAGGGCCCCGTGCGATGACATCACTAATATGCGCCCTCTGCCTGAACAGTCACAATGCAGAGAGTCAGAGGACACCGACCTGAGGAGTCCGGAGCCGAGCAGCAGCCAGTGAGGAGAGGAGAGTATTTCAGTTTTCAGATTTTTTCTATTGTTTGGTGCATATAATTGGACCATCATATGGGCCCCATCATACACTGGAGCATCAAATATGGGGCGCATAATATATGAAGCATTATATGGGGCCCATCATATACTGGAGCATCAAATATGGGTCTCATATATGGAGCATTATATGGGGCCCATCATACACTGGAACATCATATATGGAGCCCATTATACACTGGAGCATCATATAGGGCCGATTATATATGTAGCATCATATAGGGACCATTATATATGGGGCATCATATGGGGCCCATTATATATGGAGCATCATATGGGGCCCATTATATATGGAGCATCATATGGGGCCCTGTTGTGAATTCTGCTCTTGGGCTCCGTCCGGTGGTTGTTGGTGGTAGTGCAGTTGTCTCTGGGTTGTAATCTAGGGCAGGTGTTTCTGCTGATTGCAGCTCTGTTAGGTATTTAGGTGTGCAGGATCCATGATTCCCTGCCAGTTGTCCATTGTACTTGGAGGTGTTACATCTCTGTCTGGTTCCTCCTGCTCTGCTGTCAATCCAGCTAAAGATAAGTTCTGATTTTTGTCTCTGCTGCACACATGCTGTGTGCTTTACAGTTCAGTTCAATTCATTGTGTTTTTGTCCAGCTTAGACTGTGTTTGGATATTTTCAGTCATGTTGGATTCTCAGGAGATGCAGATGTATATCCCATGTCTTTAGTTAGATGTGGTGTTTGTATTCTCTGCTGTGGATTTTTGTAGGAATTTAATACTGACCGCTTAGTACTCTGTCCTATCCTATTCTATTTAGCTAGAGGTGCCTCTTTTGCTAATTTCTGTCTTGTGCCTGTGTGTGTCATTACTCTTATATTCACAGTCAATATTTGTGGGGGGCTGCCTATCCTTTGGGGTTCTGCTTTGAGGCAAGATAGTATTCCCATTTCTATCTATAGGGGTATTTAGTCCTCCGGCTGTGTCGAGGTGTCTAGGATGTGTTAGGTACACCCCACGGCTACTTCTAGTTGCGGTGTTAGTTTAGGGTTGCGGTCAGTATAGGTTCCACTTACTCCAGAGAACGTCTCATGCGGCTCCTGGGTCACCGGATCATAACAGTACAACTGGCCAACAATGAGTTAAATGCATCTCAGAAGAAGGGAAGAAAGGTGTGGAGCTATTTTTTTTCTGTAGTCTGTTTTGTCTTTTCTTCCCGCTTTTCCTCTGGGTGACTGAGGAGTTTTGTGCTAGCATGGATGTTCAGGGATTAGTTCCTCGGGTAGATCAGCTTGCTGCTAGGGTACAAGGTATTTCAGATTATATTGTTCAAACTCCGGTTTTAGAGCCTAGGATTCCTACGCCTGATTTGTTTTTTGCGGACAGGTCCAAATTTTTGAGTTTTAAAAACAACTGTAAACTGTTTTTTGCTCTGAAACCTCGTTCCTCTAGTGATCCCATTCAGCAGGTTAAAATTGTCATCTCCCTACTGCGTGGCGATCCTCAGGATTGGGCATTTTCCCTGGAAGCTGGGAATTCGGCCTTGCTTAATGTAGACGCCTTTTTCCAGGCTCTAGGGTTATTATATGATGAACCAAATTCTGTGGATCATGCGGAAAAGACCTTGTTGGCCCTGTCACAGGGTCAAGAAGCGGCAGAATTGTTTTGTCAGAAATTTAGAAAATGGTCTGTGCTGACTAAATGGAATGAGGATGCTTTGGCGGCAATTTTCAGAAAGGGTCTTTCTGAATCTGTTAAGGATGTTATGGTGGGGTTTCCCACGCCTGTTGGCCTTAGTGACTATGTCTCTGGCCATTCAGATTGATCGGCGCTTGCGGGAGCGCAGATCTGTGCGCACTGTGGTGTTGTCCTCTGAGCAGATACCTGAACCTATGCAGAGTGACAGGATTCTGTCTAGAGCGGAACAACAAGGATTCAGACGTCAGAATAGGTTGTGTTTTTACTGTGGCGATCCTTCTCATGTCATTTCAGTCTGCCCTAAGCGTACAAAGAATCGCTAGTTCAGTACAACCTAAATTTCTGTTATCTGTGACCTTGATCTGCTCATTGTCGTCATTTTCTGTCATGGCGTTTGTGGATTCAGGCGCTGCTTTGAACTTAATGGACTTTGAATTTGCCAAGCGTTGTGGTTTCCCATTGCAGTCTTTGCAGAATCCTATTCCTTTCAGGGGCATTGATGCTACACCTTTGGCTAAAAATAAACCTCAGTTTTGGACACAGCTGACTATGTGCATGGCGCCGGCCCATCAGGAAGATTGTCATTTTCTGGTGTTGCATAATTTGCATGATGCTATTGTGCTGGGTTTTCCATGGTTGCAGGTACATAATCCGGTGTTGGATTGGAAATCTATGTCTGTGACTAGTTGGGGTTGTCAGGGGATTCATAATGACGTTCCTTTGATGTCAATCTCCTCTTCCGAAGTTCCAGAGTTTTTGTCTGATTTTCAGGATGTATTCGACGAGCCCAAGTCCAGTTCCCTTCCACCGCATAGGGACTGTGATTGTGCTATTGACTTGATTCCAGGCTGTAAGTTTCCCAAGGGCCGACTTTTCAACCTGTCTGTGCCTTAACATACCGCCATGCGGAGTTATGTTAAGGAGTCTTTGGAGAAAGGGCATATTTGGCCATCTTCTTCACCATTGGGAGCGGGATTTTTTTTTGTTGCTAAGAAGGATGGCTCCTTGAGACCCTGTATTGATTATCGCCTCTTGAATAAGATCACGGTCAAGTTTCAATACCCCTTGCCTTTGCTTTCCGATTTGTTTGCTAGGATTAAGGGGGCTAGTTGGTTTACTAAGATTGACCTTCGAGGGGCATTTAATCTGGTTCGTATTAAGCAGGGTGATGAATGGAAAACTGCGTTTAATACGCCCGAAGGCCATTTTGAATACCTTGTGATGCCATTCGGGCTCTCTAATGCTCCATCTGTTTTTCAGTCCTTCATGCATGATATCTTCCTGAGTTATCTTGATAAATTCATGATTGTATATTTGGATGACATTTTGATTTTTTCCGATGATTGGGAGTCTCATGTGAAACAGGTCAGGATGGTATTTCAGATCCTTCGTGATAATGCTTTATTTGTGAAGGGGTCTAGGTGTCTCTTTGGAGTGCAGAAGGTTTCTTTTTTGGGCTTTATTTTTTCTCCCTCATCTATAGAGATGGATCCGGTTAAGGTTCAGGCCATTCATGATTGGATTCAGCCCACTTCCGTGAAGAGCCTTCAGAAATTTTTGGGCTTTGCTAATTTTTATCGCCGTTTCATTGCTAACTTCTCCATTGTGGTTAAACCCCTGACCGATTTGACGAAGAAGGGCGCTGATGTGACGAATTGGTCCTCTGCGGCTGTCTCTGCCTTTCAGGAGCTTAAACGCCGATTTTCTTCGGCCCCGGTGTTGCGTCAGCCGGATGTTTCTCTTCCGTTTCAGGTTGAGGTTGACGCTTCTGAGATTGGGGCAGGGGCCGTTTTGTCTCAGAGGAATTCTGATGGTTCCGTGATGAAACCTTGTGCCTTCTTTTCCCGTAAGTTTTCACCTACTGAACGCAATTATGATGTCGGCAATCGGGAGTTATTGGCTATGAAGTGGGCGGTTGAGGAATGGCGACATTGGCTTGAGGGAGCCAAGCACCGTATTGTGGTCTTGACCGATCATAAAAATCTAATTTACCTCGAGTCTGCCAAACGGTTGAATCCTAGACAGGCTCGATGGTCCCTGTTTTTCTCCCGTTTTGATTTCGTGGTCTCGTATCTTCCTGGTTCTAAGAATGTTAAGGCTGATGCCCTCTCTAGGAGTTTTTTGCCTGATTCTCCTGAGGTCCTTGAACCGGTCGGCATTCTGAAGGAAGGGGTGGTCCTTTCTGCCATTTCCCCTGATTTACGACGGGTTCTTCAGGAATTTCAGGCTGACAAACCTGACCGCTGTCCACTGGGGAAACTGTTTGTTCCTGATAGATGGACTAGTAGAGTGATTTCTGAGGTTCATTTGTTGAGGGAGGATTTAAAGTGATCCTTCACGGTTAACCCAGTGATTTCCAAATTAATATATAAGGTGTTGCCGGCAACTGAAAATGACCAGACGGAGACGTGTGTCTCTGTATGGGGGATCGAGCTGATCTCTGGCCCCCGTTTATTCTGCATGACTATATCACAGTCATAGAAATTACACTTCAACCAATCAGCATAAGAACACGCTCACGGTTCTTAGCCTATAAGAATACAGGAACAATCTGTGCGTCAAAGTTTTGTAGAACAATACACCCTCAGTCTCATGTTCTACCGAGGTTGCAACAATCAAGGTCTCATCAAAATCTCATAACAGCTGTAACCTTTAGCCTACTAACAAAATTTATATCAAAACAACAAAATGGAGTCGAAAAGCACAAAATGGAGATTCTTTCTTAATTTCTTCCTTCACACATTGTTCTGTGTTGGCTGGCCATCCTGGTATTTTTGGTACCAGAGATTTGGTTGGTAGGTCCTTTTGGTGGCCTTCTTTGTCGCGTGATGTGCGTTCTTTTGTGCAGTCCTGTGGGACTTGTGCGCGGGCCAAGCCTTGTTGTTCCCGTGCTAGTGGGTTGCTTTTGCCTTTGCCGGTCCCTGAGAGGCCCTGGACGCATATTTCTATGGATTTTATTTAAGATCTTCAGGTTTCCCAGAGGATGTCGGTTATCTGGGTGGTTTGTGACCGGTTCTCCAAGATGGTTCATTTGGTGCCTTTGCCTAAATTGCCTTCCTCTTCTGATTTGGTTCCGTTGTTTTTTCAGAATGTGGTTCGTTTGCATGGTATTCCGGAGAATATTGTGTCCGACAGAGGTTCCCAGTTTGTTTCTAGGTTTTGGCGGGCCTTTTGCGCTAGGCTGGGCATTGATTTGTCTTTTTCTTCCGTATTTCATCCTCAGACAAATGGCCAAACCGAGCGAACTAATCAGACTTTGGAAACTTATTTGAGATGCTTTGTGTCTGCTGATCAGGATGATTGGGTGGCTTTCTTGCCATTGGCCGAGTTTGCCCTTAATAATCGGGCTAGTTCGGCTACCTTGGTTTCGCCCTTCTTTTGTAATTTTGGTTTTCATCCTCGTTTTTCTTCAGGGCAGGTTGAGCCTTCTGATTGTCCTGGTGTGGATTCTGTCGTTGACAGGTTGCAGCAGATATGGGCTCATGTGGTGGACAATTTGGTGTTGTCTCAGGAGGAGGCTCAACGTTTTGCTAACCGTCGTCGGCGTGTTGGTTCCCGGCTTCGGGTTGGGGATTTGGTCTGGTTGTCTTCCCGTCATGTTCCTATGAAGGTTTCTTCCCTTAAGTTTAAGCCTCGGTTTATTGATCCTTATAGGATTTCTGAGATTATCAATCCGGTGTCTTTTCGTTTGGCCCTTCCGGCCTCTTTTGCCATCCATAATGTTTTCCATAGATCTTTGTTGTGGAAATATGTGGTGCCCATTGTTCCCTCTGTTGATCCTCCTGCCCCTGTGTTGGTTGATGGGGAGTTGGAGTATGTGGTTGAGAAGATTTTGGATTCTCGTTTTTCGAGGCGGAAGCTTCAGTATCTGGTCAAATGGAAGGGTTATGGCCAGGAGGATAATTCTTGGGTTTTTGCTGATGTTCATGCTGCTGATTTGGTCCGTGCCTTTCATCTGGCTCGTCCTGATCGGCCTGGGGGCTCTGGTGAGGGTTCATTGACCCCTCTTCAAGGGGGGGGGGTACTGTTGTGAATTCTGCTCTTGGGCTCCCTCCGGTGGTTGTTGGTGGTAGTGCAGTGGTCTCTGGGTTGTAATCTAGGGCAGGTGTTTCTGCTGATTGCAGCTCTGTTAGGTATGCAGGATCCATGATTCCCTGCCAGTTGTCCATTGTACTTGGAGGTGTTACATCTCTGTCTGGTTCCTCCTGCTCTGCTGTCAATCCAGCTAAAGATAAGTTCTGATTTTTGTCTCTGCTGCACACATGCTGTGTGCTTTACAGTTCAGTTCAATTCATTGTGTTTTTGTCCAGCTTAGACTGTGTTTGGATATTTTCAGTCATGTTGGATTCTCAGGAGATGCAGATGTATATCCCATGTCTTTAGTTAGATGTGGTGTTTGTATTCTCTGCTGTGGATTTTTGTAGGAATTTAATACTGACCGCTTAGTACTCTGTCCTATCCTATTCTATTTAGCTAGAGGTGCCTCTTTTGCTAAATTCTGTCTTCTGCCTGTGTGTGTCATTACTCTTATATTCACAGTCAATATTTGTGGGGGGCTGCCTATCCTTTTGGGTTTCTGCTCTGAGGCAAGATAGAATTCCCATTTCCATCTTTAAGGGTATTTAGTCCTCCAGCTGTGTCGAGGTGTCTAGGATGTGTTAGGTACACCCCACGGCTACTTCTAGTTGCGGTGTTAGTTTAGGGTTGCGGTCAGTATAGGTTCCACTTACTCCAGAGAACGTCTCATGCGGCTCCTCGGTCACCGGATCATAACAGGGCCCATTATATATGGAGCAATATATGGGGCCCATTCTGTTTTGAAGCAATATATGGAGCCCATGATACACTGGAGAATTATATCGGGCCCATTATACTGTTTGGAGCACTATGTGGGGCTCATTATTCTATATGGAGCACTATGTGGTGCCCATAATACTTTGGAAAAAAAAAAAAATCAGCTCACCAGTCTCAGAAGAAATCCAATATTCCTCCACGCACGGAGCGCCCTGATCAGCGTGGAGTTTCATGGAATTAAAACATCAGTTTTATTGGAGACATATTTTAAAACCAGTATTAGGCTGCATACATCATGGGAATGGGGTCCCTGGTGGTCCAAACCGACGCGTTTCGACCACTAAGGTCTTATTCATGGTGTGAAACCAGACCCGCATCGCTAGTGTTAAATAGAACATACAGGAAACAGGTGCAGTAATTAACAACATCAGGAGAGCGGCCAGAAACTCCCCAAACAATTAACCATTTAGAAACCACATGAATTCTTAAGAATATAACATTTACTGAAATACCTTGTGATAATTAAATAGTAAATTGCAAAAACCGCGGTAATAAAACCAGCAAACATGACAATGGTGGTTATTTTGCTAGTAAGAAAACCTGCTGGAAAAACTAGAATTAATTAGGACTAACGAAAAAATACCAAAATAATTATTCTTAACTCAAACAAAAAAAAAAAACACTCCTCGAAAAAATGAGTCAAGCTGCAGGATTAAATCCAACCGTTTGTTTAAACCTAACGGCACTCGTGTCTGCAGATTAAAGATCCAAAAGGATTCTGGGTTTAACACTTTGTCGAAAAAAAACCTCTCCTGCATCCTCACTATAAAATTCAGCATCAGAAGTATGCAAAAGAACATCTAAACAAGCCTGATGTATTTTGAAAACAAGTCCTGTGGACCGATGAGGTTAAAATAGTACTCTTTGGCCACAATGATTAAAGGTTTGTGTGGAGTAAAAAAAAAGCACTGAATTTCAGGAAAAATTTTTATCTCTAACCATTAAGCTTGAGGGTGGCTCAATCATGCTTTGGGGTTGTTCTGTAGCCAATGGCACGGAGAACATTTCACTGGTAGAGGGAAGAATGGATTCAATGAAATTTCAACAAATTCTTTTTTTTTTAAATTCGTTTATTAAAACACTTAATTCACATGTACATACACATTTTACACATTTCCAGGTCAGTGCAGATACATCATAATGATAGATTCATTCACATAATGTTATATACACCGATCGGATTATGCATAGTTAAGATACAATAGTATGTCACATATACTGAAAATCCTAAAACTCAACCTATCTTACTGCCTAAACAAAACAATCTCCACCACATTAGCATAACGGTTTTAGTGCTCAGCGTGAATCGCACAGTTTCTCAACTCTTTACTATACTGAATCTAGGCCCTTAACTACGTGGTGACACGGTGAGGTACGACGAGTTCCATAGGTCCCAGATTTTATTAAATTTCTCTAAACAACCTCTATTCTGGTATAAGGTGCGTTCATATGGCACAATCAGATTCACCAAGTCTATCCAGGCCCTAAGGGACGGATGTGAAGTGCCCATCCAACGCAGGGCAATCAATTTCCTTGCCAGAAAAAGTGTCTCCCTCAAAAAAATTTGAACATGGTGGCCCCACATCTCCTCCTCCAGTATCCCAAACAAACACACTGACGGGGTCAAGGGAACAGGAATATGTACAAGGGAAGTCAACAACGAGGCCACCTCTCTCCAATAAGACATAATAACTGGACACTCCCATATCATGTGTATGAAATCCGCCTCCTCCATATGACATCTAGTACATTCTGAAGATCGGGACCACCCAATTTTAAATAGCCGCAATGGGGTTAGATATGATTGATGCAGAATATATAACTGTATCATTTTATTGTTAGCTGAGGGCGACACCTTGGTTGGGGACTCAAGGGCCATCTCCCAGTCCTCACCTTGTAAGTCGGGTATCAGGACCCTCCACTTTTCCCTTATTGGCAACAAGGTGGCATCAGCACCCACGGACAACATATAAGTATACAATGCAGAGATGAGACCACGGGGTCCCTGTGACTTGAAAATCCCTATCAGTGGGAAAGAGGATATTACCTGTGCCACTTCCACATTTCGAAGATGTGACTGAATCGCCGATCTAAGTTGAAGATATCGGAAGAACTGAGGCCTTGGTATATCATGCTTATGTTGGATTTGTTCAAAGGACATTAGGGTTCCCTGTTCATAAATATCATTAAGCGACAATACACCATGCGACTTCCAGAATTGAGCGGAAGGGTGATTCAGTAAGCTCGGGAAATATTCACTATCCCATAATGGCATTTCAGCTACAACACCATCAAAACGGATTACCTTTTTCACTTGCCGCCAAATCAACCTTGCCAACCGAAGCAAAGGCAATAATCTAGGGACAGAGGGTTTGTTTATTTCCAAGAAACCCAACGGGCAGCTAATCTTGGCAGCATGGGCCAGATGGTTCTCTGAGTTCGGTAAATTTCCCCCAGGCATCCATTTTCCCAGAGCTCTAAGCTGACCAGCTAAATAGTATAGAAAAAAATCTGGCAACGCCGCCCCTCCCATTTGCTTAGATCTGTGTAAGGTGGATAATTTGAGTTTGGGTCTAGCCCTCCCCCAAATAAAGGATGTAGTTAATGAGTTCAAGTTGGCAAAAAGGGATTTAGGAACCGGTACTGCACTATGTTGGAGGGAATAATTAAGCTTCGGGAGGAGTATCATTTTTATCAAATTTATGCGGCCCGAGACAGATAAAGGCAGTTTACTCCATATAGCAAATTTATGTTTAACGAACTCCAGCAACGGGAGAATATTAAATTGTAAATCCAGTTTACTATCTTTTGGTATAATTATTCCTAGGTATTTAAAGCTAGTGACAACCGGCAATAGGGACAGCGTAGTAAGGTGTGCTGCCGAGCCATGAAAGAGAGGCATCAAGGCAGATTTATCCCAGTTAATATATAATCCGGAACGTCTACTGAATCCTTCTATAGTAGTGATCACGTGTGGCAGGGTCTCCTCCACCTCATCAAGAAATACAACCATATCATCCGCATATAAACCGATAGTATCCACGCGGTCTGCTATCGTAATGCCCTTAACCAATGAGGAGGACCTCATACGAATCGCCAATGCCTCTATTGCAAGGGCAAACAAGGCCGGAGATAGAGGACATCCCTGGCGAGTCCCCCTCTTTAAGGAGAATGATTCAGAAATAGAATTATTAATAATTATCCGGGCTCTTAGTTTCAAATATAATGCTGCAATCCATTTTTGGAATTTAGGACCAAATTGAAATCGCTGTAAACATGCAGACAGAAAAGGCCATTCAAGAGAGTCAAATGCCTTAGCCGCGTCCAGCGAGGCCATGGCCCATTTATTCTCAGGTACCAACGTACTATATTGAACTATTGATTGAACCCTCCTGATATTAATAGAGGTACTCTTACCTGGCATAAAACCTGTCTGATCTGGATGTATTATATCTAATATTACCGTGTTTAATCTAGTAGCTAGAATTTTGGTGAAAATCTTATAGTCCACATTAACTAATGAAATAGGACGATAAGATCCACAGTCTAGGGGGTCCTTCCCTTCCTTTTTTAAGACTATGATATTTGCTTCATAATAAGAATCCGGCAAGGAACCACCCTCCCAAATCCCCCGAAACACTTTCAACAGAATTGGGACCAGAGCATCTCTATATTTTCTATATATTTCTATAGGGAAGCCGTCCGGACCAGGTGCCTTGCCAGAAGCCATGTCTGTTATGGCCTTGTTCACCTCGTCAAGAGTAAAGTCAGCGTCTAAAAAG
This sequence comes from Ranitomeya variabilis, assembly GCF_051348905.1. Classification (NCBI taxonomy): domain Eukaryota; kingdom Metazoa; phylum Chordata; class Amphibia; order Anura; family Dendrobatidae; genus Ranitomeya; species Ranitomeya variabilis. The sequence continues at coordinate 33,380,915 of NC_135237.1, forward strand.
GCTTGTTGTGCAGCATTCAACGTAGGGAATACTAAGTCTGATAAGTAATTTAGGCATTCCAAGGTATCAAAGTCTCCCTTGGAACTATACAGTTCTTTATAAAAATCGCAAAAGCATTGGAGTATGTCATCTGTCGAGGTTACTACAGAGTCGTCTGGCTTCCGGATTTTAAGTATAGTGTTGGACGTATTGTGCTGACGCACCATGTATGCTAGGAGTTTACTGGACTGATTTCCCAGTTCAAAGTATGTCTGTTTAGTAAAAAATAGTTTGCGCTTAGATTTGGTGTCAGTGTATTGACTATGGAGTCTGTGCAAGTGTAGCCACTCCGTCCTGTTCTCACTTGTCTGGTTAGCTACATAGGCCGCCTCAGAGTCTCTCAGTCGCTTGTCCATGTCATCGTCTTCCTTTGAGGTCTGTCGCTTAATATACGAGATGGTAGAAGACAAACAACCCCTCAGGTATGCTTTAAGGGCATCCCAAAGAATATTAATATTTTGCGGCATAGGGTGGGATGTAATAAAGCAGTCCAGTTGGTCAACAGTCCGGTCCTCTGGGCCTATTAACTTCAGCCAGAATGGATTTACTTTCCAAGTTATAATGTTCCTCACCCGACCCAACTTGAGTTTAAGGATCACTGGACTATGGTCTGAGACCCCTCTACTCCCATGACTCACCTCCCCCACCCGTACCGCCAATTCACTGGAGCCGAATATATAGTCCAAGCGAGACAAAGTGTGTCTGACAGACGAATGACAAGTAAATTCCCTTACATCGGGGTGATGTGTTCTCCAAAGATCTAACCAGCCAGTACCTTCCATGAATATTGACAATCGAGATTGGGAAGGACTTACATCTGTGGTCTCTCCATCGAGTCGGAGTCTATCCATACCTTCATTCATTAACATATTAAAATCTCCCATACACAGAACATGCGCATCTGGATAATTTAAAGCAAAGTCAACCGCTTTCTTGACAACCGACATATTAGCAGGAGGAGGGTTATATATACACATTATAATATAGTCCTCTGAATTCATATTCGCATACACAAACACAAAACGACCTTCCGGATCCCTCCGAACTTCTCTGACCTCCCATCTAATATCCTTATGGATTAACAAAGATACTCCTCTAGAATAACTAGTATGGAATGCGTGCACAGACCATTGTACCCAAGGCTTCTGCACATAACGGGCCGAGTCTCTAGTCAGATGTGTTTCAACCAAAGCTACTATATGAGGGCGATAACGTCTTATCTGAGAAAATACTTTGATTCTCTTACGAGGCGACCCAAGACCTCTCACATTCCAAGTCAGGCATGTTACATCAGACGCCATAACTCATCAGTTTAGAAAATATAGTATCACGTCGAGTGTCCGTCACGCCGGTGGTGGAGAAAAACATGGCAGTAATGTCTATAAAACTAACAGTAAACAAAACCAGAACATTGAAGAGCAAAAAATGCTTCTTAAGGGAGCAAAAATTTGTGCTCCGCATAACCCAGTCCAAAAAAGGGGATACCATCTCTGAACTCAGAGTTCGGTAACGTTGTTTCCCAGGACGCTGGCAAAGGAGCTCCCCTCATCAACAAGGAAAATCCGGTGAGAGAAATCCAAATTCTTGATAGAAAGAAACTAGAAAATCTCCCCGACGAGAGAATTCCTCCATTTGTAGATCCAGGTAAATATAAACAGCAGCCAACTCAGGATTTCTCTCCTCCCCTGTCCACTCCCACACATGACCGCAGCCACTCTTCAGCATCCGCCGGGGTGGTAAAGAAGGAAGAAGAACCCTTATACACGACTCTGAGTCTGGCAGGATAAAGCATTGAATACACGACATTTTTCTCTCTTAGTCGCTTCTTTATCTCCATGAACTGAGCCCGTTGTTTTTGTAGCTCCATAGAAAAATCTGGGAATATCGAGACAGTAGCGCTGTTAAATTTAATAGGGCTTTTTTGCCTCGCCATACGGAGAGCCGCATCTCTGTCTCTGGAATTAAGAAGGCGGGCCAAGAAGGGTCTCGGCGGAGCGCCTGGAGGAGGAGATTTTGTTGGGACCCTGTGGGCCCTTTCCACAGCAAATGTAGGGGAGAATTCATCTCCCAAAATATCTCTGAGCCAGCCCTCCAAGAATTTTTCAGGTTGTTGGCCTTCTGAGCGTTCCGGCAGGCCAATAATACGGATGTTATTTCGGCGTAGTCTGTTTTCCAAATCATCCGCCTTCTGTTTCCAAGCATTTATGGAGCCCGCCACTTTTGTCAATTTAGCTTCCATAGGTATAGAGTTATCCTCCAGGCGAGACACCCGTGTTTCAACCTCTGTAATACGACCCTTCATGGACTGCATATCTTGACGAAGGCGCCCCACCTCAGAGTGCACTTCCTCTATCTTCCCAGTTAGAGAGGTTTTAGTCAGTGATATTGCTTGCATCAGTTGTTCGGATGCCTGTCTCAGAGTTAAGTCCTCCTGATCTCCATCCTCCTCATCCTCGGAGGCACGATTTTGTAACTGGGTCTCAAATTTCCCCACAGGAGAAATATTATTCTTTTTTGAGCGCAAATTATCAGGGGGATCGGACCGTGTAAATTTTTTGAGCTTTTCAGTTGCACTTAGGTTTTTGGTGCGATGTGTGGTCGACATAGTGAGGATCAGTTTCTGCCCGAACAATGCACTAATATGGCACAATACACAAATAGCCTTTAGGGCCCTCTCAGCCGTGCACCACAAGGTTAATGATATATTATAATCCAGCCCAATGTATCCTCAGAAGGGAGAGGGATCCAGGAAGTAGGTTCAGCAGCAACCAAAAAGAGCGTAGTGTCTGTATTAATTCTCAGGATTACACCCAGGCAGCTGTGGTATATAATTAGATCATGGCAGGTCTGCGCCCACCGTGCAGGTAGCGGAGTGGGGGAGAAGTTCCAGTGTGGCAAGCGCCAGGACAAGTCAGCGTTATAAAGCGTTATACAGCACTGAGGGGGAGCCCGGGGCCCGTTTCTCAGGGCACACACCGTGAGACTCCCCTCCCGTACCTTGAAGAGCGGCATTGGAGCCCAGCCAGCTCTCTCCCGTGCTGCAGGATCAGCTTCGCGCCTTCCGCCGTCAGCGCGCGCAGTTAATGAAAATGGCCGCCGCCTCTTGCAGCTCCGTCCTCCGTCCAGGCTCTCCCGGAGACCACCCGACCGAAGCCGCACCTCGCAGCCTCTCTGAAGCCAGGCGCCTCCAGGCACCCAGGGGAGCACAGCGGTGGTTCGGAGGACCCTCGCGGGTAAGTATTAGCAGGGGTTTCAGGTCAGGATTATCGGAGCTCCAGCCGGACGCGTCCTCACAGCTCCACTACATCGCCACGCCCCAATTTCAACAAATTCTTGATGCAAACATAACACAATCTGTAAAAAAGCTGAAGTTGAAAAGAGGAGGACTTCAGCAAATGTCAAAATCCACAATAGACTACCTCAAATGGTGCAAGCTGAAGGTTTTACAATAACCCTCACAGTCCCCTAACCTGAACATCATTGAAAATTTGTGGCTAGACCTCAAAATAGCAGTGCATGTAAGATGACCCAAGAATATTACAGAACTGGAAAAATTTTCCAAGGAAGAATGGATGAAAATCCCTCAAGCAAGAATTGAAAGACACTTGGCTGGCTACAAGAAGAATTTACAAGCTGTGATACTTTCAAAAGCGGGAGCTACTAGGTACTAACCATGCAGGGTGCCCAAACTTCTGCATCGGCCCATTTTCCTTTTTGTAATTTTTAAAAATGTAAAAAAATTACAATATATATATATTTTCCTAAACTACAAAGGAAATGTGTCATCTTTAACTTTAGCCCTTTTAGAGATCATTTTATCTTCAACTTGTTAAATTGTTCAAAATAAAAGTTATTTTGACAAGGGGTGCCCAAACTTTTACATGCCACTGTATGCAGCCTAATACTGGTTTTAAAATACATCTCCAATAAAACGGATGTTTTGATTCCATGAAAATCCACGCTGGAGATCTTTCTCTCTTTACTATTTGCCATAATACTGTATCGAGCAATACATTGGTCTGATTATTCTTTATGCAGCGCTATGTGGTGCCCATAATACTTATTGGTGCAATTTATAGGGCTCATTATTCTGTATGGAGCAATATATAGGGCTCATTATTCTGTATGGAGCAACATATGGGGCTCATTATTCTGTATGGAGCAACATATGGGGCTCATTATTCTGTATGGAGCAACATATGGGGCTCATTATTCTGTATGGAGCAACATATGGGGCTCATTATTCTGTATGGAGCAACATATGGGGCTAATTATTCTGTATGGAGCAATATATGGGGCTCATTATTCTGTATGGAGCAATATATGGTGCTCATTATTCTGTATGGAGCAATATATGGGGCTCATTATTCTGTATGGAGCAATATATGGGGCTCATTATTCTGTATGGAGCAATATATGGTGCTCATTATTCTGTATGGAGCATTATATGAGGCTCATTATTCTGTATGGAGCATTATATAGGGCTCATTATTCTGTATGGAACAATATATGGGGCTCATTATTCTGCATGGAGCAATATATAGGGCTCATTATTCCGTATGGGGCAATATATTGTCTGGTTTCTGAGCTATTGTAGAATTTACAATAGATATCACTCATGGAATGTAAGTAGTAAGTGAAATCTTTGGCATTGTACTATAACTATATTTCTCTGCCGAATCTGTGCATCATGAATTGTGGTATGTGTTAAAGGGGCCCACGAAAACCTGGAGCCGGCCCTGGGTCTGAGACCCTGATTTCAGAGAGATGTCACTTATTAGGCGGTGTGCTGTTGTTTCAATACAATTAGTGTTTTATCAGCAGGACATAAAGTGTTTTTTTCTCTGCCAGAATAGCCGCCCTCGTGTCTCCTGGTCCAGCTGTGCCAATAGCATTATATATAATTAAATCTAATAAAAAGGAACTAAAATCAAATATAAGACACGTTTCCTATTAAAAAAAAACTATTAAATTCAAAGGATGGGGAAACTTGTGTTCCATCAGGATTACTCACCCTTTCTTTTAGCAAATCATAGCAGACCTTGTTTTCAGTTATCCCAATATTGACAAACCCCTAAAAAGAAAAGATAGGTATTTAACAGCTGGGAGGACAGAACAGACAAGACCATGAGAGAGAATGGTAAATTGGGCCATCCCTATGGCGGCCAAGAGGAAATTTAGAGAGATTTTGTGCTTATTTTATTCTGAGCAGCAAAGTCTTAGTCTATGGAGGTAAAGCCCCTTCCCACTATATGGACCACCGGGGTTGGAATAACTTACCTGAGGATTACTGTGCTTGTCATATGGATCCTGCAAACACATCATAAATCCCTGTTCCAAAACATCAATTTCTGAGACAAGTTCTCTTCCTCTTACTGAAAGACTTTCCATGTCGCTCACCTTCCTCCAGAAGCACCTGAAAGACTTTAAAGCTCAAAATGTGTGCTTAAAATCCATAAAACTTCATATTAGTATTTGTATAGGAACCATAAGGAACATCATTAAAGATAGTTCAGAGGAAGTACAACAGAATCTAATTGCACATGGCTGATGTTAGTTTATCATGTAGGAGGTCTAGGCGACCACCCAAGAAAACCTGGTGGCCCAAACATATGATGCACATTGTAGTTTTGCATCTCTAGAAAATTGCATCAAAAACTATGACAAATCTACATTTTGCAGAGATTCCTGGCTGTCAAGACATACAGAAAAACCCGTCAATAACTGTGTATATCCAAAATCCAGAAGTAGATCCACAGAGTAGTAGAGTGTGAGCTGCTATTTAGGTGTCTGTGTTTAGGGGGGTATGCAGTCCATAAGAGTAGACCGTATCTTCTCCGCATGTTTCCGAGCCCAGTCTGCACAGAAAACTCTGACCACATTCAACATCTATGAGATGAACTAGAACGTCAGCTAGAGCTTCTCCGCAAATGGCAATGCTTGACCTCAAACACTCTGTGGGCAAAAGTGGAGACCATTATGGCTTCAGAAGCAACAGCAGTAAAAGACCACTTGGTCCTTCCTCACACCTTTTAGCCTCTCAGGCTAGATACTCCCTATATAGACTTTCCTTGTCCTCAGGTGGACACTCATTTCACCGGCGATCTGTATGAACTGTCACACTTCCCTTTGAGCATTCTCAGACACAGACATCATCATCACTGCTCCCCGGTACAGGCGGTGGTCTCATGCTCCACTTAAGAATAGGCCAAACACCTTTCGAACTTACAAGGAAAACAGCTACCGGTACATCTCCATCTAGTTTCGAAAAACACTGTAAGAACTGATGATGGTCCATCACTCACACCCTCGCAGATCTAACGCTCGCCCAATCTGTTCTTTTCCCATTAAGATCTTCGAGAGCGGTGGTCCACCTTTCTACTTGATCACACTCATTGGCTGGGATAGTCTTACATCTTCAGATTAAAGAGTGTAAAACTAAGGACTGTATCCTAGAATGGTCCTCCAGACATCTGCATATAAGTCCAACACCATCCCAACTTCCAAAGCAGCGAGACCAGCGTTGCATTGCAAAAAGTCAGATCAAGTACTCACCAATGAAACAACCGTTATTCTGTCTTGTACTTTTGTCACGACGCGCTCTTCACGGCAAACACTACTACCTTCCTTAAATACATGCAGCTAAATCTGCCAAATAAGAATCCACACCTTGTCGGAAATCACTAGATGCATCCTGCTCAATCAGAAAATATATTAAAAATAAAACTAGTTCTCGCCAGGAGATTGGTTTCTTTCTAGGAGTTCTCCACTCCCTTCCAGGAAAGGAAATCATAGTGGGACAACTCCTCCTCGTTAATACTCCAATGATTTATGAATAATCATTTTTGCAATAAATAATAGGAAATAAATATGGAGGAATCCGAGAAACCAAATTACCAGTAAGAACTAATTATATTATCTCAAATCCGCAGAGCACCATGGAAAAAAATAGTAAAACATTATTTTATCCTCAGGGGACGTAAACTTCACATGTAGCCTTTTTGATCAAGTTGGATAAAGTATTTCTGGCTACCCTTGGTTAGTTCCCTGCAGGTGTTTTTCTAGGGTCTTAAAATCCTATTCCAGTCCCCCCCCCCCAATCCATTACCTTTCAGCAATGTAATGTATGTTCAATGCATGCATTAAAAAATAGTTACTGATCGCCATCTTTCAGCTGATGGCTGATCACTGATCAGCCGTTTCCAGCGCTATTCCGGCCCCTCTCCTGCATCATGTGACCGCAGCTTTTTTTTGCCAGCTTACACCACTGGCCATTAGATCCTCTCTTAATGTAAATCTATGAGAGCCTTGAACTTGAGAAAGGCGTTTTAGTGAGCCGACAAGTCGCAGCTGAAGTTGCTTGATCTAGGAGAGTACTGGAACAGTGCTGAAAACGGCAGAGGATGGCGACCAGTAAGCATTTTAATACAAGGGAATTACTGATATTAATCAATTATTGAAATAAGAAAAACACTGGCGTAGTACTTTGAAGATTAGGAGTCCAAATGCCAAGACATATGTCCAGAATCCCCACTTCATGCCAAAAACTAGCTATACATGTAAGGCCTATATACACTGGCTCAGCAGCACATTGTTCATGGATGGATAGGACTTTTTATTTTATTTTTTAACTACTGACCATACTGGAAAATACAGCCCTGATCATAAGCAGTCACAGGCAAAATACACAACCGTTACATCCAGTGACTTATGGCAGTTCTCTATATTCATCTTCTCCGTCCAGCCCAAGCCACCATGACGACTTCTTCCAGCCACAACTAGTGTCTGTAAAGTTTGCCACAAAGACATCTTGTGTTTCTCACATTTTACTTTAATATCCCCACCTTCTCAACACAAACTCCCTACCCTGAATCCGACATGGGCAGTTGGTATGGGTTTACCCAATAAATAAAAGTGGCCTTTACCACCCAAAAAGTTCCCATTTGCCAACAGCATTGTTATTCTTGTGTCTAAAGACCCCCATACACATTAGACTAATGTCAGCTGAACCTGACGATATCGAACACAGCTCTCCTGTGTATGGGAGTGTTGGTTGATAACGATCGGCAGAAGCATCGTTCGGCCAACAGCCATCTAATGTGAATGGCCAAGCTTAGTCTTGTGGTGCGTAAATTAACTAGTAAAGTCAAATTCTGTAGCTCACAAGTAGAGCATGTACTAGGTCCATAAGTAGCCAGTTGATGGTTGTAGAAGTATAAATTGTGTCCTCAGCAGATCAAGGGGCTCAAACAATGGGTAACTAATGACTCTTTATAGGCATAACCACTTATCAAGCTGGTCCCGTAAGCTGCCAGCATGTAAAATCATAGGAAGATTATGATAATGGTAATCCACAAAAAATAATAATAATTGTTACATCCATTGAGGATGGTTCTTTCCAAAGCTATTGAAAGGAGCTCCCAACTTCTTGGAGAATCTTCTCATAAGAAATAATCCCGAAGACACCATCTTAAAACATTGTAGCTACAATTGCTTGGTACTCCTTTGTATATGCTACAGGTGAAAAACAAGCAGACAGAGTGGTCTTTCTACATAATCAATCATTTTCATTTCCTTGACCATGTTTTTGAGAAATTAGAAGAATCATATAGAATGATGTTAGAGTTAGAAGTGACATCCAGGGTCATCGCGTCTAACCCCCTGCTCAATGCAGGATTCACTAAACCATCTCAGACAGATGTCTGTCCAGCCTCTGTTTGAAAACTTCCATTGAAGGAGAACTCACCACCTCTCATGGCCACCTGTTCCACTCATTGATCACCCTCATTGTAAAAAATGAGTTTTTAATATCTAATCTGTATCTTATCCCTTTTAGTTTCATTCCAAGAAATGTCCACAGTACTCTCATAAGGAGACAGGCAAATTAGAACAAGAAATTCACTTGGCAAAAATAGACTGAAAAATTAGAAAAAGCAACAGTTGCAAAAGTAGAGAAAAGGTTTCAACCTTTATGGTCTTCAACTTTGAGTTTTGGTCTCAGAAGCCTCAGTGAAGATATCTTCTGTAATTAGTGTTAGAGATAAAATCATGCAGATTAAATGGATCCATAGAGTGTAACTGACTCCTGCGAAGTTGAAAAATGTTATTTTATTTAACGGACTTTGGCTTAATCTCAAGCCAGGGTGACTTGATGGATCAATGATCTTGTGCAAGCCTAGATAGGTCCACCAGAGTCTTCCGGCATTATCTTGATAGCTTCAAGCCATTGAGTTGCTGGTCTTCCTATTCTTCTTGTTCCTTCTATCCTTCCAACCATGATGTCCTTCTCCAGTGATTGCTCTCTTCGTACGATGTGTCCCCAGTAGACAAGTCTTAGCTTGGTGATCTTTGCTTGAGTGACATGACTAGCTTGATTTGTTCCAATATTGATTTGTTTTTTCTTCTTGCCATCCATGGTATTGATGACATTCTTCTTCAGCATCACATTCCGAAGATGTCGATTCTTCTCCTGACCTATTTTTTATCGTCCAGTTTTCTCATCCATATATTACTACAGAAAAGACTAAACTACGTACAGTACGAGCCGTGTCTTCATGGCCAGTGAAATGTTCCTTGATTTAAAGACCTTGTCCAGTCACTTCATTGTTGATTTGCCCATAGCTATTTGCCTATTGACTTCCGGTGTCTTCGCTGGATCTTGAGTGATCATTGATTAGAGTAGGTTGATGTCCTTTACAACTTCCAGTTTGTCACCGTCCATATCAAATAAGGTTGAAAAAGCTCCAGTGATACATATGGTGGCAAAGGCTTTTTCAGAAGATATGGAAATCCCATGTGATTCAGGTCTTTTGGTCAGGAGTCATTGGTTTACTAAATACCAAACTGGAATTTCAAAGTTATTTTCCCTGGCAAATAACCTACTGGGTCTAGTAAGAGAGCTTATTCCTACTAAATATGGCAGAATATTGTACAGACTTCTAATGATTTATGCCAGAAAGTCTATATTTTTTAATTGGAAGCCTCCAAAGATCTCCTCCGTTCAACACTGAGCACAAATAGTGAAAATTTCCCTACGGACATTGTATATACGCAGCTTTAAATTGTAAAGCGCTGCAGAATATGTTGGCGCTGTATATATAATAATAGTTATTATTAGATCTCCAGACTGATTTCTTCAAATATGGGACCCATGGATTAATGCTCGAACAGCCCTCGCAGACTAGGGCAGATAATATTGGATGTAAGAGGCGTAGCGTTTTCTACATCGACATAGATGCCAACTATTAATGTCGAATGACCGGTTTAACGAATATCTCCCTGTACTAAGTGTTCTGTCTTCTTGCATATGTTTTATGCATATTTAAACACGTTCTGCCTGTAATGTGAATGTTCCTGCTTGTTTTGTAAAGGTGCATGCCAAATCTTGGCACTTGCAAATTGTTTAAAAAATATAATAAAACAGGAACGGAAATGGCCACTACACAGTTTACATAGCTGCGTTGTTGTTGGAGTGTGAGGCACACTGTCATTAAGGAAATATATTTATTACATTTAATTCAAAATGAAATTTATTAAAAACATACATCTAATGTAAAGGCATAAAAATATATACTCTGGACCAGTGAGTATTGACATCATTTACTGACAGGTATAAAAGTATGGAAAAAAAAGAGTATAAAAAGTCAACAATACTGAAAATGGATACTTCAATAAAAACCGGATCCAAAACGGTAAATATAATACATATAGTATGTAAAATGGACCACAAACAAAAAATTATACAGCAATATAAGGGCTGGGAGAAGATATCAAATATACCAAGTACAGAAGTGGATGTAGGAGTCAACACAAGTAAAAATGCACCTTGGCGTATAGAGAACCTCAACAGTCCAAGAAAACACACCTGACTTGCGTTTCGCACCTAGCTTCTTCAGAGGGTATTAAAAATGTTCAATAGTGAAATGGCACGCGAGTATCTTTAGATCAAAAATATCTTGAGGCCTCATTCCCTCTCTAATAGGACTAGCGCAGGGAGATCAGCGGTGTGAAAAGATAAGAGAATCTGATGGAACTGTTCAACTGTAGCAAATCTGGCGCTGACTGGGTACGACGGTGTCATGAGCAATGTTTTGGGTTTCTTGACCTTGGAGTGAGTTAGGCTAGGTTCAGATTGCGTTAGTGCAATCCCTTTAGCGCGAGCGCTAGCGGATTGCGCTAACGCAATGTCTTTTTCGGGGCCGCGTTCAGGGGTCGCGTTAACGTCCCCGCTCTCGCAGATCCCCGATCTGCGAGAGCGGGGAACGGACCTCTGGCGCGCCGCGGACGCTGCAAGCAGCGTCCGAGGCGCGCTACAAAAGACCGGCACATCGCTAGCGCGTGCCGAAAATGACACGCGCTAGCAATGCGCTCTAACATTGCCGGCAATGGGAGCGCTAACGGACGCGGTGCACGGCGTTAATTTCGCCGTGCAACGCTGTCCGTTAGCGCTATCCCATTAACACAATGGGAACCTAGCCTTACCTGTATGATGGAAGGAAGGAGCACTATTTGTTTTTTGGAGCAAAAAATAGTGCTAGAATAGTTTGCGGGCGACATTTGCGGAGCTCCGAAGATGCCAGAACAGCAGGAAAATCCCAAAAGTGACCCCACTGTAGAAACTGCATCACTCAATTAATTCATTTATGGCTGCAGTGACTATTTTGTAACATCCGCGCCAGGCTTTTTTTTCTGGAAAATTGCAAATCTGACAGTCTAGTGCCCATACATTGGATCCCCATACAGTGTAGAGCCCCCATATAGTGTAGCTCCCACATTGTGCCCAGCTTGTGCTTCTGACGACACACACCCTGTAAATTGTTAAGTGCCTTCTCTCCATTACAATAATTCCAAACATGTGGCCGCTTACTGTGATTTAGACACAGTGGGGCTCAGAAGGAGGGGGGCATTTGGATTTGGGTGTGCAGAATTCACTGGATTTTATTTGAGGCGGTTGGAGCCATGTCGCTTTTCCAAGTCTACCAGTAATGTGGCAACCCCCTATATTTCCAGTGACAGATGACGGACCTGAGTGGGGACTAGTTTTGTATGGGATAAATAAGGGGTTTTATAGGTAACACTTTGGGGTGCATTATATTTTTTATTGCTTCCAGTATAAGGCTGGATCACATTCTTGTGTCCTACGCTGAGCGCTTACGTCGGGGTTTCTAGGCAAATCTCACAAAAATGTGATTCAAACGAAACCCCCCCGAGGGAACCATCTACCATAATGAGGCGCATGGAGACACTTCGTACTCCGTTTGGCGTCTGCTCTGGTGGTATCCATCTTTTTAGACATGCACACACTCGTGCGCTATAAAGACACATAAAATAATGGGACACTTCTGGAACACATCCAAAGTGACTCCATCTGCTTCATAAGTGAGTGGTTCCATCCGGGGCTTTGTCTGAATCACGGTTTTGGGTAACTTACATGGAAACTCCGACATAAGAACTCAGTGGAGAGAGCAGGATAACTGTGAGCAGAGCCTTTGTCCGATTTTTAGGAGGTATAATGAACAATAGACAGCAGCACAAGAATAGTTCTTATTTTTATTTTTGTGCGGTTCACTGTGCGGTATAAGTGATAAGGTGGATTTATTCTGTGGGCCGATGCGATTACAGCGATTTATATTGTTTTTAGTTTTTGCTGTTATCACACAGAAAAAAAAGCTTTTTTATTTTTTGGCGAATAGAGTTGTATGAGGGCTTATTTTTTGCAGGACGGGTTGCAGATTTTTTTGGTACCATTTTGGGTTACATTGTATTTTTATCGCTTTTTATTCAGATTTTTGAAACACAAAAACCAGCAATTCAATTATTGTTTTTTTACAGCATGGTGAACAGCGCAAAAAATAAAAAAGTCTTGTCTGTCGAAAAAGACCCTGGTGGGGTGCGGAGTCTCAGCACCTCAATGTCCATCGATCAAAAACGTCTGACATTTCCGAAGCGGATTGGTACAAGTGCATCCATCACTGCATTTCAACAGAATTATATTCTGTCCTCACTACATATGGATCATGGTTTTATGAGGTCTATTAAGCATCCGACTACTCATGCACCATCTTTTATCGGTGGCATTTCAGGAGAATGTGGCACTGTGAAATCCAATTATCTGGACTCAAGCGGCATTGACCAGGAGACCCCGATCCAAATCCAAAAAAGCTGGTCTCCAATCACAAAAATGGGAATGTGTTACAATGTTTTGACTTTATGTTAAAAAGTTTATTATTGTATAAAATTAAATAACGTATTGGTTTTTGTTTTGCTTTTATACTTTTTTTTAACGGAGCTGCCATTTAAAATTTGATGCCAAGTGTCAGAGAACGGCAGTCATACACAGAGAATACAGCAGTCCCGTGCCATAAGAGACTGCGGTTGGTACCCCCATCTTCTATGCTGTGGCCATATCAGAACTGGAATATAAGTTGGTATGCGTGTGTAAAGAGGTTACTTGGATGCAGCAGCGCAAACAATGGGGAAACTGTGGTAATCAACCAAAACTATTTGTCTAACTCAGAGAGAAAATTTGTGGAGGCAGTGATGGGAATCATATACGAGGGTCGTTATGTGTCCCCCCAGGATGTGCATAGAGACATACTGAACCCGCTGAAGAGCGCTGTAATTACAGCCACAGATGTGGTTACAACGCAAAATGAAAAAGCGTGGACTGTGTCAAGATATTTGACCAAGTCAGAATTAGGAAAACCTGGCATGGGGCTTTTATTTTTGAAGAGATCTGTAGGAAGGTAGTGGGACGGCTCTCTCCCTCCACTCTGGGTCTTGCAAGTGACCCATGGCCACAATTCACCTTAGGCCAGTCTCACACGTCCAGATAATTCCGGAACCGGAAAAATCGGTACCGGAGTTATCCGTGTCCGTGTGCTCACGTGGCACATCAGTGTGGCACACGTGCGGCAGCCGTGTGCCGACTGGGTACCACATGGACCGTGCAGGAGACAGCGCTAGAGATAAGGGCTGTCCCCTGCATCTGGTGCTGAAGCCGGAATTCATTCACTGGAGAGAAGGAATGAAAAATCATTGTTTTTTTTATTTTTTTTGTGTTTAAAATAAAGATCCTTGTCACCACCCCCTCCCACCTCCTGTGCGCCCGCCCGCTGGAAATAAAATACTTATCCAGCTCCCTCAATGCTTCCTCTCAGCGCCGCAGCTTGTCCTGTATGAGCGGTCACGTGGTGCCGCTCATTACAGTGATGAATATGCGGCTCCACCTCCCATAGGGGTGGAGCCGCATATTCATCACTGTAATGAGCGGTACCAGGTGACCACTCATATAGGAAGAAGCTGCGGCGCTGAGAGGAAGCATCGAGGGAGCTGGGTGAGTATTTTATTTCCAGCAGGCAGGCGCACAGGGGGTTGGAGGGGGGTGGTGACAAGGATCTTTATTTTAAACACAAGAAAAAAAAACCAAAACAATGATTTTTCATTCCTTATCTCCAGCGAACGCTGCTGGAGAGAAGAAATGAATGGCGGCTTCAGCACCACAAGCTTGGGGGACAGCGCTTACTGTAGCGCTGTCTCCTGCACGGCACACGGACAGCATCCGTGTGCGGTATGTGTTTTACACGGACCCATTGACTTTAATGGGTCCGTGTGATACGTGCGCTCCCACGAACACTGACATGTCTCCGTGTTTTTCAAACGGACACACGGTCCGTGAAAACATGCTGACATGTGCAGAGACACATTGATTTTAATGTGTCTACGTGAGTCAGTGTCTCCGGTACGTGAGGAAACTGTCACCACATGTACCGGAGCCACTGACGTGTGAAACCGGCCTTAAGGTGATGGTTGGGTGTGTCAGTGTTAGCTTGCAAGCAGCAAAGCAGGAGGTTCTGTGTATGCCTGTATGAGCATGAACACAGACCAGAGCCAGAGAACGCAAAGCCGTTACCACATGTAGAATCTGCTGAGTTTTGGGATGCCAGTTAAAGTGAACCTATCATGTCATTGGTAGCATCTAAAGTGTCTCCAGTGCGTTGTTAGTCATGCAGTGTGCATCACTAACATGTTTTTTTTCCATTAAAATCACTGCTATAATCCTTAGTAAAAAGCGCTTTATGTAGTTATATCTTAGCTGCTCGTTAAGTCAGATGGTGTGCTTCATTGCATTCCGCCAGGGTTGTCACTACCCACGCAATTTAAATTCCGTTCCCAAGTTTGCGCCGACGTCACTTGAAATCCTGCGCTTGCGCAGTGTGTAGTGGGTTGCCGCACTTGTGCATGGATGATCAACGAGCCACGCATGCGCCGTGACCAGGGTCTTCCCACGCGTGCGCACTGAAGCTGTGAGTTGTTCCCAACTTCACTGGCTCTGTAACACCTCCACATAATAGTACCATCCCATCAGGTCACAGCCTTTTGACTTATCCAGAAACATGCACATGGCTGCTGCTTCCCTTAAGGTGTCACTCTTAGGTCCAGAATGGATTAGAATGTCAAGGGTCAACAAACGGGATTGCAGTGGTATTCATAGTCCTACAGATGGCGTCCTTGTATATATCCAAAAGGTCATTGTGTAAGAGTATGTCAAGGACAGGTGCAAACTTCTTTCCCCCCTACTAAAAGTGAGGCATTTTATGTATTCCAAGCATATTGTTCGGTTTTACAAGTATTTTTATGTGGATGCATTTTGATAATGCTTTACTGTGTGTTAAAATAGGGACAGTATAAGGATAAGACTGAGGGACCCTTTCATGACCTTTGGATTCTCCATTTTTCAGTGTTCGTTTTTCACTTCCCTCCTTCCCAGAGCCATAACTTTTTTTATTTTTCCGTCAATATGGCCATGTGAGGGCTTATTTTTTGCGAAACAAGTTGTACTTTTGAAAAACATCATTGGTTTTTGCATGTCGTGTACTAGAAAATGGGAAAAAAAATTGTAAGTGCAGTGAAATCGCAAAAAAAGTGCAATCCCACACTTGTTTTTTGTTTGGCTTTTTTACTAGGTTCACTAAATTCTAAAACTGACCTGCCATTATGATTCTCCAGGTCATTACGAGTTCATAGACACGAAACATGTCTAGGTTCTCTTTTATCTAAGTGGTGAAAAAAAATTCCAAACTTTGTTAAAAAAAAAAAAAAAAAATTGTGCCATTTTCCGATACCTGTAGCGTCTCCATTTTTCATGATCTGGGGTCAGGTGAGGGCTTATTTTTTGCGTGCCGAGCTGGCGTTTTTAATTATACCATTTTGGTGCAGATACGTTCTTTTGATCGTCCGTTATTGCATTTTAATGCAATGTCGCTGCAACCAAAAAACCGTAATTCTGGCGTTTTGAATTTTTTTCTCGCTACTCCGTTTAGCGATCAGGTTAATCCTTTTTTTTTCTTGATAGATCCGGCGATTCTGAATGCTGCGATACCAAATATGTGTAGGTTTGATTTTTATTTATTGTTTTATTTTAAATGGGGCGAAAGGGGGGTGATTTAAATCTTTATATTTTTTTTCACATTTTTTTAACTTTTTTTTTTTTTTTTTTTTTTTACTTTTGCCATGCTTCAATAGCCTCCAGAGGCTAGAAGCTGGCACAACTCGATCGGCTCTGCTACATAGCAGCGATCATCAGATTGCTGCTATGCAGCTGAATAGCAGGTGTGCTGTGAGCGCCGACCATAGGGTGGAGCTCACAGCTTCCGGCGATCAGTAACCATAGAGGTCTCAAGGACCTCTATGGTTACTATGCAGAAGCATCGCTGACCCCCGATCATGTGACGGGGTCGGCGATGCGCTCATTTCCGGCCGGATGCGCCAGTTAAATGCCGCTTGCAGCGTTTGACAGCGGCATTTAACTAGTTAATAGCGGCGGGTGAATCACCATTTCACCCGCCCCTATTGCGGGCACATGTCAGCTGTTCAAAACAGCTGACATGCCCCAGCTTTGATGCGGGCTCACCGCCGGAGCCCTGCATCAAAGCGGGGGATCTGACCTCGGACGTACTATCCCGTCCGAGGTCAGAAAGGGGTTAATGTAGATAGGAATGGGAAGTGCAGTGGAAGGCATTGTAGTTTAGGAAGTTAGATAGTTTAAGACTGAAGTTTACGCTTTAGGGAATTTCCCAGTTGGGAGGGGTAGGAGTAGTTATAGTTGGGACGCTTCCTGGTTTACAGCAGTTAGTGAGATGGATGGAGATAAAATTATTTCATATAAGAGTTCGGTGGGAGCAAAAGTTCAGGGCCATAGGGCTAAAAGTCACACGAATACGAGGAAAAGGGAGCAGTAAAAGATCGGCAGCTACCAGGTTCAGTGGGATATCCCAGAAAGGCAGAGGGCCAACAGTATGGAAAACGTATGGAGGAGCCAACCTTACTTTAGCCCCCAGATGGGAAAACGAATGGGGATCCGTAAGCAAGAGCTGGGTCGGAATATTGGGAAGCTGGGGCACTGGGTGGTACGTCTCAAGGGCAACTATTGTCAGGAAAGAAAGGGACAGCACAGAGAAGCAACTATGACTAATGAAAACTACTGTGCGGTACCTGTGGCTGAACTCAACTTGTTAAGAAAAGTGAATATGTTTATAATGGACACAGTGTGTGATTCAGTGTGTGGTGGCATCTGTAACCGGGACCGTGGAACCCATGGAGATCTTTTTGTGGGGTGCCAGGGTGTGGAAACACAAGAGCCCCTCGCCAATGACTAGCACCCTGGCCACCTTACAACTGTGTAAAAAAGGCCAGAGGACAGGTTAAAATTCCAATAGGGCTGGAATCATGATGTCCATCAAGAACAATGGTTTTAACCCAAACACCACAGGGGTTATGTACCGTACTTTCCAAAAAGCCAGACAAGATGTGCGCTCTTTGTTCTATTAACAAAACAAAGGACCAAATTCCACACAACACAATTGCCTTCCTGCCTCAAAACGTTTTACTCGCCAGGTATCGATGTATACCCAGTCCACACCGCTGACGTGGTCGCTGCAACTAGTGAACCCCATCAGTGCCAGGCGCACGTCAACGGACATTGGGCAGAGGCTCTCTTGGACTCAGGGAGCCTAGTAATACTCATCCATTGGTCATTGATATCCTGGTTAGATCCCACTTTTGGGGAAATCGGGGTCACTTGTATTCATGTGGAACTCTGGGAGTATCCGACAAGGGAGGTTACATTTTCCATCACATGCGGGGAGGTTAAACATGTGATAGGAGTAGTAAAGGCCTTTCCTTACGTGACTATTTTGGGAAGAGATTTTCCCCTGTTCTTATCCCTACAGGAGAGTAAAACTGACCCTCCCAAGGTAAAGGTCTGTCCAGGTGCAGGACCTGAAGATCCCAACTCAGGGATACCTGCCGTAGAGGTCACCCTCATAAGGAAACAGTGTAAACCTGATAGGGTTTCCCCTAGAGGTGTTGGCAGGAGATGTGAAGGAGCTGGAAGTATCCCTGGGTACTTTTGGGACAGCTCAGATTCAGGATCCCACAATGGCCCGGGCCCAGGAAAGAGTGATGAAGATAAATGGAGTGGCTCAGCAACATGGGGCAGGGGTGGTTTACCTCAAATGGCGATTAACCAGGAGTTGCTATACTGGGTTGCCAAAATATGGGATGAAGTAGTAGAACAGCTGGTAGTGCCCAAATCGTACCGCTGGGCGGTGGTCAAGA